>NW_028253230.1:1800000-2293958 GCF_964263255.1 Lissotriton vulgaris | reverse complement strand
ATGATTCTTTTGGCTGTGCATCTTGGCATTTAAGGAGCCTGAAGAGGCTTGAGCTTTCATTCATGAAAATGGGAATACCACAGTACAGCGTAAGCTTGCACACAACTAAACACTGACTCAAATAGTTTGTGTTGCGGTTACGCTTCAGCACCTTTAAGCCCCAAACTAAATGGGAGTAACATCACCTCATCACTCATATTCATGTGGGACATCAGCATGAGAAGAGCCCATGGGAGAAATTAGAAGATGTTGAGATATTATGGCTAATGCATTTATTTGCTTGGTAGAGTATGCATCCTCTTCTATGGATCCTCATCTTCACCAAAGTCAAGTGCACTTAATAGAGAACTACTCATACAAGCAGGTGCAGAAACTGTGAGTATGGCAGAGTTTGATGAATGTGCAATCTGAGTAAATCAGACTTATGTAAGGAGTGATGATGAACTAGTTGTTCTTCACTTATCCTACTTATCCTATGTACACTTATCACTGTCCAATGCAAGTCTCCAAAAACGACTTTTAGGCCATTGGCAGATAAAATGTGGCTACTCCTTCTTGCTAGTGGAGCTATGGATATGACTTTGTTATGGAATCCAAAAGTGATGTTTTGAAGCACTGTTAAGCACAGTCTGTACGCCTTAGATACAAGCTGTCTTAAGCTGCCTTGGTATGAGCTTGGTAAGATTTTGTCAGCATATCTAAAAATGCACCAAGCTTAACCTAGTCATTGCTTCAAACTGCCTGCTCAGGATGAGTGCCTGACCTGTCACTTAAAACATTTTCCCACCACAGGTCCTATGCTAGACTTTGTCCTTTGGTCTTATACAGCAGAAAATACTTTGTTTTTTATCCGTTCCATCACATACACAGGTTTAATGCTGAGTCTCCTTCAGGAAATTGTTCCAGGACTAATATGCCATAGAGTTTTTTGGCCACAGTCACTGTTGTCCTGCAATCATTGGGAAAGTGTACTTTATTCCTGTCATTGGCATCCAAGCCAGCTTTAATGGGGTTCAACCGGTGCAGCCACACCTGACGCTGATGTTGGAGGGGGGGTCACTGTGTTTGAAAATAATAATAGACTGGTTAAAATACCTTCTGCAGTGTTCCTTATATGCCCAGGTGTTTTCAGTCAACATTAAAAATTTTAAGACAACTGTGGTTATTGTTGAGAGGTGATAGTGTGCCCAGCAGCAAGATGGCCACTGCCTAGCGAGGCTCTGCTAGCCGGAAAGAACAATCATGAACTATCCTTTATTTTGTCGTCCTTCAACTTAACTTCATTACCTGTTGATGTCCCCATAGTCGAGAGGCTCCTGCTGTGCTCCTGCTGTGCAGGGAGTATAGAGGACCCAGATTTGGCTGCTCTCTTGTGAGGGGCCTGCCTGGCTGCCTAAGGCTGGGGGTTGGCCCCTGGGTCCACCGTGCCTTCTCGGATATTGTGGCGGGCAGACACGTAGAGTGTGGAGCTGCTGCCCGGAGGCAGACATTGCATGTGAAAGGGTGTTTCGAAGCAATACTGTCCAGCATAAAATGTGCATAACTGTTCTTTTTGTTGACTCTAAATACACCTTTTGGATTATGACCATGGAATAGTGGTGTAACTATATCATAGATTCTATTGTCAGATGTCTACCTTAGTGATAGTGGAATTACCACTACTTTTTAGACTACCATTGAACAATAATATGTGGAGGAGCGGTATTGCTTGTTGATCTTCAAAGAAGAGGAAGATTTAAATTTACATTTCAACACCTTAGCAAAATAGTTGCTCGATTTGAAAAAGAAAACTAAGTAGGAATGTAAGAGGAAGTCAGGCCCAACTCTAAAAGGATTGTGCAAATCGTGACAGCTGAAGGAAGTGTGTCTCAACATTACTTCTTATGATAATCGGGACACAACACTAGATCGCAGGAGTATGCAAAATATCTAATTAGAACTCTTGCATGCGATCACATCTTTACTTTAAGACATACATTTTGTACATTTGTAACCAGTAAATGGTAACCAGGATGTTACATTTGGTTTGATATATTCAAGGTGGACCCATCTGCTGTATTCGAAACATTGGGCCTGTTGGGAAGATAGTGAAAAGTAACTTGTATTAACAATACATTGTTTAAAGGTCAATAGCTTTTTGAAATGAAAACTTTATACGTATTTACATAGTAAACATAGTGACCTCTCAACACTCAATGGAAAAGTGGTAATGAGTCCATAACTAGGAAGGGTGCATAGCCAGCTAAGCAACATGACAGACATAACTCTGAAAAGACCCTTGCAAATGTCTCAGTTATCTGAGTCATACTAAGAAACATGCTGCATCAGACCAATGTGATTTGGAGACTTGATGCCTCCAAAACACCTCAAGGACTTATATCACTTAATTTTGATCTTCAGCATCTACAGTCATCAAGGGTACTTACCATTACGTTTTGCATATAAATTGATGAAGTATCTTGGTTGCAGACAGCACAATACTTTTCAACAGATTCTAAATGTAAAAAAAGATGTACATTAGCACATCATCACAGCAATTCTACCAATTCAAAACTTATTTTGCAATATATAATGCATGATTCTAGGTGTTTTCAGATCCAGGAATAGAGACAGTCACAAGTGTTGCAAACATATTCAAATGACTTCACTACGAACATTATTGAAAATTCACAACGATAATGACAATATCTTAATATACTATGTTAAAAATTAATGATATGCCTTTTTCTATAAAAGACCTTCTATGAAAAAAGAAAATACAGAATAATCCAATGTTCAGGACAACACTACAGTGTGACACCCTATTTATCATTGAAATGTTAAAGTCAAACCTGATTACTCCATTAGGTCCATTGCAATTTTGAGTAGATAATTCCCTAGAAATATTTCATTAGTAAAAATCTCGGCAACTTGCTGCTGAGTTAGGTAGCATTTTTCAAACTGTAAACATAATAACAAATGTATATGTTGGGCAAAAGTCCAGCCTGAATGTTAATGTACATAAAAACAATCAATCACAACAGGTTTGAGGTTGAAAAGCAATCATAGGTTTCAGTGCTCTAGATACATTACAAAATCATTTACAAAAATTAGCATTTAAAATATTTGAAAAATACTTCTTTGACAATTTGAACTATTGCAACCAGTCATTTTCCACCAAGAACTTACAAAATAGATTGATAAATGCACTTACCAAAAATAACCAATGATGATCAGTATTTGCACCAGTAACACTAAGAAAGTCACATAACAGATATGAATATTTACCTGAAAAGTAGAAGAGCAAAATTTGCTGAGGAAAATACAAGATGATATTGTTGCTGATATTGCTAAATACTAAGGTTAAAATTAAAGGATTTCAGTACACACATTGATTTGAAATTATTACTTAAAGATAGGGCACTGTATTAGGAATGGAAACATACATATATTTGGTCTTGAAAAACATATTTTAGAGGAAGATATTGATTACCTGTGAAAATAAATGAAAGCACACGAGCTTCTAAATAGGAACCAACATGCACATCATGCATTATTAGCCATAGTATACACAATTTACAGAAAGTAACCTCATCAACTATACAAAAAAAGTAACATTTCTTAAAGAAGAAATTAGTTTAACAACCTACCACAAACATTTCTCAAACACAAAAAGTTCATCAGAAATACCTATCTTTACATTAATGTAGTTTGTAAAATATGTTGTGTGCAGAAATACATAATAACATACTGTTCTTGAACCTATTAACTTTTCACCTATATAGGAGAGAATTACACCACCCAATAGAACATCATTAATCTAGACATTCAAATTATGTGCCAATACTGAAAAAATTATACTACCGTCAACAGAGAATTTTTTAGATAGTCTACGCAATCCATGCTTCTGGAATTTACTGAAACCATCGGGATGCACATTACGGCTTATATAATCCAGAAGCTCTTGGTACTTAGTGGCATTCATTTCTATGGAAAATGAAGATAAACGGGAAAAAACGTTAGAAGAATAGCATTATAGATGTAAAGAACAAATTTTATATGCTCACATTGAAGTATAAATACATAAATGATTATAAAGATGTGTGAATATATAATTAGTAAAACAACTGTCACCCCCATCTTCACAGCTCAATACACCCACAAAGTTTAAGTGAAGGATACAGATTACAGTCCATACAAAGGGACGGATAAGGCCTGCCAAATGAATGCAGTTTGCAAACATGGCAGTTTTAGAAAGGGCGCTCAGGCACTGCAGTACCAAGCCTGACTTTTTTTATTTAGGGTTACTTGTGTGGGTAGTACAATTACTGTTGCAGGCCCACTAGTAGCATTTACATGAGCAGCCCTGGTATATATAGTATACTTTACTGTCAAGAGTAACATAAATATGACACAGAAATTCATGCATGCACAATTTATTAAAAAAAGGTCTAGGAGGGCCCGTGACGCAGAAGGAATTTTACAATCACCCATATACGATCAATAAGAATAGAGTCCTGGGAAGGCCACATGAGGTAGCAATAAACATCAAAAGTCACAGGAGGATTAGGAGGGAGCAAATACGATGAAGCACAAAGCATGTGGCGCACAAAAATAAAGTAAAACAGAACTTGGAGGGCCACGTGACACAGTAAAATAATACTATTATGAACGCACAATTTATAGCAATACAGGCTAAAGCACGTGATATTTCAAAAATACGACACAGAAATTCATGCACACACAATTTATTTAAAAAAGGCCTAGGAGGGCCCGTGACGCAGAAGGAAATATTACGATCAACCATATACGATCAATAAGAATAGAGGCCTGGGAAGGCCACAAGAGGCAGCAATACATATTAAAAGTCATGGGAGGATTAGGAAGGAGCAAATACGATGAAGAACAGAGCATGGGGTGCACAAAAATAAAGCAAAACAGAGCTGGGAGTGGCACGTGACACAGTAAAAAAATAATACTAATATGAACGCACAAATTGTAACAATACAGGCTAAAGCACGTGACACAGTTCAAAAATACGACACAGAACTTGATGCATGCACAATTTATTTAAAAAAGGCCTAGGAGGGCCTGTGATGCAGAAGGAAATATTACGATCAACCATATACGATCACACGTGAGGCAGCAATAAATATTAAAAGTCACAGGAGGATTAGGAGGGAGCACAAGCATGTGGCGCACAAAAATAAAGCAAAACAGAGCTGGGAGGGCCACGTGACACAGTAAAAAAGAAATACTATGATGCAGGTACAAATTACAGCGAAGGCTGATGTTGTGACGGCTTTTCCTACCTTTGCTTCTGTTGTCTCTTGTCTTGTTTTCAAAGGCCCGGTGCTTTGGCTGGGCCTCGGGTGGGCTGGACGCGGGTGCCGCCGCCACTGTTCCTATGGTGGCCTGTCTGGGCAGCAGCAGCATTGACACCACCTCGAGTGTCACGAGTCCTCCTCCGCTCAAGCAAACAGTTCGTAGTACAATCAACGACGACAGGAGTCTGTCTGTTAGTGCAGCACAGTCAGGCAAAAGAGAGCGTGCTCATGTCAGTGCCTGCATTAAATGGGAACCGCGGGGGCTGACCAAACCAATCCCAGGGCCGTCATTGGTAGTGTTTTTGTGCTCTACAAGAATGTCGGCCCTGGGGGACCTCCCATTGGCTAATGCATTGGTTTCCAGGCTTAGTAATCGCAAGAAAGCTAGGTGGTGACATCTGGGGAGTGTGCGTGGGCGTGCACCGCGCATGTGCAAGTGTGAGTGTGTGCACCAATAATTAACAACAGAGAGAGACGGGGGCGGGGTTATCATGTGCGCAGAGGCAGGCACAGAATCGGATCTTCAATGAGTGACCACTTGTAACCATTCTCGTAGGGTGCCCTGTGCTCTGATTTGACACTGAGAGGGTGATCGCATCATACTTTGTACTGCTAATCATACTCAGTGCGTACCCGTGTATAAGCTACGAAAACGCTTTGACGTTACGCGTCGCATCAAAGCTTCCGTGTGACGTCATGTACCGCGCCCTGTACGTGAAAGGCGCAAATGTTTTTAATTGTTTAAAAACATATATTTATGTATTTAATGTACATACTAACAGAACACAGTATCTAGGGTAATTATGAAAATAGGTTTTTTTTACTTTTAACAATTGTATATTACTTTTAAAAGCAATTACACAAATTGCGGTATAACGCCATGCGTACTCGCATTGTAAGAGCACCGTAAGCACACTGTAAGCGTACGCAAAGCCATGTGACTTTAAGAAAGAGATTTGATTGGTTCATAACACTTCCTATTCCAACTGTTGAAAGTTCTGTCCCATTTTAACTTTCTAAGAAGAAGCATCTCTTCTGAGAATCCTGTCAAGTAGAAGGAAGAATAACAGCAATGGACTCATCTTCCAGCCATTCTTCAGAGGGAGATTTGAAGAACCTCCAAAGAAGAGGAAAGAAGCTCTAATTTGGAAGTTTTTTACTTTTCCTGAAGGGCAAAAAAAGGTTAATGCTCCAAAAGTAACTTTAAAATTCAACTCTTTCAGGGGGTGATCCATCTAAAAAATACTCCTTTGGCACAGCAAATATGGTGCGACACGTGAACAACTTGCACCCCAACAACTTTGCACAAGCTGCAAGACAGACTATCATTTACTAAACAGGGTTAGTTGGCACAACGTGTCGCCGGTCTTCCACAGTGCAGATCGGAGGCAGCGGCCAGCTAAGGCCCAAAGGCAGGTGACCTTGACTTGAGCTTCTCAGATTGGGAGCATTTGGTCTTCTTAACCCAATATAGTCTCGTACACAATTTGCGTCGCTACTCATCTTGAATTGTGAACCGGGTAACCCCAGTGTAGGGCGCAGGCAGCGGTCAGGATGGGCGCACAGCCATGTGGCGTTGAGTTGAGCTGCACAGTTTATGGCACCTGGAGTACTTGGCGTGTGCGCACCCTGTGATGATACGTGGTCCCGGTGGGCTGCACTGGTAGCAATGTCTTGCCTTGATAAGGCCACATGGAGATGACTTATGATGCAGTGAGTTAGTAACACCTGAAGCACACAGCGTGTACGCATCCTGCGATGATGCGTGGTCGTGGCGGACTGCACTGGGAGCAACGTGTCTTGTGAACGGGACTGAGTCATCTGCAATCGCCACTGCATCTGAATTGGGAGCCATGCTGTATGCAGTGTAGATGAAAGGCAGTAGTTAGCATAGACATCGAGGAATGCTTTTTGTCACTTCTTCTTGACAAAATCCGAGGACATAGAGTACAATTCTCTGTGCAATTAATAAACCAAGGCTGAATTCAAGTTGTGAACCCTGCTGTCCGTAGTGTAGATCGAAGGCAGTAGTCGGTACAGATATAAGTCTGCGGTGCTGTGCCACTGGGTTCACAGGGGGCCTGTGTGGAGGAGGCTTGCGGTCATGGCGGCAACCACGTGCCAGGGTGAGGGCCGACGCTCTGCAGACTGGTTGGTCTTCCCACAAGTGAACCATGCCCAGGTCCTGGCCTATTTATTCATTTTCCTATGCTGGAGTGGCATACGTTGGACCAGCCCACTCCGCTTCTGCTTCCAGGGGGACAACAACACAGCTACATGACCAAGATCTTCCCCACTGCCTGAGGTAACATGGTTGCATCCACTGTGCACTAAACTACAAGTATCAATATTATATCTCCACATGGAGAGGTTTGTGCTTTGCATAGTGAGGTCTGTGCAGCACATCAGCGTTACACTTGGCATTGTGTACATTATTATTGATGGGTGACTTGCCTTCTTCATACATAGTTGGTTGCCATATCTCACAACATTCAGCTATTGTGCGGCTGAGGGGCAATGGCATTTTGGGAAGGTCTGTTGTCCTGTTTTGCGCTGCGTCGGTGGTAGTAGGGGGGGTTGTCCAGGGGAGGATCTGGTGGTGGTGGCCCTGGGTGTTGCGTCCTTGTTGGCTGTCGGAGCTGCACGATCAGTGGCTCTATCACGTGTTGGTCTTTAGTTAAAGTTGATGTTAATTTGTTACTGGTAAGTCAGCTTATTGTCTGCTTTTTGGATCATATTGCAGATTTGGCTGGTTGTTGAAAATATGGGGAAGTGGTGTTTTTGTGTTTTTTGCACAGGAACGCATACTTTGCATATCATTAGCATTAGTTGTGGCTCTGGTTTGTGGCAATTTTGTTGGCGGAAGGTATCGATGGAAGAGTGGTAAGATTTGCAGTTTTCACCAGGTTGAGAATGGGATGATAATTAAAAAAACACAGAAAAAAAGTTATTTTTAATGAACATTATAATTAGAAATTAGCATTTAAAAAACCTTTGAAATTCACAGAAAAAAACATAGGTTTCAGCCCCGTTATAGTTAGAAATTAGCATTTAAAAAACCTTAGAAATTCACTGAAAAAACCATAGGTTTCACACATGTTATAGTTAGCTGGACATTTCACTCATACAAAACCATTGAAATTCCCCCGTTATAGTTAGTTCAGCTAACTATAAATCGTGCGCCCGCAATGCACTGCTGATGACGTCACATATTACATCACTCATGACATGGTCAGTGAATTCACTCATGACATCACTGATATATGTGACATCATCAGCAGTGGATTGCGGGTGCGCGAGTTATAGTGAGTCCAACTAACTATATTGTGGGAATTTCAATGGTTTTGTATGAGTAAAATGTTCAGCTAACTATAACAATTGTGAAACCTATGTTTTTTTTTAGTGAATATATATATATGTTGAACAATGGTTCGAAAGCTTCAGGAATGCACACACAGTAATTAACCCCTCCCATGCTTGTGACGGAACCGCTCCGTCACAAGCCAAGGGTGAGCTGTGCTTGTGACGGAACGGCTCCGTCACGGCCCGCTCGCCGTGCCTGCGCGGCGCTGATTACGCGCCTGTGCTGAGGCTTTAGTGGGCGGGCGGGTTCGTGACGGAACCTTTCCGTCACAAGCACAGCTCGCCCGGGAGCCGTGACGGAGCGGTTCCGTCACTAGTATGGAGCCGCTGCGCGAGTGCCCCACCCCCTTAGCGCTGCGGCGGAATAGCCGCCGCAGCGAAGGGGTTAAAACCAACTCGGGTTTATTTTCAAAACGGGAACCTGCAACGGAATGCCACGTCATCTTTTCACTCGACCTGACGCGTTTCGAGGCAGCAGCCTCTTCTTCCGAGGTCACTTTGCATTTGGAGATGCTCGCAGATGGTTCCAATTAGCATGCTTTTGTTCCCTCAGTGGGCCTGCATGCTGGGACCTGTAGTCATCCGGAATTAGTGTTTCACCCTTGGTAGGTTCTGTGAAGTTTTTCACTTTAAACAGCATTATTAGTTATTTCAATTCACCCACAGTGGGCCCAGGAACTCAGTTCTGGTTTGATTGTCCATAATTACCGTACCGCATTTTGCATCAGGATACAGTTCCAGCGCGGTCTCCCAATATGTCAGGATGGTGCTACTCCTCACGGCAGGGCTGCCGTTTGATTTATGTTGAACAATGACCCGAAAGCTTCAGGAATGCACACACAGTAATTAAAACCAACTCGGGTTTATTTTCAAAACGGGAACCTGCAACATGAGTGATGTCACTGACCATGTCATGAGTAATGTAATATGTGACGTCATCAGCAGTACATTACAAGAGCAAGTTATAGTGAGTCCAACTAACTATAACGTGGAATTTCAATGGTTTTATGTCAGTACAATTTCCAGCTAACTATAACTGGTGTGAAACCTATGGTTTTTTCAGTGAATTTAATAGGTTTTTTAAATGCTAATTCCTAACTATAACGGAAGTGAAACCTATGGTTTTTTCAGTGAATTTCATAGGTTTTTTAAATGCTAATTCCTAACTATAACTGAGCCACCCCCCACGCACCGAGTACATTTACTGTATACTGTGTTTTTAAAAGAGCCTACCTGCTGCTCTTTTGCACACTCACGCCCAGCGGACTCTAGCGCTGACGTGGATCGCCATTCAGGCTTGCTGCCGTTTGCTCGGCACCTCGAGGCCACGCCCACCACCCCAGGCCACGCCCCCGCACCGAGTACTTTAGGCGCGCTGATTGCTAGCGCGACCAGAAGACCACGAATCTCCTGAGGCGGAAGCCGGGAGAAGTGTTTGTATTATTGCCAAACTATTTTAAACATTTACTGTATACTGTGTATTTAAAAAAGCCTACCTGCTGCTCTTTTGCACACTCACGCCCAGCGGACTCTAGCGCTGACTTGGATCACCATTCAGGCTTGCTGCCATTTGCTCGGCACCTAAAGGCCACGCCCACCTCCCCAGGCCACGACCCCCGCACCAAGTACTTTAGGAGAGCTGATTGCTAGCGCGACCCGAAGACTACGAATCTTCTGAGGCGGAAGCCGGGAGAAGTGTTTGTATTATTGCCAAACTATTTTAAACATTTACTGTATACTGTGTTTTTAAAAAAGCCTACCTGCTGCTCTATTGCACACTCACGCCCAGCGGACTCTAGCGCTGACGTGGATCGCCATTCAGGCTTGCTGCCATTTGCTCGGCACCTCGAGGCCACGCCCACCTCCCCAGGCCACGCCCCCTAACACTTCAATCATGTGCACTTCCCGGCAGTGCAGCGGACGAGCGCAGCGGGCGCGCCGTTTGCGCGCCGAAGGCGCGCCTAAGGCAAGCCCGTCTGCGCCCGTCCGCGCCAGCTCCGTGCCTAGGGCCTGCCATGCTGTTAGTTCTCCTCCTGCCCAGATACTAACTTGGACCAAAACACAGCTCCTGGACATAGGTAAGACATCCTGCTTGTCCCCCTCGCCCTGTTGCTTTCCCTTACCCAGCCCTTTCTTACATAAAGGCCCTAACTGCTCTTTCACGCTTCACCCCGCCTGGACTTGCCCACGCAAACCCGTTGACACCAATCCCCCCCCCCACCAAAACCTACTCTATGGGACTAGTGAACTGCCGCTCACTACCCGGCCACGCCAATGACATCTGGCTGCTACTGTCCTCTACACCTTGGAACATAGTATTCCTAACTGAGACTTGGATCAAAGACTCCTCCAACCCTGACATCGCCCTAGCTATTCCTACTGGTTACAGATTTACTGGTCTTAGCCGCGAAGGCTCCAAACCAGGAGGAGGAATAGTGGTAATTCTAAGGAATCACCTAAAAATTACCACCAGGAAAATTACTAACACAAAACCTATAGAAGCTCTATACTTCTCTATCATAGATTCCACCACTGCCATCTCCTCCGGGATGTTGGCCTACGTTCCCCCTAACACTCCCCAACCTGCCATCCAAGAGTTACTGGCAGTTACAGCAGATCTCTCCATTAAACACCCTGACTTTATTGTACTGGGAGATTTCAACCATCATGTGGATGTTAGCAACTGCAACCGCGCTGCTCAACTCCTGGAATCTATGCAAAATCTAAATCTATCGCAAAGGGTATCAGGCCCCACTCATACCGCTGGGCATACTCTCGACCTCATATTCTCAAACCATGAGAAACTTAAAATCCTCCCCCCTTTTACCCCTGATGTGGTCTGACCACTACTTAATACCTTTTGAGATTTCTCTATCCCAAATTATTAAACAAGAATCCGCCATAAGAACTCAAGGCAGAAAATGGCACAAACTTTCTCTAACTGCCTTAGAGCAAACATATCTCACTAGTCTCAACCAGCTTCCGGACGACCTGGACGCTGCAGTACTTACACTAAACAATGACCTTACTTCTGCAATAGAAAAAATCGCCCCACTGCGTCCTCTCACCTCCCACAGACAAAAACCTTCTGCCCCATGGTTCACACAAGAACTCCGGGCACATAGAAGCAAGTGCAAAAAACTGGAACGACTTTGGAGACAGAACTATGACCCAGCAGCCAAGGCGCTCTACAGACATGGCCTTAAAGAGTTTTGTAAACTCAAACACCATTCCATGAGCACTTACTTCTCTGACACCATTGCCAAAGCAAAGAATTCCACCAAGACCCTTTTCAATATAGTGAAAGACTTCACTCAGCCCAATGCACTTACTGCCCCAGTTCTCATGTCTCAAACACTGTGCGACAATCTATCACATTTTTTTGAAGAGAAAATTATCAACATTGCAGCTACTAGCCGTCAAAGCGGCGCCGCCAGTACTGACGGCCCCGATACGAACTATAATCCTGTCTTTACAGCATTCCAACCTCTCACTAAGGAACAAGCTACGAAACTATTTCTGGATTGCAAATCAGGCTCACCTTTAGACCCTGCCCCAGCCTTAATACTGAATGAGATCGCCCCCTTAATCATCAACTCCCTACTCGAAATTTGGAACTCCTCCCTATCTACCAGTGTTGTCCCTGCTGCCTGGAAACACGCATTACTTATCCCTATCCAAAAAAAAGTAGACATAGACCCTCTTTGTCTAAGCAATTACCGCCCGATTTCACTTCTGCCCAAACCCGCCAAAGTACTAGAGAAGGCTGTTCAACTACAACTATCAAACTACCTGGAATCTAACTCCTTGTTTCAGACCGGACTTTAGTACCGAGTCAGCACTACTTGAAGTCTCCGAGTCAATTAGGGAATGCACGGACAGGGGAGAGGAGGCCATGTTGGTCCTCCTCGACCTGTCCGCTGCATTCGACACCATCTCGCACGACAAACTAATGACTCGCTTACAAGAGATAGGGATCGGCGGCCCTCCCCTCCTGTGGGTAAAATCATTTCTAAAAAACAGAACCCAACAAGTGATGCTGGGATCCTTTCTCTCTGCCAAAAAACCACTGACTTGGGGAGTCCCACAGGGCTCCGCCCTAAGCCCACTCCACTTCAACGTGTACCTTAAACCATTGGCAAAGATTGTCGAATCGTGTGGTGTCAAAGTGACTTTCTACGCCGACGACACCCAACTCGTGTTCTCCTTCAAAGACCACGCTGAAAAGTCTTTTGACAACTTTCGCCACTACATGCTAAAGATCGCCTCATGGATGTCTGAGAACAATTTAAAACTAAACACTGATAAGACTGAAGTCTTATTTTTTAATCAAAAATCAGCTTTACCCCCTAATATCTGGTGGCCGACCGAACTATACCCTCCCCCAGTGCCTGTCCCATCTGCCGGAAACCTAGGATTTCAATTCGACACTTCCCTCTCCTGTAAAACCCAAATCAGCAAAGTTACCTCTGCCTGCTTCGGGAAGTTACGTATGTTAAAAAAAATCATTCCCTACTTACCGCTAGACTCTCGAAAAACAGTAGTCCATGCCCTGATAACCTCCCATCTAGACTACGCGAATAGCCTGTATGTAGGTGCTCCATCCTACCTCATTAACCAGCTACAGAGAGTTCAGAACGCAGCGGCCAGGTTAATCAACAATATCCCTTTCCATCACTCCATCTCACCCCACCTTATCAAACTCCACTGGCTCCCTATAAAAATGCGGATCCAATTTAAAGCCTTGACCTTGGCTTTCAGAGCCCTCAATGACCGAGGCCCTGCATACCTACGGCGCAGAATGAGGTTCTCACAGTCACAACTTAACCTCAGATCCAATCATCTACGCCTAATGATATCCCCCCGGTTTCGTCTTGCACGTATGGGAGGAAGGGCTCTTGCAGTTGTCACTTCCAAACTCTGGAACAAGCTGCCCACTGAGCTAAGATTCACCACTTCAGAACCCCTCTTCCGAAAAAAATTAAAGACCTGGTTCTTCTCCCAGATCTAAACCCCCTCCTTCCTTCCCCCCGACCCTTCTGAGATAATGTCTTCAGTGCCGGGACACCTCCGTCGGAGGTAGCTGCGTGCTCTACAAAATACTAAATAAATAAATAAATAAATAAAATTGCTAAACATTTGAGAGGCCTTTGGTTTCGGACAACTAGTGACCGGTCCGACCCATAAAGCTGGCCATACCTTAGTCGGCATTTTCACAAACAATCCAGACATTGAGGTGGAGGATATAACTACCTTGGTGTGGACAGATAATAGGGCTGTACATTTCACTATCAGAACCGCACATTCCATTTGAGAACCCTTCACCAAACCTGGTAAATGAGGGTCCGGGGTTGGAATAAGGTTCAGGGTAGTGATTTTGAGGCGGCACTGGATGCTGGTCCTGAAGTGCCTTCATTGGACAATAATGCTGTTGCACTCCAGTTTAAGGAGTGGATTGAGGTGGTGGCCAGGCAGGTAGCCCCTGAGAAAGTGCTAACCATAAGGAGACCAAGGATATCTTCCCCTTGGTATAGTCCTCAGCTCAAAGCTCTAAAAGTGGAATGGAGGAGAGCAGAAAATCTTTGGAGACACGACTATAGTATGAGTAGGAAAGCAATCTATAATCAAACATTGCAGCGATACAGAAATGCGATAATTGTGGCTAAAGAGCACTATTTTACCACTAAAATTAGAGATGCGGCTAACTCTAACAAGGAGCTTTTTAGAGTTGTTAACCTATTGGCAAAACCACAGCAGGAAACTGCTTTTAAGGCAGATCAGGAGATATGCAATCATTTGGCCCTATAATTCTTTCAAAATAAGGTCCAAGTAATACATGAGGACCTTTTAAACATGCAGGGATCCTGTGACGCCAATGGACATCCAGAGGAGGATGGGCCACTTATGCAGTGCAGGTTATCCTGTTTTCCAAGAAATGGCAAATGAGGAGGTGCAAAATCTACTCCTTTCCATAAAATCAGGCTCTCCTAGGGATCCATGCCCCTCTGCTATTATGCATCTGGCTTCTAAGAAGATCTGTGAGAGGCTGACGCCTCTCATCAATCAAGTGTTGGAGACTGGATCATATCCTACACTATGGAAACAAGTGGCCATTAGACCATTGTTAAAAAAACAACCTTGATCCTCAAGTGCTAAAGAACTATCGTCTGATTGCGGGATTGCGTATGGTGGCGAAGGTCATTGAGAAATCAATGAACAAGGTTTTGAGTGACTATCTAAACTTTCATCATTTACTAGACCTGACACAACATGGCTTTCGGGCCTGTCACTCTCCGAATCGGCCTTGATCGTTGCAACTGAGGAAATACGGAGGGTTGTCAATGAGGGGGGCAGTGCGGTCCTTATTCTCCTAGACCTATCAGCAGCATTTGACACTGTGAATCACTCAGTGCAGCGGCTGAAGGATCTGGGGTTGAGGATACCACCCTTACCCTGCTCTCCTCCTTTCTGGAGGATAGGGAACAAAAATGGGTCTGGGATCGACTGGTATCTAAGAGTTTTCATCTTCCATGTGGGGTTCAGCAGGGATCAGCTCTATCCCCCACACTCTTTAACATCTATGTCACCCCGTTGGCGAGGCTCATCAGAAGGTATGGGTTCGCATTGGTATCTTATGCGGACGACTCACAGCTTGGTTTTTTCATCTGCAAGCAGCCTGAGGTCACAGCCACAAAATTTCATGCCTGCCTATCCGAGATCATTACCTGGATGAACCGCAATTTTTTGAAGATCAATACAGATAAAAAGGAGGTGATGGAATTTGGAGGGGGACCCCCTTTATGGAACGATTCATGGTGGCCAGCCAAGGCTGGGAAGTGTCCAGTACCCGTCTGTAAGGTTAGGAACCAGGGGGTCATCCTTGATGACAAGTTAAACTTCTCTACACAGGTCAATAGCCTGACTACTTCCTGTTTCTTTCTCCTAAAAACACTAAGAAAGATTTTTCCATTTATCTCACGTGAGCTTCAGAAGACAGTAATGGTGATTCTTTTTCTATCTAAATTAGATTACTGTAATGCCCTTTTCTTCGGTATAGATAAAACACAGATGGGAAAGCTCCAATCTCTCCAGAATGCAGCAGCAAGGCTGCTTTTGGACATCCCTAGGGGTTGCTCAACCTCGGCTGGTATTAAATCACTGCATTGGCTTCCAGTGCAGCAGCGTGTTGAGTTTAAGGCCTTGTGCCTGGTTCATAAGGCGCTGTATGGAGGTGGCGCCGACGAGATTTCTAAATTATTCACGCCCTATACCCCCGCACGCCTTCTAAGATCCACTAATCTAGGTGTGCTTAAGACGCCTAGGGTTAAGCGGGCCAGATGGGGAGGTAGGACACTATCCAATGGGGAAGCCCACTTATGGAATAGACTACCTCTGCCCATGACATTTCAAGCTGACAGGAAGCTGTTCAGGAAGAACTTGAAGACGCTTCTCTTTGTCACTTAAACTGTTGATGAAGCAGTCTCTGGATTTGTTCACACACATTAGCCCCAAGACGCCACTACAATCGAGCGCTTTATAAATTCTTATCCTATCCTATCCTATCAAGCAAGAATCACACTTCTGATGGTCACTAAATGCCTTCAGGTCTGCTGAGCAAGGCCCAGGTGCACTCAGCTCCCAAGAAGAATCCTGAAGACATATCAGGCACCAGTGGTGCCATGCAAGTGTCTGCTGGGATCTACTGACACTGTGTACTGTGGCTGAAATGCGCTTTGAAGTCGCTAGGCTCTTCCTGGCACATAGAACGATTGAGCAGGGAGGGTGGTAGATCCCCTTAAGAGTTAACACTGCACACTGCCTAATAACCCATCATACTTCATATACTCTTATACACATGCGAACATGCCACACTTACATTTTAACACACACACACACACAAAATAACTGAAAATGGAGACTATGTCGACATTAGAGGTATGACCAGGCCTAAAGTATACAAACGTTATCTTATGCTTCATGTTTGAAACGGGACCCTGGCCGGCCAAGACTCGCGTCGAGGTCAGTCAGGGATCACCATTTCTAAGTGTCAGGGCAAGGGAGTCACACACCAAGATAACCCCTACTCGCCCTTTAGGTAACGTGGCGTGAGCAGTCAAGGCTAAACTTGGAGGCTATGTAGGTTAAGTGTTTGCGCGCGCACCCAGCAACAACACCCAAGGCCCACCACAAAGGAAACTCCACACAAGGTTATATAAAAATAGCCTTTGTATTATATCAAAAACACATTAGATAAAACCTACATTTGGTTACACTGTGCCAACAGGCACGGGCAGAATGTACAAGGGGGATATTTACAAGACAGGGCCACCTGGACCACTGTCAGGAATCATCACTTTTTAGGAATAGTAAATAGCACATAGAATACTTTTAGAACCAAATAGAACATGTATCACAAATTAGCACACAACCAGTAATTACTGGTAAAGCATAAGAACCTCCTACGCAACCCTAACCACCTTAGGAAACTATTGCGCAGGGAACAAAAGACCTCAACTAGCAACACCTGTACTAGGAGAAAAGCAACCACCTAGGAATCACCAACATCTAGGGGTATAAGCATAGGAACATTACACATGATGCATTAACATTCAGCGGTGTAGGGAAAGAGAACACATGATGTATCCAAACACATTCAGAGGTGCGAGCACAAGAAAACACATGATGCAGCATCTACATTCAGCGGTGTATGCAAGGAAAGACACATGATGCTTCAGAACACATTCAGCGGTGCGAGCACAAGCAATTGCGCAAACCTTCCCATGAGCCACAACCTGTGGCAGTCCCTGTGTCCCAAAGTCAGGGCAGGCTGTAATAAGCCAAAAGTACACCCAGCCTAAACGTAGCAACTGTCCACTAAGTGCTGGACAGTTGTAAATAACAAGGATGCCAACGTTGGAGCCTCGTGGGCTCAGGACAACTGACTGGGCGAGGAGCCTCTCAGGGGCTCACAAAGCAAAATAGGCAAATAGAGCTCCAGCGCTCTAAATCAATGGAAATGCCCCCAGAGCCTCTCTCAGGGCTCTCACTCGATGTGGGCCATGAGCCTCGCTGGGCTCGGCAACAACTGTGGGTTCAAGTGCCTCTCAGGGCTCAATGAACAAATGTGGGCACGTTGGAGTCCCTCTCGGGGAACTCGGAGCAAGGGGCAAATACTCCCAAGAGCCTCTCGGGCTTCTAACAAGATGCGCCGCCAAGAGCCTCTCAGGCTCGTAAATACCCAAGGGCGCGCTGAGCCTTGGAGCCTCTGGGGCTCTAATTCAAGAAATGCCCACGGGTCGGACAGAAAAGGGGGAGCGGCCCGCTGCCTTCGGGGCCGCTCCAGAAGTATGCACGAGCCCCCACAGGGCCTTCCAAGAACACCGGGGACCCCGCCTCGAGACGCTGCACTCACCGGGACTTTGCTGCGGGTGCTCCGACGTGACACTGGGTCCCTGCGGCGTCTTCCTGCGGCCGGGACTCCTCTCACTGGGCTCTCCCGTCACTCGGGGAGCCAGGCAGACGGCGGCACTCCTCGGCCCATGCAGGAGCGCGGTGTAGGCTCTCGCTGCTCCTGCTTCTTCTTCCTGCAACACGGCCCAGAGCGGGGTAGGCTCCCGCCTGGGCTTCCGGCTGTCCTAACGTCCCGCCCCCGGCCTGCCTGACTTCCGGTTCGGGCGCCGGGCGGCGGCAGGGACGATCTTGCGGGGCAATGCCGGGTGGGCACCGGCTTAATAATTAAAAGAAAGCGCTCCTAGCGCTAGGGGGCATAAATCAGTGGCCAAAATGCGGCGTGGGCAGCCGCTAGAGGAAAATAAAGCGCTCTCAAGCGCTAAGGCACACAGAGCGCTCCCAGGTGCTGGGAGCACAAGCACAGTGCTCCCAGGTGCCCTCAGCAGGGCAGAGTTCCTGCCAAGTCCAGGCAAAGTCCTTCAGCAAGGTTCTTAGGTAGGTAGGGGGCCAGGCTGGGCCAGGGGCCAGCTCACTGGCCCTCCAGGCAGGGAGGCAGTCCAAGTGGCGGTTCCTCCTGGCCCCAGCAGCAGCATCAGCCCCCTCAGAATCCTGGAAGAGAACAATTTCAGTGGGGACACAGCCCCATTTTTATACACTGAAATCCTTTGTCACAATGTGCAGGGTGGGGGGAAAACCAGTCGCAGCTGGTTCTGGAGCACTCTTGATGGCCCAACCACCCATTTCATTCACTGGGGAGGCTAGGGTCGTTAGACACACCACAGGGGGGCGGAGCCAGCATTGTGTGGGGAAAACCCAGCCCATCCAGGACACAGGTACACTCCTCCCACACATCACTCATGCTAATCTCCCACTCACCACCGGGCAGACCCATCCAGACTTCCTGGAGCCTGGCATGCCAGCCAGCTCCAGCCAATCACGCTCCAGTACCCTCACTGCACACATATCTCAATGTCCAGAAGTAGCACTTCCCAACTAGACACACACATGCCGCAGACACCATCTTGCAGCATTCACTCCCATGAGTTTACACATACCAAACTCGAGCCTGCACTCCCCACGCATCAGGAACTACCAGGGACACACACATTCCCCATGCATTCCTATGGGAGGGCAGGCCAGCCATACTACACGCACGCACTTTCACTCTGGGACCCAGGGAAAAAGTGCGCCAAGCCAGAAATCATGAACGCCAGGTCGCCATCAAAATCAAAAAGTTCAGGGGTGAACCAGCCATAAAGGCCCGGGTCCAACACAACCCCCTTCCAGCCAAAACGCAGGGTAGACCGATCACCACCGTGATGGGCTTCCCTGCTTTGGGCGAAAGAACAAGGACACGGGCCCGCCACTGCCGGGACACCGTCCTGTTCCACGCCACTGTGAACCCCTGGGATTCCTTCTCAAACCACCATCTGGAACAACTGGGCTACCCCACTGGTACTCCCTAGCTGTCCGCGGCCAGGACCAGGCCCTAGGCCACCCAGGTGCCACTGGTTCCTGCCTACTCACAAAGTGGGGGGTAGTAACCCCTGGCACATAGTGTCCATTCTCCACTCTCCCTGTCTGTAAGACAGGACTAGACTGCCACTGGCTCACCAGCCTTTGGTCTACAACCTCAGGCGGACCAGGAGTCTCAGGGAAGGCTCTCCTCCCCCTACCTCTTCTTCTAGGGTTCCTCCACCTCCTGCGAGGGGTACCCCTAGAACGCCATTCCAACCCAGGGTTTAACCCCTCAGGTTGCGCCGGGGTCAGAGGCGGGCTCTTCCACCCTCTGCACCCCCTTCCAGAGTTCTGCACCCTCCCAACTGGAGAGGTACCCCTGGAAGAAGCACTGGCTAGGACTCTGGTTACAGAAGTCCCACCCTTCAGGTCAGGCCGATCCTGAACCTGGCCTCCCCACCTGCGGTCTAAACCTCTAGGTGGGATAATTGCCTGGCACTCCAGGACTTCTGGGGACTCACTCACCATCCCCCTGAGGCTAACACATGACTCATGTGCTGTGTGACTGTCTGTCTGGCGCAGATCTCCCGTCCCCTGTCCACCTGACAGTGCGGGAAGATCCCCCAGAACAGAAATGGTGTCACCATGGTCACTAACCGGGAACTTCGCCCAACTGGGTAGTCCCTGACCCACTGGTTCTCCCATTGGGGAACTTCCCCAATCACTCCTCCCTTCGGACTTCCGTGCCCCCCCAACTGGAGTGGCACTGCCAGACACTAGAACCACTGGAACACTATTTAAAGATACTCCAGGTTCTCTAGACACTAGGGCATCACCCTCAAGGGGTCTAACAGGACAGCCTAGATCCCTAACCTGGTGTTCCCTCAAGAAACCATCCAGGTTCTGAGACTGGGTTTCGGGCACCTGGGAACACTCAGTCCCCCACTCACTCTTGCTCCACGGAGACAAGACGTGAGCCCCTTCACCCCTCTCGCTACACTGGGACCTAGCTGGGCTACTCTGAGCCTCTTCCGCCACACTGGTCTGGAAGATACCTAACCCACTACTCTCGGGTTCACTCACCCATGACGTGTCAGAACCACTGGCACTTTCCCAGCGGTCTGCTTCCTTTGCAATGTCCCAAGGACACACGTAGTCACCTCTTGACAGGTGTTTGCGCAACTCTGGCACAAAACAATTGAGCAACTGCTCTCTGATAACAAGGTTGAGTAGTCCATCAAAATCAGGTTCCCCATGAACCTCTAACCAATCAAGCAGGGCATCATGACAATCATCCACATAATCCCCCCAATCCTGGTGAGGCAGTCTCCTACTGCCCCTGAACTTCAACCTGCATGTGTCCTCTCGGGAACAAGGTACCACTCTTTGGAAACGGGGCATGGCACTTCCCGCACCAAACTCTCTCTTGCTGCCACCACTGGATCCAACCCTCCCTGGGGAATCCAGAAAACTATGACTGTGGTCAGGGGATAACCTACCCTCTAGGGCTATCTTCTCCCTGGCCAAGGCCCTCTCAGCCTCTGCAGTCCGCTCATTCACACCCAGCTGCGCCATCTCTCTGGCATGCTCTAACCTGAGCTTCTCCATGGCCAACTGGTGCTCCCTCTCTTCTCTCCTATCCACCCACTCCTCTGGGGACAGGGAAAGGGATGGGGTGCTACATCTGACACTGGACCCAGCAAGGGACTCCCTATCTAGGGGGTACTCGCTCTCTGCTGGCGCCCATCCACTGTCATCCTCACTCTCCACATCAGACTCTTCAGGGCTCCCCTCAGACCCACCACCCTCATGGTGTGCGGTCCAGGCCCTCTCCCTCTCACTGTGCTCACGCTCCCAGTCACTCTTCTGCCACAGGATCATGTTATCCCTAAGCTTGGACTGGGTGTCTGACTCACTCACTGGGATGTCTCTCTCCTTACATAACCGTACCAACTCATGCATACTGTACTTAAACAGGCTACAAAGGTTAAAAGGAGATTCCATCTTGATAGGATGCTCACAGACACGTGCAACACAGGGGACTTAACTGTCAGAGCTGAAGCGAGAGCACACGGTTCAAAGTATTTCAGCAAGCTCCCTACTAAAGAGAACTCACACTAATCTGTCCAGGCAACACACCATTCATCCACGCACACCCCCCCCTCGGACCGGTAAGGCAGTTTTTACCACCCCTGATTTCTCAACCTGACCACACGTGACACAGGTACCAAACTCTGGGAGCAGGGCAGGGGACAAATGTACTGGACACTCTTTGCAAAAAAGAAATACTATAACTTCAAAGGACAATAATCCCCAACATGTAATTATCTAAAATGCAGAGCTTTGTAGTGTGGCCTGTTGCCACTGCAGTACAACGCAAACACAAATCCGGATCCTCACCGCCTGCCACCAATGTTAGAAACGGGACCCTGGCCGGCCAAGACTCGCGTCGAGGTCAGTCAGGGATCGCCATTTCTAAGTGTCAGGGCAAGGGAGTCACACACCAAGATAACCCCTACTCGCCCTTTAGGTAACGTGGCGCGAGCAGTCAAGGCTAAACTTGGAGGCTATGTAGGTTAAGTGTTTGCGCGCGCACCCAGCAACAACACCCAAGGCCCACCACAAAGGAAACTCCACACAAGGTTATATAAAAATAGCCTTTGTATTATATCAAAAACACATTAGATAAAACCTACATTTGGTTACACTGTGCCAACAGGCACGGGCAGAATGTACAAGGGGGATATTTACAAGACAGGGCCACCTGGACCACTGTCAGGAATCATCACTTTTTAGGAATAGTAAATAGCACATAGAATACTTTTAGAACCAAATAGAACATGTATCACAAATTAGCACACAACCAGTAATTACTGGTAAAGCATCAGAACCTCCTACGCAACCCTAACCACCTTAGGAAACTATTGCGCAGGGAACAAAAGACCTCAACTAGCAACACCTGTACTAGGAGAAAAGCAACCACCTAGGAATCACCAACATCTAGGGGTATAAGCATAGGAACATTACACATGATGCATTAACATTCAGCGGTGTAGGGAAAGAGAACACATGATGTATCCAAACACATTCAGAGGTGCGAGCACAAGAAAACACATGATGCAGCATCTACATTCAGCGGTGTATGCAAGGAAAGACACATGATGCTTCAGAACACATTCAGCGGTGCGAGCACAAGCAATTGCGCAAACCTTCCCATGAGCCACAACCTGTGGCAGTCCCTGTGTCCCAAAGTCAGGGCAGGCTGTAATAAGCCAAAAGTACACCCAGCCTAAACGTAGCAACTGTCCACTAAGTGCTGGACAGTTGTAAATAACAAGGATGCCAACGTTGGAGCCTCGTGGGCTCAGGACAACTGACTGGGCGAGGAGCCTCTCAGGGGCTCACAAAGCAAAATAGGCAAATAGAGCTCGAGCGCTCTAAATCAATGGAAATGCCCCCAGAGCCTCTCTCAGGGCTCTCACTCGATGTGGGCCATGAGCCTCGCTGGGCTCGGCAACAACTGTGGGTTCAAGTGCCTCTCAGGGCTCAATGAACAAATGTGGGCACGTTGGAGTCCCTCTCGGGGAACTCGGAGCAAGGGGCAAATACTCCCAAGAGCCTCTCGGGCTTCTAACAAGATGCGCCGCCAAGAGCCTCTCAGGCTCGTAAATACCCAAGGGCGCGCTGAGCCTTGGAGCCTCTGGGGCTCTAATTCAAGAAATGCCCACGGGTCGGACAGAAAAGGGGGAGCGGCCCGCTGCCTTCGGGGCCGCTCCAGAAGTATGCACGAGCCCCCACGGGGCCTTCCAAGAACACCGGGGACCCCGCCTCGAGACGCTGCACTCACCGGGACTTTGCTGCGGGTGCTCCGACGTCACACTGGGTCCCTGCGGCGTCTTCCTGCGGCCGGGACTCCTCTCACTGGGCTCTCCCGTCACTCGGGGAGCCAGGCAGACGGCGGCACTCCTCGGCCCACGCAGGAGCGCGGGGTAGGCTCTCGCTACTTCTGCTTCTTCTTCCTGCAACACGGCCCAGAGCGGGGTAGGCTCCCGCCTGGGCTTCCGGCTGTCCTAACGTCCCGCCCCCGGCCTGCCTGACTTCCGGTTCGGGCGCCGGGCGGCGGCAGGGACGATCTTGCGGGGCAATGCCGGGTGGGCACCGGCTTAATAATTGAAAGAAAGCGCTCCTAGCGCTAGGGGGCATAAATCAGTGGCCAAAATGCGGCGTGGGCAGCCGCTAGAGGAAAATAAAGCGCTCTCAAGCGCTAAGGCACACAGAGCGCTCCCAGGTGCTGGGAGCACAAGCACAGTGCTCCCAGGTGCCCTCAGCAGGGCAGAGTTCCTGCCAAGTCCAGGCAAAGTCCTTCAGCAAGGTTCTTAGGTAGGTAGGGGGCCAGGCTGGGCCAGGGGCCAGCTCACTGGCCCTCCAGGCAGGGAGGCAGTCCAAGTGGCGGTTCCTCCTGGCCCCAGCAGCAGCATCAGCCCCCTCAGAATCCTGGAAGAGAACAATTTCAGTGGGGACACAGCCCCATTTTTATACACTGAAATCCTTTGTCACAATGTGCAGGGTGGGGGGAAAACCAGTCGCAGCTGGTTCTGGAGCACTCTTGATGGCCCAACCACCCATTTCATTCACTGGGGAGGCTAGGGTCGTTAGACACACCACAGGGGGGCGGAGCCAGCATTGTGTGGGGAAAACCCAGCCCATCCAGGACACAGGTACACTCCTCCCACACATCACTCATGCTAATCTCCCACTCACCACCGGGCAGACCCATCCAGACTTCCTGGAGCCTGGCATGACAGCCAGCTCCAGCCAATCACGCTCCAGTACCCTCACTGCACACATATCTCAATGTCCAGAAGTAGCACTTCCCAACTAGACACACACATGCCACAGACACCATCTTGCAGCATTCACTCCCACGAGTTTACACATACCAAACTCGAGCATGCACTCCCCACGCATCAGGAACTACCAGGGACACACACATTCCCCATGCATTCCTATGGGAGGGCAGGCCAGCCATACTACACGCACGCACTTTCACTCTGGGACCCAGGGAAAAAGTGCGCCAAGCCAGAAATCATGAACGCCAGGTCGCCATCAAAAGCAAAAAGTTCAGGGGTGAACCAGCCATAAAGGCCCGGGTCCAACACCTCACATGTGAGAAAAAGAGTAGTTTTTGGAAAAGCTCTCCATTCAAGTGGGTACCTCTGTTGAACGATGGCCAGGGAGGCGGGGGACAAGAAAGGGGAGCAGAAACCAAAGAGGGCTCAAGGTGACCTTCAGTTGAGCCAGACATCTGGATCAAGGCTTCCTGGCTTCTAACCTCGAATGGGAGGTATGGCTGAATCCCTGCAGATGAGTGGATTCTTTTTTAAATATAGGCTCATGTACTGCCACAAACATTCTCTGCCTGTCATAACCCAGCAGGAAACATTACCTTATGATTTGCATATAAACATGTACTTGAAAATCACATATTTATTTGTATATATATTCTGTATTGAAAAGGTAGTACCTCGGCTATGATAATGTGCTGACAGTCATTCTTTAAATGAAGTGACACATTGCCTCTGTTAATGTGACCCCAACTTATTTTTAGGGAGGGGAGTGCCTTATTTTAATGATAGGGCGCTCTCCTCCTCTCTCCTTTCCACGCAGCGCAGCGTAGCATTTGCGGCTGCTGCAGTCCGCTACGTGAAAAAAAGGTAAACCTGCCTCTTTGTTTCTCTGCACAACCAGAAAACTATTGCTTGCAAGCACGTTTTTACCATGGATTACAGGACTCAAAAACCATTCAAAGTAACCTATGGTCTGATCAGCATCAATACGTGTCTCAACCTCATGTATATATGTATATATTGCACCAAACAATTTAATATTCTATATAGAACAAATATGCTTTTGGTTTTGAAATGAAAAAACTCAAACAAAGCATCATTTAATGTGACTCTTGTTATTGCATACCCCCAAAGGTACATTATTCACGCGCAGCACCTTTACTATATACACCTTAAAATACTCTGCTGCTGTACATATAAAAGTTAAGTACTACAATCACGGAGGGCTTAGTTCACAGTAAATAAAAATTGCCAACCTATTAGTTCAGCACACCTCACATCCTCACACAAAATAACATGTACTTACATGTATTACAAACGTTACAATTACCTTCGTCAAAAATACTAAAACATGATGTCTAGCAGCACAGCCTGCCATAAAAACATTGCTAAGAAGCATGGACCAAGACATTACCTGTCGCATAGGCGAAACCTATAGGCTTTGTTCCTTTACCTTCATGGGAAATGCATGTTCCCCCATGTAAAAATAAATCCCTTCTCCCTTTACAGCTCTGATAATGTTGTTTTCCTCTCTCATTTGCTACCCTGGATACATACTTACTCCTAATGTTGACAGAAGTGGGTTTGTATCTGTTTCAGCCATGAGAAATACTTGCAGATCAACAGGTACCGCAAGGTACAAGATGAGCCCTCCCAGCCCCTAACCCTGATTTCGTGAATTAAATTGTGAAGTTTTTTTCATTCTGAAAGTGTTTTCTGCACCAACGCAGGTGCAAAGAAAGGGCCTCATTTATGAAAAGTGACGCATTGCTGGGTGAAATCAGCGATGCGTCACTTTTCACTGCGCTCTAACTGCGACACTAACGATGCATGAGTTACAGATACGTCAGTATATCTGACTTATCTGTAGGCGCAAAAGTGACGCATTGCTGGAGTGTGTCACAAAAGTGACGCAGCTCCAGCAATGTGTACTTTCACATGGGCAAGTCCCATGTCGTTAGTGCCTGCGTCAGTCTTACGCCTGCCATGAGGCAGGCGTGAGATTTTGACGCATTAGTGGCCAAGAAATGGCGCAGTGAAACCTTATAGATTTCACTGCGTCACTTCCACGACCCTTTCTTGCGTCAATACGCCCCTCTTGCATACATTATACTTGGCGCAGGTATAACGTGGAGCAGGGGTTTACAAAGTGAAGCATCTACCTAGATGCGTCACTTTGATATGGAGCAAGAAGGCACATTTTTTACTCTGTTGGTGCGTCACAAAAAGTGACGCACCAGCGACATAAAAGGGAAGCAGGGGATCATAAATAAGCCCCACAGTTTGTGAATTCTGCCGCCAATCGCTGGCACTTGCATGTAAGACCACCGCAATCTGCAGCAGGCAGACACCACCTATTTGTTGTGCGGGAGCTGAATTATTCAGCTTTGTTTTATAAGCATGCCAAATGAGCACCCTTACGCAAACTGATTCAAAGTGGGTCCTGAGGGTTTGGAAAGTGCATAAGCATTCCAAGGGGCTGCTGGATCCCAGGTGCAGGAGATATTATCCAAAGTGCAATCCATCTGTTTTGACAGGCAGGAAAGCGCAGGATCGCACTTTAATCCACACTTTCCACTCCCACCCACAGTGATCCTTTATGTGAAACATGCTGTGCATGTCAGAGAACAGATATGTACATTTCGCGTTACTAAATGTGCTTTTATTGCAATTTCGTTTTGAAACTGCAGGATTCAGCTCCATGCTTGTGTTTACTAAAGCACTTTTTCCAACAAGAGGCAGACCACTAAGAACAGCACTGTGCATTAAATACAGATGTAAGTGCTACACTAGGAAGCACTTAAAGATTCAACACATTTATGACCAATAATTTGGACATCTGTAAATTCAATGCGCCCTCTTCAAGTAACTGTCAGAACTTTACTCTGAGTACACTTCGGGGGTGCCATGAGTTGGCAGCATGGCCTGTAAAACATTTAATGTACAAGTGTTACTGTCAGCACGTGGGTAAAGCTCTCCCCTCCCTGCTTTGCTGCGTGCACATAGCAACCGACGGTTCAAAGCAGAGCAGTTAACTTTTACAAACAGTAGCTGTTGTAGCTACTCTCATTCTTTGATAAATATTTGTGTTCAAGTGTGCATAATATGCTGATCACTACGGATAATGTGGCACATTTACAACTATGTGGAAACTGCTGGCGCTGTAGATTCTAATAAACCCACTGTCAGTGTGTAATAAACTGCAGAGTCGGCGGGCCTGTGTTTTAGTCCCAGCTTTACGCAGACATGTGATCCTGGGCAAATTGCTTTTCTTCTTGTGCCTCATTTCTGCTTTATGCCACGATTATGAACACTTGTGAATAGAAAAATAAATCAGTCCACTATATCTGAATGCCATAGAGTAAGGTAAAAAAAAAAAACTGTTAAGAGGTGAATCCTAAATCAACACGCGCACACGAGCACACACACAGACACAAACACACTTGAAAATATATATGTGTGTATATATATATATATGTATCTCAATGAAATGAAATAGGGATTTGTAAAGCGCATGGTAGAGGTAGTGGCAGAGGAGGAAAGAAATCCGGGAAAGAGTCAAGTCTGTCTGCCGCTCACAATATGACAAGAGGTTAATGGGCGACAACAAAGATTTATTAATAATCTGTTTTAAATCCGCCAGTAACTTACCAGAGTAAGTCATCAGAAAGAAACGTGGAATGGACGGGACAACTGTGGAAGGGAAAAGAAGGTAGAGAGGCGCAGACACAGGCCCCCCAGCAGTCAATGGCTCTGTCGGCAGACCGAGGGAGGGTTTATACACCGCCATGCCTGCCCCGGGGGGCCGGGGAATGCCTGGTTTATGCTCATTGCTGAAGTGCAGCTTGTTAGGGGACATCACCTGGCGTGAGGCTAAACGAGCATTGTGCTAAGCAATTAATCCTTTGGGAGAGAATGTGCTTGTTAAAAATTACAAGGACGCTTCACATGACTTTTAACTTTCCTTTTCAGATTTTAATTTTTTCTTTTTGATCTATTTGACATTCAACTCCGAAAGAGCACTGCTCAAATAAATGCAGAAAATGACTTACACAGAAGTGTATTCTCACCACAGATACGGTTCTCAAACTTCGCTGCGTGCCACACCACACCGATAACTAACTATATATCCCTAGTATATGGTACAAAAGGGTTACCAGGGCCTGTAAGTTCAGGGTCACTAAAGGATTGCAGGAAACATTTTTCCACCACTAAAGTGGCCATGCAGAGCATTTCTCCAGGCCTGCCCCTGAATCCTGGGTAAACAGCTTTTTTTCGTACTTATAAGTCACCCTTAAAGTAGGCCCTACAAGAATACAGGGCAGGGTGCATGTATTCAAAAGGTAGGGAATGAGTACTTAGGTTGCCTATGCCTATGTATTGGCAGTGAAAAATCTGCAAAACTGTGTTTCACTGTGGTAAGGTTGTCTCTCCAATAGTAAAACTCTGGATTACATTATAACAGAAGATTGTAAAAGATTGTGTTGTAAGTTGAGGGGGTGGAAGCTCCACTCAGGCAACAACCACAATCCTTTTTAAGGTGAACCACAAAAGTCACTACATTTACCTGTGCTTCACTATCTGATAACTTAGCACAAGGTAGTCAGGCTTAACTTAGAGGCAATGTATAAAGTATTTATACAGCACACAAATGGCAATAAAGTTAAATTCCAACACAAGAAAAATCTGAAATGATCAAATCCAATCAGTACAACAAGAGGGATGAGTTTTTGTAAGTTTCAGATAAAAATAGCACCAACAGGTGCAAAGGGCTAACTGTAGTTAGGCCACCTCTCATTCCCAGTGTCACGCTTTGTGCCGGGGA
Source organism: Lissotriton vulgaris (assembly GCF_964263255.1). Taxonomy (NCBI): domain Eukaryota; kingdom Metazoa; phylum Chordata; class Amphibia; order Caudata; family Salamandridae; genus Lissotriton; species Lissotriton vulgaris. The sequence goes on along the minus strand of NW_028253230.1, from coordinate 2,264,709 downwards.
CGTATCCTGGCTCACTCACAAACAAATTCTGACTAGTTCCCAAATCCTTCCTGGGTTTGTCTCCCAAATATCTATGGTGATAAAAGCAAAGGCAGGCTTTGTGTTAGGTTGCTTTGTGTGTGTTGTAGGTGAGGCCTTTTGAAATGTAACCAGGACTGGGTACAACTCCTACCCATGGCATCCTGCCAGTATGGCACATTCGGTCCACACCTAAGATCCTTTATCCCCATTTCTGGATGGAATCCACAACTCACTACTGCCTAAGTAATGCCACCCTGTCTACTGGTAGAAAAGCACAGTGTATTAAGGCCCTAAAAATGCCACTTTCTAAAACTGCTACTTTCAGAGTTGTAAATTAGACACTGATGTCAACATTAAAGATTATTTTAAGTTACATTTCATATGAGTGTAAACACTATTTCTGTTCCGCTCCCAATCAGGAGTTTGCATGTTATTAAGTGTAATAAGGCAACCCGGTACTTGTGTAAAGGAGAAGTAGCCTCGCAATATTGAAAAAAAGCTTTAGAAGGTTCTCGCTGCCTGGACACGTGAAACATACGTTCACATGTCTCACTTTTGAAATACAACCTACTCTGTACTCTGGTTTAATTGTATTGTATTTCCCTGCTGTCCGCTTGTTGTGCCCCTGCCTTTTACTTATTTGTTTATTTGTTTCCCCTCTGTTTTGCCCAGCCCCGGTCGCGTTTTCTTCCCGCTCCCCGCCGCTGCCCCCCTGCGGCCTGCCCCCTTCCCTCTGACTCCCTTCCCATTCACCACCCCGCTCCCGCCTCCCAGCTGCTCCTCCCTCGCTCCGCCCCCCCACTCTCCACTTATGGCAGAGTGGCAAACGCGCAGCGGGCGCGCCGATTGTGCGCCGAAGGCGCGCCAATGGTAAGCCCGTCTACGCCCATCCAAGCCTGGACTGCGCCCAGCGCCCAAACCCCTTGCCCTCGCAGGCACCAGCCCACCCGCCGGACCTACAACGCCACCGAGCTCAACACACTCTCACTCTCTACTACACTCTCAACACCTCCTTCGACACCGCTACCTTCCCGGAGAGCTGGAAACACGCCGATTTCAGCGCTCTACTGAAGAAACCATCACCGGACCCCACCGAACTCGGAAACTACCGCCCCATCTCGCTCCTCCCGTTCCCGGCCAAAGTCATCGAGAAGACCGCCAACAAGCAGCTGGCCGCCTTCCTCGAGACAAACGGATCCCTCGACCTCTCGCAGTCTGGCTTCCGGGCCAACCACAGCACCGAGACCGCCCTCATTGCAGCCACTGACGACATCCGAGCCCTGCTCGACAACGGGGAAACTAATATAAACAAACAATGGTCCGAGACCAATCTATTTCATGAAAGCAATAGGTCAAAACTTATTCAATTAGAGGCGTATGTTATCTAACCAGCCTTACTCAATTAATGATGACCAAAAAGAGGGAAAATAGGCAACAGCAACAAGCTCCAAATATATGCAATATTTTAATCTATTGTCATAATGAAAAGCGAATTCACAGTATTATGTACATTTTATATACATTGCCCCGTATCAAGAGCGTGCAGTAGAGTAAAAAAAGGGAAGTGTCAAAGGGCGTGAACGTGATAAGATGAAAGGAAAAGAAATCACACAGAGTATATAGAATTATTCTCAATGATTCAAAAAACACCAGCCAATGAAGGCCGGAACAATATATCCTGGCCACTTCAATAAGTCAGTATGCAGTCCTTAATGTTATTCATAAGACATAAGATGTATAAATGTCTGCACTATATCATAGAGAGGGATAACATTAGTGGTCCAGGTTTTTTGGTGGGTGTCGACGTTTCGACTCGTCTTGCGGCCTTGCGGTTGGTTATGCCTGGGCCATGCGAGTCTTCTTCAGGACAGATAGAACGGGCCAAGGGATCTCATTGATGACCCCTTCACGGGATGAAATGGACGTAATTTCCACTCCAAGGTAACTCAGTCCTTACGTATCCAATAAAGGTATTGTCCAGATGTTCTCTTCAATGTATATGGGGTTCCTATCCTAAACATAAGCACATGTACCACTACATGTCTTTAGGTGAATTCCAATGTGAATTATCAGTCAGGTAACTCTTCACCAATTAATGAACCTGAAATGGTTAATTTCAGTAGCTTCGTTGAAGGGCTACTTGTAGATCACTTGCCGGTTCTGAATAGGGCAAAACGGCAGCGGCAAAATAGAGAGCGTGGTTTTGATTCAGACACGCGTCATAGTAGGAACCCAGGGCAACTGCTCACGAAGGAAACGCGGCGTTGTCTGGCACCCTGTGTTGGTGTCAAGGTAATCCGCTTCCTGGTAGTGGAGAACGAGAAAGGACTACACCATTCTCTACCGGGGAAACAGCGGCCCTCATCCTCCTGGACCTCTCCGCGGCATTCAACACTGTCTGCCACCGCACCCTAGTGCAGCGACTCAGCAACGTCGGAATCCAAGAGAAAGCACTAAAATGGATCATCTCCTTCCTCGCCGGAAGGACACAGAGAGTCCGCCTCCCTCCGTTCAGATCAGAAGCCACTGAAGTCATCTGCGGCGTTCCTCAAGGCTCCTCGCTCAGCCCCACCCTCTTCAATGTCTACATGAGCCCCCTTGCGGCCATCGCACGCCAACACAACCTCAACATCATCTCTTACGCTGACAACGCCCAGCTGATCCTCTCCCTCACCAATGACCCCACCACCGCCACCGCCAAAGCCAACCTACACGAAGGGATGAAAGACATAGCCGAGTGGATGATGAACAGACACCCTGAAACTGAACTCAGACAAGACGGAAGTCCTCATCCTGGGATCTTCGCCCTCCGCCTGGGACGACTCCTGGTGGCCCCCTGCCCTGGGCAGCGCACCCAAACCAACGGACCATGCACGCAACCTGGGCTTCATTCTGGACTCCTCCCTCCCCATGACCAGACAAGTCAATGCTGTCTCCTCGTCATGCTTCAACATCCTGCGCATGCTACGTAAGATTTTCCGGTGGATCCCCACTGAGACCAGGAAGACGGTCACCCAGGCCCTCGTCACCAGCCGACTGGACTCCGGCAACTCCCTCTACGCCAGAACCACTGCCAAACTCCAGAAGAGACTCCAGCGGATCCAGAACGCCTCAGCAAGACTCATCCTGGACATCCCCCGACACAGCCCCATCTCCGGACACCTGAGAGACCTGCACTGGCTCCCGGTCAACAAAAGAATCATGTTCCGACTCCTCACCCACGCACACAAAGCCCTACACAACCAAGGACCAAGATACCTCAACAACCGCCTCAACTTCTACACTCCCACACGCCAGCTTCGATCGACCAGCCACGCCCTCGCCGCCGTTCCCCGCATCCGAAGAGCCACCACAGGAGGAAGGTCCTTCTCCTCCCTGGCCGCCAAGACGTGGAACTCCCTCCCGACCCACCTCCGCCGTACCCAAGACCACCTCGCATTCAGGAAGCAGCTCAAGACCTGGCTGTTCGAGCAGTAGCGGACCACCCCTCCCCAAGCGCCTTGAGACCCTCTGGGTGAGTAGCGCGCTATATAAATGCTTTGATTGATTGATTGATTGAGAATTTAGGGTTCAGTGATGTCATTTGAGATGTCATCAGTGATGTCATTTCTGATGCCACTGACCATGTCAGGAGTGATGTAATATGTGAGGTCTTAAGCAGTGCATTTCGGGGGCCAAATTTAGGGCCCCGAAATGTGTGTAAAATGAGGTATGTGTGTAAAATGTGAACCTAACTTTAACTTCCCTGTAACCTTTGTCTTTTTCAGTGAATTTCTCAGGTTTTTGTAATTCTATCTCCTAACTGAAATGTCTCTGTAACCTTTTTTTTTTTTAGTGGATTTCTAAGGTTTTTCTTAATTTTATTCCTGCAATATATTGTCCCTGTAACCTTTGTTTTTCTGTGAATTTCTAAGGCTTTTTAAATTTTATTTCCAAACTATTTAATGTACAGCGGGATTTATCGGGCCAGCTGAGAAGGAATGAGGTTGAATTAGCTGAATAGGGCTTTAATTGAAGGGGTTGGACTGCAAATAAGTAAGATGGTTTTACAAGACCACTGTAATAGCTGTTTATGGGGATATCATTGTTGAATTTGTATGCGGATATATGTAAGAACTGCTGATTGGGAATTGACCTAATGAAATACCGTGCTCATGACATTTTGGAAACCATTATTTTAGAAGAAAAATAAAAATAAAAATTAGAACCTTTTGCGTGATAGGAAGAAGTTACACAGAAAGAGCACTGAACTATATATAGCCCTGATGACGTCCCACGTTGAACGAAACGCGGTAGTTGAATTTATTGGGAACCTCTCTTGATGAACTGCTACAAGCTTGTCAATTAATATTGATGAACAGTCATGATCATTGTAGATACACTATCCTAAGTTGAAATACAATAAATTGTGGATCGGGGGAGGAGTCGAGCCAGCGACCAAGATGGCTGCTTGAGCATTGGCTCCGCCGGCCGCCACATCCTGACCGACTATCCGGCACACTATCCGGAGCCCTGTCCCTACCATCGGGTGGGGGACCAGCGCCTGAGTCACTAGGCGAAATTAAGGTTCATTTGGTAGCCGCAGCGATCGAATATCGTCGTCGAGAAAATTGGGGCCTGTGGTCAGGAACCATCCGGGACGGAGTGCAACAACATCGGCCACAGAGACTGGAAGTGGCCGGACGGGTCCTGCTTTGTTGCATTCGGGTCGCTACTGCGACGACGTGTGCCTCTCAACCTGACTTGGAGTTCGGCCATCGCAGCACCAGCCCATACTCGATTGAGGAGTGGTGGGTTTCGCCCGCATTTGCGTTTGAGATGGCATTGAGAGACTCTGAAAAGCCTCAGCAGAAGACCTCGAAAACTAATCGACAGGTCCAGTCGAATCGCATCAACAAATAAGCCATTTCCAAGGGGTCCCCCAGTGATGCGAAACGACCTCCGGTTGGAGGTACTGAAGGGGATTTGGTCATCAACGACCCCACTATGAAGAACCTAATGGCTGCGATCACTGGGGTCCAATCTTCCTTGGGCAAGATGGACACAAAACTGGACACTGTCGCAATTGAAGTGGGCCTTCTCAGGGCTGACCTCACTAAAACTACCGAGAAGGTCAAGAACTTGGAGGGTAAAACAAAGAGCCTCCTTGAGGACGTCTCTGGGCTCCAGAAGGAAGTGCGCGACCTCAAGGCGGCCCGGCACCAAATTGATAGCAAGCTCGATGAGTATGAGGGCTGGGCACGCCGCAATAATGTCCGCATTTTGGGGGTTCCGGAGAAGTCCAAAGGGGCGACCCCGGACCTCTTTGTTGAAGATCTTATCCTGAACCATCTCAAGCCGAAGGGCCTTAGTAATTTTTTCACTGTGGAGAGGGCACACAGGATTCCCGGAGGCCGCCCGAGGGTCGGGGCATCTCCGCGTCCCATTATTGGTCGGGTCCTGAACTTTCGTGCCCGGGACGCCATCTTGCAAACAGCGAGGTCCTAAGGTCCATTGGCCTACGAGAACGCTTCGCTGTTGTTTTTTCCGGACTTCTCTCAGATGGTCCAGAGACAGCGACAAGGCTTTATGTCCGTAAAGTGGCGGTTGAGAGACAGGGATGTGAAATACTCAATGCTGTATCCCGCGTGATTGAGGATCGAACATGACAGAAAGACTTGGTTCTTTGATAACCCTGAGGTGGCCGCGGACTTGTTGGACCGTGTGGAAGCATCGGACTCTGGGGCTCAGGCCCGAACGGATAGCGAAGAATAGCATACTGCTTATGGCTGTAGCCGCACTCATTCTATCGCTGGTGCAGGGGGTCTGGTTGGGGCTGTTCGTTCCCCCCCCCCCCTTCTGGACAATTTTTCTCTATTATTTTATGTTGCTCGAGACTCTTCATACATGTGATTGTTCCGGTTGGGGGGATAATGGTTGGTTTGGGGTGGTAGGGGCGGGCGGCCTGCTGTTAGGTCCTCCTCTGTTTTTCTACTTTTAGATACCTGTTAGTGGGGGAGACAGGCACACTGCGAGTTGGGGATGTGGGTTTACTACATGCAGGGGTGGGGGGTTGGGGGTCTGGCTGTTGGGGACATCTATGTGTTGATTTGTTTGTTGTAAGTGACCTGGGATTGCTAAGGGGACCTTCGGATCTCCTGTTCTTTTTTGGAAGGATGCATGGCTGCCGCTAGACAGGGCCTGGGGTTTTCCGTCCTTAGCTGGAATGTGAATGGGTTGAGTGACAAGATAAAACGTACAATGGTGAGTCAACTCATTAGACGGTACAAGCCGGATGTCGTTTTGCTGCAGGAAACGCATCTAATGGGGAAGCGATGTATGGCGTTGCACAGGGGAGGGTATAAGCCTGTTGCTCACGCTAGTTTTACTTCTGGATCGAGGGGAGTGGGCATATTAGTGAAGAACTCCTTTCTTTTCATGATCCGATCTACTTGGTCTGACAATCGTGGTCGCTATATAGGTGTATCTGGTCTCTGGGAGGGTAGGACGGTCACGTTTGTGTCTATTTATGTCCCCCGGCATTGCAGGCTGACACGTTTAGTGACTTAGGTCGGATATTCCTCACACTGCCCGTCGGCATTATGGTGCTGGGCGGGGATTTTAATGCAGTCATGGATGGCGAACTAGATAGGCGCCCCTCCCGTGTGTTGTTGCCCTCTCGTAGGTGGCTACCCGACTTCATTTCCAGAGGTGCACCATTCCCTCTCCAGAATTAATTGTGTGCTTTTGCCGGCGACTCAGGCGACCTTAATTAGTGAAGTGGCCCATTTGGTGAGGGGGGTCTCCGACCACTCGCCGATTTGGCTTTGGCTGTGTTTGGGGCAGGGCAATATTGGTAGAATAGCTCCTATAAGTGCTTGACGTCTGAAAGACCGTGTGGTGAAAAAGGAACTTAAGCGGGTCACAGATAGTTTTTTCCGCGAAAACGAAGGTTCGGTCACATCGAGGTGTTCTCTTTGGGAGACATACAAGACTGTAATAAGAGGAGAGGCCATCTCCCTTGTATCCGGGCAGAAGAAGAAGAAGAGGGAGGAACTAGATAGAGTGGAGGCGGAGCTTGTGGCCTTGGAAATCGCAGCTTCCTTGGGGAGTGACCCTGGGGTGAGTCATCACCTCGGGCTACTCCGGGAAGAATACAAGTCTATGACGCGTGATGGCGCGAAGGCGCAACACACCTCAACGCAGAGTAGGACCTATGAGCACGGCGACACGGCGGGGAAGTTGATCGCCTGGTTGGAAAAGGGTGACTGGGGGTCTCGTTTGGTCCCGGAACTGAACGTGGGCCCTGCGGTCACGTCGAATCCCCAGTCGATAGTTCAGGAATTTGCGCAATATTATGAGGAGATATACACCGCGGCTGGAACGTTTACAGAGGTCGATACCGCCGACATGATCCATGATATACCGGTGCCTGCCTTGTCGGACGATGATAGGAATTTACTAGACTTCGCCCTCACCGACGACGAGGTGGCAATGGCTATAAGGGGTGTCCACTCTAGTAAGGCTTCAGGCCCCAATGGCCTTCCCATCGAGTTGTTTAAGCCACATGCAGACAGATTGGCTCCATATCTGAAGGATATGTACATCGAAAGCCGGCATCGGGGGATCCTGCAATATGACCAACGAGTCGCCAACATCATTGTAATCTGTAAGGAAGGTAAACCTAGACTAGACTGCTCTTCTTACTGCCCTATTTCTTTGTTGAATGCGGAGCCCAAGATTCTGGCCAAACTGCTAGCCACCCGGTTGGTGAAGGTTATCTCGACCTTGATCCATCCAGATCAGTTCTGTTTTATGCCTCGGGGTAACACCGCGCTTAATCTCCGTCGTTTGCATGGGGTGGTTGCGGGTGCATCTCACATCCATGAACCAGCGGTTTTGTTGTCACTCGACACCACCATGGCTTTTGACCACGTGGAATGGCCTTACCTATTTGCGGTCTTGACGAAGCTGGGATTTGGCCCTGTATTTATTGGCTGGGTCCGTCTTTTATAGTCGGCCCCCATGTCTTGCGTGGTCGTGAATAACCATAGATCACGTGACCTTTCTCTTGGAAGGAGACACGCCAGGGATGCCCCCTCTCGCCTCTTTTATTTGCTTTGGCTTTGGAACCCCTAGCGGCCTGGGTGCGGTGGGACCGCTGGATCAGAGAGCTGAGTTGGACCGTGGAATGGGAGGACAAAATTTCGCTCTACGCTGATGATATTTTGCTATACTTGACCTCCCCACGCAGCTCCCTGATTATCTTTATGAACGTTTTGGCCATCTTCGGCAGGTATTCTGGTTTTGCGATCAATTGGGCGAAATCCGTCCTTTTTGTGTTGAGCAGAGACCCCCCTAGAGTGCCTGAAAATTGTCCTGTGAGACTGGCGTCGGTTAGCTTTCGCTATCTCGGGATCCAGATCTCTGGTGATCCCAAGGTGCGCTTCCGGTTGAATCTATTGCCCCCCTTAGCTAGACTCTGGTCAGATGTTGCACGGTGGAAAACGCTCCCACTCTCCCTCTTGGGCCGAGCCATCCTCTTTAAAATGATGGCTCTCCCACGATTCCTATATGCACAACAGAACTCATTCGACCCTGTGCCAAAGTCGTACTTCAGTGAGATTGAGTCTTTACAGCGTAGCCTCCTGTGGGAGGGGAGGCCGCGCATTGCCTTGCCGAAATTGTTGTTGACATGGTACGACGGAGGCATGATTTGCCTAACATTCGGAAATACTATTGGGCATCATAGTTGACCCCCATAAACCATGCTATATACGGCTCGGTGATGGACCCTGGTTATGCGATGGACCGCGGTCAAGTGCCGGGGGGAGAGTACACACGTGTTCTATATGCGAAGCGTGGTCGATTCCCGTTGGTGGGGCCTCCTTCGATCTCCACTAGAGTGTGGCATGAGGCCAATAAGCACCTCAAGTTGGCTGGTCGCTTGACTTTGGCTACTCCCTTATGGATTTCTGAGATGCTGGGGATGCTCTGGAAGACCAAGGGGTTTGATCGCTGGGACTTAATTGGTATAACACAGGTTCGCGATATATGGGGTAAGGACAGGGTGCTGACATTTGAGGAATTACAGGCTAAATATTAGCTGAATGAGACAGAACGGTTTAGGTACCTCCAGATCAGGCATGCTCTGAGCGCTGCTGTCCCCAGAGGTGAGACACCCCCAGTGGTCTCCCCATTAGAGGATCGTTTGCTCAATGGCCTAGTACCCACTAGAGTTATCTCCTTAACGTATAGCAAGCTGATCATTCATGCCGAGGACCCGTTGGTGTTGTTGCGCAGACAGTGGGTTGCTGATGGCTTTGTTCTTGATGACGAGGATTGGAGGGAGGCGGTGGCGTCCCCCAAGGAAGTAGCGGTCCCTTGAGGCTCCGTTTGGTCCAACTTAGGATTTTGCATCGCTCCTATGTTACTGACCCAGGATTGCAGAGGATGGGCTTGGCTGGGTCTGCTGATTGCCGAAGAGGGTGTGGGCTACCTGGAACGTTTCTGCACATACTGTTGGAGTGTGAGAGGGTTCGTGAATTCTGGACCATGATATATTAAAAAATGAGTGAAGAATGGAGAGTGAGGGTTGAGCTGGAGGCAAGGAGATGCCTGTTGAATGTGTGGGAGCCTACGGACCTACCGAGCTCTGGTAAGGTCTGGGTGGCTCTCACATGTGTGATCGCTAAACGAAACATAGCGCAGCTCTGGGGTGCCTCTCGGGCACCTCGGGTAAGGAAATGGATGGAAGGTCTTGACTGGTGTATGTTTCGTGAGAAGTCATGTATCTATCCACGGGGCGACCCCGCAAATGGGTCAAGGTCTGGGGAGCCTGGAATGCCTATCGTGGTGATATCTGTGATCCGCCAGACCTGGAACCTTCAGAAATGGACAGGTAGGACGCCTAGGCCAGTTTCCTTTCTTCTTAATCTTACGCTTTCATTGTCGGGAGCAGCATCCATAAATATGTAACTGTTTTCACCCGATACCCCCTGGTCATTGTTTGTGTGTTGTATTGTTGATTTCCTTTGCTAATAAAAACAATTTAGAAAAAAATAAATTGTGGATCTGTGAATTTAAGGAAATCTGTCTTTTTGATTGAATCAGTTGGGAACAAATTTGCATTTGCAAATACTAATTATTGAATACGGCGCTGCCTTCATTGTGCTATATTTAATGTACCTGCAACCTTTGGCTTTTTTAGTGAATTTTTATGTTTTTTTCAAGACCATTCCTAACTTATGTCCCAGTATCCTTTGCTTTCTTCAGTGTATTTTGTTCTGACCTGTCATTGTCAGTGTTATGACTCTGGGCACTTTGCCACTGCTGATTAGTGCTAAAGTGCATGTGCACTCACTTGTAACCTTGGTAAGATTGGACTACACTGTTTGGCTTATTTAATTTACATGCAAGTGCCTTGTACAGTGGTATCCTATATTTTACTGCCAGAGTGACTTGTCACTTAACCCCTTCCCTGCTGATGATGAGCTGGACTCGTCATGGCACACACGTGTCGTGTGCTGATGACGAGTCCAGCTCGTCATGAGCCCCTCCCTCGGGGAAGCACTGGCACTCCCCTCGAGGGTGTCCGATCATGGCCGCAGGTATGGGGATGGCAGCAGTAGAGCTTTTGCTGCCCCCCCACACCCCTTCATGGGAATCCCGTGACGTCAGCGTGCACAGCACGCGCTGACGTCATCAGGAAGTCCCCGGCGCTCGGGAAGCCATTTGCTTCCTGAGCGTCAAGGAAAAAGGTTTGTGTTTGCGTGTCTGGGGGGGGTTTGGGGCTGCGAGGAGGCATCGGGGGGTAGTAAAGAGATTTTCCTCTCCCCTGATGTCTCTATGCAGGGCATTTGTGCTTCACGATCGCACACAGCGTCGCGATCGTGCGACAGAAATGCCCCCACTAGCACCAGGGATTTAAATTTAGATTGTAGGAAGCGACCCCTTGGGCAAGGGTCGCTTCCAGGTGGGGTATAATTATGTCCTTGATTTTCAACAATGAAATCCCTGGTGCTAGTGGCGATTTTCTGCCCTCCCCCCTGGGGGCAAAACGGCCGAAAAAATGGGGCGATTTGCCTCCAGGGGGGGCATAAAATCACCACTAGCACCAGGGATATATTCAGGGGCATTTTGTTTGCATTGGAAGTGACCCCTAGGGCAAGTGTCGCTTCCATGTGGGGATCAAAATTAGTTCTGATTTTCTGCCCCCACCTGGGGGCAAATCGGACCATTTTTTCTGCCATTTTGCCCCCAAGGCGGGGGCAGAAAATCACCACTAGCACCAGGCATTTCATTGTAGAAATGTAAGAAGGGGCCCCTTGGGCAAGGGTCACTTCCAGGTGGGGGCTAAGTTTTGATTTACATTTTGGCCCATTTTTTCACCTGTTTTGCTGGGGGCTGAATTTTTATTTACATTTTCTGCCTCGTTTTTTGTCACCCATTTTGCTCCCGGGGGGGGGGGGGGGCAGAAAATGCCACTAGGCAACAAGGATTGTTTTCATTGCAATGGAAGTGACCCCTTGGGCAAGGGTCACTTCCAGGTGGGGGCCAAATGTAGATTTACATTTTCTGCCCCCCCCCCCGGGGCAAATTGGGCCGTTTTTCCAGCCTTTTTGCCCCCTGGGGGGGGCAGAAAAACGACACTAGGCACCAGGGATTTTTTGTTTGTAATGGCTGCGACCCCTTGGGCAAGGGTCGTTTCCTAGAGAGGACAATTTTTAGGAATGTTTTTCTGCTCCACCCCACCCCCCTGGGGACAAATTGGCCCATTTATTTCAGTATATTGGCATTTCTGGCCCACTAGGCTCTAGGGATTGTGTTTTGTAGTGTGTGGAAGTGAGCCCTTGGGCAAGGCTCGCTTCCAAAGGTGGTTATATTTTTGGATGTTTTTTACTGCCCGCCCCCCTTGGTGCCAGTTGGTATTTTTTTGTCCTTACTGCCCCCGTGTGAGGGGGGTACAGTAAGGACAAAAAGACCGACTGGCACCAAAGGGGGCAGGCAGAAAAAAACATCCAAAAATATAACCAGTGTCTTGGTGGAGAACCTCACCTAATCCCGATTGGTCTCAGCTCTATTTGAAGGACCATCTGTCTGAATGTCCATTTGGTTGGCAAATTTGTGTGTTATATTTTTAATTGTTATATTGTTTGTGAAATGTAGTAGTACTTTTTTTTCTCTATTTCATTCTAGTTCAAGGCTTTTGCTGTTTGGATTGTTGTAGGTTGCGGTTCTGTTACTGCTGGTTTTGCAGCTTGTGTAGTTGCATGTACTTGGTAAGTGAATGTATTTTGTACTACTTTCCCTAGATGAATGTGCTTTTGTAAAAGGTGTAGTTATAGCAGTTTGTTTGGCTCTGTGTTTTGATTGTCAAAATCTTTTTTGCATTAGTACTTGATGTGTACTTTGTTGTCTAATGTGTACTTTTTTTTCTTTCTAGTGGGATATCATTTCTTTTTGCTGTGACTCAGCAGAGTAGGTGCTGGTGAGTGTAGCTATCCTTGGTAATAGTTATATTGTTTTGGAGTGTATAGATCTTTGTGTGAAAGCCGTACCTTGTGGGCCAAGAGGTATCTAGGCTGCAGCCTACGGCCGCAAGGTTTCCCTTTGGTGTACGTCGGCAAGAGGCATCTGGGCTTCAGGCTGCACCCAAAAGGCTTCACATTGCTGTGGTGCTGCAAGAGGCATCTGGTGCTCCTAGGCTTCCTGTTGGTGTAGTGCAGCAAGAGGCATCTGAGGCTGCTAGGCTTTCCATTGGTGTAGTGTGGCAAGAGGCATTTGGGGCTGCTAGGTTTCCCATTGGAGTAGTGCAGCAAGAAGCATCTGAGGCTGCTAGGCTTTCCGTTGTTGTAGTGCGGCAAGAGGCCTCTGGAAATGCTAGGTTTTCCGTTGGTGTTGTGCAGCAAGAAGTATCTGAGGCTGCTAGCCTTCCCGTTGGTGTAGAGCGGAAAGAGGCATCCGGGCTGCATGCTGGGACGGCGGCACTTCCCGTCGATAGGGATGGCCTCTGGGTTGCCCCTGGCATGGTGCAGCCGGCATTGCCAGATTTTACTGGTGTTCCAGGAAGTAGAGTGAGTTCTGAGAATTTTCTGCTGATACATTTTTTCAGTTGTTTATGGATGATGTGTTTTTGGCAGAGATTGTGGAGCAAACTAATTTGTATGCAGAACAGTTTTTGAGGGACAACAGTGTCAGCCTTAAGCCCCATTCTAGAGCTACCCGGTGGACTCCCACAAATGTTGAAGAGATGAAGAGGTTTTTGGGATTTACTTTTTTGATGGGCTTGCTAAGGAAGCCATCAATGTCTTCATATTGGTCCACTAGTCCGTTGATGGCAACAGCTATATTTCCAGTAGTGATGAGTCGTGATCGCTATTTGCTTCTGCTTCGGATGATGCATTTTGTTGATAATGGTTTAGCGTTGCCACGAGATCACCCTGATAGTGACCGTCTTTTTAAGATTCGGCCTGTCCTTGATCACTTTGTTGATCGTTTTTCTGAGATCTTTGCTCCCGGTAAAGAAATAGCAGTGGATGAGTCTTTGGTATTGTTCAAGGGCCGCTTGGTTTTTAGGCAATACATTCCTAGTAAGAGGGCAAGCTATGGAATTCAACGGTATATGCTGTGTGATAGTGGGACTGGATAGGTCTGTAATTTCAGGGTGTATACCGGTAAGGAGTCCAGCATTAACCTCCTGGTTGTCCTTCCACTTTTGGAGTGACTGAGAAAATTGTGTGGGAACTAGGTACAGGATTATTTAACAAAGGCCACCATTTATATGTAGATAACTTCTACACTTGTGTGTGGTTGTTCAAGGAACTGACCAAAGTGGACACTGTTGCTTGTGGCACAATGCGCTGTAACCGTAAAGGTTTCCCAAAAGAACTTGTTTGCAAAAGGCTCATGCGGGCACAGTCTAGTGCATTGCGATGTGAGGAGTTTCTAGCTGTGAAGTTTTCAGACAGGAGAGATGTGTACATGCTAACTACCATCTATGATGAAAGCACTGCACCTGTGCCTGTTTGGGGTCAGGGTGCTGAAGTGCGCAAACCTGTGCACATTTTAGACTATAATAGGCACATGGATGGTGTTGACAGAGTAGGTCAGAGGTTGGAACCTTATGCAGCTCTTCGAAAGTCTTACACTTGGTATAAGAAGTTGGCTTTCCATCTTTTCCACTTGGTAACCTTTAATGCTTTTGTTGTGTTCCAGAATTCTTGTCCTGAGTCAAAGATGCCTTTTGTTAAGTTTCAGGAGTCTATAATAGGCAGCCTTGTTCTAGTGGAACAGGCCACTTGCCTAGAGTTGGAGTGGTGGAGTATGTGGCTAGACTGAAAGATTGCCACTTTCCTGAATACATTCCTCCCACATCCTCAAAAGACTTTCCCACTAGAAGATGTAGAGTCTGTTGGCGAAGAGGCGTGTGGAGGAAGACTCGTATGTGCTGCCCCGACTGTCCTTCTAATCTTGGATTGTGTGTGTCAGCTTGTTTTAAATCGTAACACACGCATAAGAAGTTCTGGGAGTTTCCATGAGCGGTAAAGTGAACAGCCTGGTCTGTATTCTGTAATATTTTTTAGTCTGTTTCAAGGTTGGCATTAGTGCAATGTATTTAGTTTTAGAATTTGTGTTAGCAGATTTGTAGGTATTTGCAATTGGTTTGTGTTACCTTTAAAAAAAATTCTAAATGCGATGGCGGTGTGTGCAGGCTGGTGGTGTGCGTGGACTGTCGCTTGGCTGGTGGTGTGCGTGGATTAGTGCTTGGCTGGCAGAGTGCATGGATTGGTGTTTGGCTGGGGTGTGCGTGGATTTTTGCTTGGCTGGCGGAGTGCAAGGATAGGTGCATGGCTGATGGTGTGCGTGGACTGGAGCTTGGCTGGTGGAGTGCAAGGATTAGTGCTTGGCTGGCGGTGTGCGTGGACTGGAGTTTGGCTGGTGGAGTGTATGGATTGGTACTTGGCTGGCGGTATGCGTGCACTGGTGTGTGGATGGCGGTGTGCCTGCAGTGGCGCTTGGCTGGCAGGCTGCGTGGACTGGCGCTTGGATGGTGGTGTGCGTGGAGTGGTGCTTGGCTGGTGATGTGCGTGGACTGGCACTTGACTGGCGGTATGCGTGTACTGGTGCATGACTGGCAGAGTCCAAGGATTGGTGTTTGGCTGGCGGTGTGTGTGGATTGGTGTTTGGCTGGCGGTGTGTGTGGACTGATGCTTGGATGGTGGTGTGGGTGGACTGGCACTCGGCTGGCGGTCTGTGAGTATTTACTTTCTGTTGGTCACTACACACACTGCTAGCTGAGTGCCACTCCACGTAGTCCATCACTTTGTGTAGTTGCTGTGTCAGGAAAGTGGGAGTGTGAAGGGGTTGGGCCCTTGAATGGCGCTGTCTGCTGATGTGAATGTTGTAATGTGATGGGCCTAAGGTTGGCGTTGTGAATGTTTTGTATGTGTCACACGTGTGAAAGGTGTATGAATGGCCTGTAAAGAGGTTGGTGCCTTGATGTGGCTTTACAGCTCACGAGCTGTGAGTCAATGGTTCAGTTTCTTTTGAAGTATTAACAGTGCATTTCATTTTTGTGAAATAACTTTCCAATACAATTGTATATACTGAATCATCACTCACCCTCGTGCCAAATCCAACCAGTATGTGTGTGTTTTTGCGGATTAGATGGCTGTGCATTAAAATTTGACTTTTTTCTCTTTCTGAAGCAGGGTTTACCTTGTCCCTTTTTGTGAATGTTGTAAGTTGTTGCTTTTGCTCCCGGATGGTGTTTATGGTCTGGTGTGTATCAGGTGTGAAAGGTGCGTGAATGGCCTGTAAAACAGTTGGGCCTAGATGTAGGTAATTTTATTTTACCACTTCTTAAATACCGAATTGTACCGATTCGGTATTTAAGAAGTGGTAAAATAGAGGGGGGGGATGTAGGTATTACAGAATCGGTAAATACCGAATCGTTAAGATTCGGTATTTACCGATTCTGTAAATACCGATTCGGTAATGCCCATTGATTCCTATGGGCATTGAAGCCCATAGGAATCAATGGGCATTTACCGAATCGGTATTTACAGAATCGGCAAATACCGATTCCAGCAAGGGTGCAGGGGTGTCACTTTGACACCCTCTAGAACCCCAAATACAGGCATGTGTGCCATGTGGCACACAGACATGCCCTAAGGGCATGTCTGTCTGTCACTTGGCATAGGTGTGCATGATCACATGTGCATGCACACCTGGATTCGGTATGTTACCATCCAATTGGATTGGGTGGTAAAATTCAGAATCTGAAAGGCCTTTGGGACTCAGAAGAGTCCCACCTACATCTAGAAGTTATCGAATCAGTAAAAATACCGATTCGGTATTTTACCTATTCGGTCAATTTACCGAATCGGTAAATTTACCGATTCAGTAAAATTGTTCCCCTACATCCCAAAAACCCATTTACCGGTCGGTAACGGCGGAAATCGGCTGTTACTGGCCAGTAAATGGCCACCTACATCTGGCCCGTGGTGCCTTGTCGTGGCTTTACAGCTTACGAGTTACGAGTCACTGGTTCGGTTTTAATGCATTTATTTATTGACAGAGCATTTCATTTCTGTGAAATATCTTGTTTAATAAAATTTTATGTACTGAACCATCACTTGCCCTCATGCCAAATCCAACCAGTATGTGTGTGTGTTTGAGGAATAGATAGCTGTGCCGCAATGTGTGACTTTTGAGTAACTCTGTTAAGGTGTACATTACAGCTATAAATAACTTACTAAATGAAGAAATTATTGGTAAACCATGGGAGTATATGGTGATGTCTCTCTTGTGAAATCTAAGTTATTTTTTTATCCACAATGTCCTGTAAACTTGAAAATGTCTATCACAATTTCCATCCAATATTGTCCCAAAAATCTCACGCTGTAGAACTGAAAACATAATTAAGTCAAAACAATATGGTTTTGCAAGAGAGGTCACCTGGTTCTTTGGTCCTGTGCTCGGCGGCTATCTAGGGAAACCTATCAAACCCATACACTTCTGAAAACTAGATACCCGCAGGCTTCTAAGGAGCTATGGCTTGCGTGGATACCCCAACATTCTCTTACCCAGAATGTTGGGGGATGTTTTTTCACACATTTTTGTGAGGGAAAGCGTGACATCACTGGGCTCACACAATTGTCCTCACAACCAACTTTCCCCCAGGTCTTCCGATAAAAATGGTACCTCACTTGCGTGGGTAGGCATAGTGGCTGCAACTGGAAAAGGCCCAAATCGTATGGGGGAGAATTAGAAATTACCTATCGCAAAAATACCTTATTTTTTGGGGGGCACCTGAGTTTTTTGCCCCGTGCTCGGCGGCCATCTTGGGAAACTACCAAACCCAAACAGTTCTGAAAACTACACACCCTCGGGGAGTCTAGCAAGGTATGGCATGCATGGGTCCCCAAAAGTTTTCCTACCCAGAATTCCCTGCAAACCTTAAAGAAAAATTTTCCATACATTTTTGCGTGGGATCTCTGTGCCGGCACAAATGTCATACCACCCAGTGTTCCCCTTGTTCTCCCGAGTAAAATGATATGTCACTTGTGTGGGTGGGCCAAAGCAGAACAGGCAAAAAAAAATATTTTTAAAAAATTGTAGCGTTCGGTATTTACAAGAAAGCACCGAGAATTCTACTGGTTTGGGGTCATCCTAGTCACAGGCCTTTGGCCCACCACACAAGTGAGGTATGATTTTACTCGGGAGAACAAGGGGAACACTGAGTGGTAGGACATTTGTGCTGGCACAGAGATCCCATGCAAAAATTTAAGGAAAAGTGGTATTTTAACTTAATTTTAAGGTTTGCAGGGAATTCTGGATAGTAAAACATTGGGGGACGCACGCATGCCATACCTCGCTCGACTCCCCCGGGTGTCTAGTTTTCAGGAATTTGTGGGTTTAGTAGTTTCCCAAGATGGCCGTCGAGCACGGGGCAAAAAACTCCGATCCCCCCCAAAAATAAGGTAGTTTGCTATAGGTGATTTTTAAGTCTTCTCTGTACGATTTGGGCCTTTTACAGTTGCAGCCACTATGCCTACCCATGCAAGTGAGGTACCATTTTTATCGGGAGCCCAGGGGGAACGCTGGGTAGGAGGAAATTTGAGGATCCACGTAGATTCAAAAACTTTACCACACAGAAATGTGGGAAAAAAGCGATTTCTTTTGCAAAATTTGAGGTTTGCAGTGGATTCTGGGTAGGAGAATGATGAGGGAGCCACGCAAGCCATACCTTGCAGGTGTCTAGTTTCCACAAATATATGGGTTAGGTAGGTTTCCCTACATGGCCGCCGAGCCCCAGGCCATAAACTCATGGGAACCTCCTTGCAAAACCAGGTTGCTTTGTGATAGGTAATTTTGATGTTGCCTCATTAGATTTTCGGCCCTTGACTGTTGCGAGTCCTTGAGCCACCCACGCAAGTGAGGTACCATTTTTATCGGAAGACCTAGGGGAACGCTAGGTGGATGGAAATTTGGCGATCAACATAGATTCCAGAACTTTCCACCACAGAAATGTGAGGAAAATGCATTTTTGTGTCACGTTTTTAGCTTTGCAAGGGATTCTGGGTAACAGAAACTGGTGGGAGGCAGTCGAGTCACCCCATCTTGAATTCCCATGGGTGTCTACTTTTCAAAAAAGTATAGGTTTCCCTAGGTGCCGGCGGAGCTAGGGTTAAAAAACAACAGGTAGGCACTTTGCCAAAAAAGGGCAATTTTTCACTGTGAAATTGAGGTGCGACCACGTTGCGTTTTGTGACGTTTTCTGAAGCAGGCACAGACCCACGCAAGTGAGGTACCATTTTTATCGGAAGACTTTGGGGAACGTAGGATGGAAGGACATTTGTGGATCCACGCGGATTCCAGAACTTTCCACCACAGAAATGTAGGGAAAATGTGTTTTTTGTACACTTTTTATAGGTTTGCAAAGAATTCTGGGTAACAGAACCTGGTGGGAGGCAGTCAAGTCACCACATCATGGATTCCCCAGGCTGTCTACTTTTCAAAAATGTATAGGTTTTCCAGGTTTCCCTAGGTGCCGGCAGAGCTAGGGTGCAAAAACTACAGCTAGGCACTTGAATGCGAAATTGAGGTTTGACTACGTTGTATTTTGCACCGTTTCCTGTCGCAGGCACAAGGCCGACCCACACAAGTGAGGTACCATTTTTTATCGGGAGTCTTAGGGTAATTCAGATTTGTAAATCAACTGTTATTACCTATTGAGTTTTCACGCATTTCTCCCTTCAAAATTAAAGACATTGTGTAAAAAAAAATCATTTTTAAAAATGACCAATAATTCTCATGCTAGTATGAGTATTCCCAATTTTGAAAATGTGGAAATATATACTGTTTCTAAACTCTATAATTTGTACCCAATCCAAAAATACATAGATGTCTTACATACCGATTTTTCCATGAATACATTTTCCCAGGATAAATGCTCTATACCCGGTACATAACAAAATACCATTGCAAGTTGCTGCTCAGTTGCTGCTGAAACTACAAGTCCTGTATATCCTCACAGCCAGGAAGGTCTAACGGATGTAACGGTATATTGCTTTCACAGAGCTGTCAAAATTACAAGAAGTTACATGTGAAAACGTTGAGACAAAAGGCTGTTTTTTTCAACTAATTTTCAATTTTTCCAATAATTAACTGTTCATTTCTATAAAGAAACCTTCATGGATTTAGACAAATGCCGCCTTTCTGAATTTAGAATTTTGTCTACTGTCTGAAAATGTATAGCTTTCCAAGATCCAACTCATTTCTACCATTAACTGGAAGGAGGTTGAAAGCACTTAAAAAAGCAAAAATAGGCTATGTCCCAGAAAAATGCAAACCCTGTGTGAAAAATGTTGGTTCTCTGACAAAAGACTGTCATTCCCTAATAGCTGGGAAAATGCTGATTTCAGCCCCACAAACCTTTTTTTGATAACATTTGCAGGGAAAACCCCAGAGGCTTTCTTTGGCAACCCGTTTTTCCAATTTTTCTGAAGAAAAACAAAAATGTTACTGTATTGTGCTTAATTTCTGGGACCCCTCCAAGGGAATCTACAAACCCTGGGCACCTTTAGAATCCACATGATGTTGAAAGAAAAGGACGCAAATTTGGCATGGATACCTTATGTGGTCAAAAAGTTACAGGGGCCTAAGCGCGCACTGCCTCAAATCACCAAAAAAGGCTTAGCACAGGAGGGGAAAAGGCCTAGCAGCAAAGGGGTAAAGTGTTTGCCAAGTCTGAATCTCTCCTTTTACTACAAATATGTCACCCCTAAGGTAGGCCCTAGGTAACCCTATGGGCAGGGTGCTATGTGAGTAAAAAGAAGGACATGTGCCTCTAGTGTGTGGCATATCCTGGTAGTGACAGCCACCATATTTGGTTTCTGTATAGCTGTGAGGCTGCTCCTCTTATAGGTTTGCTTGCATTGGGAATTCCCTGATATGTGCTTCAGTGGTAATCTCTGATATGAAAGAGTAACATGGCCACATTTAGTATGGTTGGTGATATATCCTGCTTATTAGTGAGAATGAATATGGTATTACTATTTTAGAAATGCCACTTTTAGGAGTGGACATTTCTGAGTGTTGAGGACTCTTTGTGCCCTTCCTGGCTGTGTATTCAATGTCTGGTTTACACTGACAGGAGCTGGGGATGTGCATTCTCTGTAGACAGTCCCAAGGGGGGCGGTCTGGTGTGTCTTGCCTTTCCTTGGTGATTCATAGTGGGCTTAATAGGCCTGGTCTGCATTTAAAGTGGTTGCAGGAGTAGTCACTTACACCTGAATAGGGTTGTGCCAAGCTTTCACAATGCCGTCTCCACCCACCTGTAGTGTGTCTGAAGCTAGGGCTGGGGATTGAATGGGGTTGTTTTTCACTTCTGAAGTTGTTTGAAGTGCCCCCAGAACAAAGACTTTTGGAGTATAAGTACAAGGCCTGTGACCCCATGATTTTAGACTCTGTGTGGGGACTGTGACAAGACGCTGCTGGCTCTGCGTTCTGCACATTGCCAGAAGGAATTGTTGTGCTGCCAGGAGGAACCATCATTTTTTTTGACTACTTGCTTTGATGGGCTAACCTGCTGCCTGCTAGGTGGCTGGGGGGACTGCCACTCTGACAAGTGACCATGTGCAGGCCTCCCTCTGTTCCCCCACCTACTGTTCTCTGGGGACTCGCAGGATGACCCTTGTTTACTCAGAGTTCCTGTGCCATGGGGCTGCCATGGGGTTCTGAGGCAGATGAACTTCACACTTTAAACTAGCACATGGAGAGTGCTTTATGGCCTTTTAGCACGTGAGGATGAGGAACGCTTTGTATTTGGGGCTCATCAGTGAGTGTTGAGCTCTTTTGCCCTCCAATCAGCACCTGGCTGATTCTTCCCTCTTCTGGGAATCATGGATGTATTAGGCGCTGTCCTGGGACCGTGTCCCTTGAGTTCTGCAAGACAGATGTTTAAGGGAAACCAACGCAAGGCCTGGGGCATTCCTTAGGAGGTCCCAAGTTTCCCCCGATATGGAGGAAAGCCTCCGGTGTCACGTGATCCAGACCAGGGGCCCCCAAGCTGTCCCAGCACCAGTGAAACTCAATGGGATGGACAGTGATGACGTATTTTGATGATGTGTGCAGCCTACAAGTATTTAATGTATGCTCTAATTGTGATATTAGGACAATTGCCTAGTGGCAAAGTGATTTATGTGATTGTGGTCTAAGGTGTTTTGTGTACAATACAAAGTATAGTTTTATATAAACTTGTGTGGAGTCTTTTTTTGGGGTGGGCGTAGTGTGTCACTGGTGTGTGTGTATTGTGCAAACACTTTACATAGATAAGCCTGAATGCTCTGCCAAACTATCAAGGGGGTGAGTAGGGGTTATGTTGGGCATGTAACTTCCTTACCCTGACTAGAGTGGTTGGTTCTGCCTGGCTTAATTGCATACCCTAGCCGACCAGAAAACCCATATCTAACACTAACTATAATGTACCTGTAACGTTTTGTTGTTTCAGTGATTTTTTTTGTTTTTTTAGTGGTATTTGTAACCATAACACCCATGTAATATTTGTCTTTTTAACTCTATTATGTCTGTAACCTCTGGTTTTCGACTGAATTTCTACATTGTTGTTTATAAAAAAAGATTTATTATTATAACCCAATGAACTATAACATTAATTTAACCTTAAGTTTTTCAAGTGTTTGTAATACATCATTATCTTTGGTTAAAAAACTATAAATAAATATCCAATCACATAATTTTAATAATTTTAAAAACTAAATATTGTGATTTTGCTTTTTTCATGAGCTTCTTGGATTTGCGGATCTGCTGCAGACTCCACAGATACGTACTTCCTGTTCCACAGCAAACCCAGTGTGATTTTTAGCAACACTTAAAAGCATATACAGAGACTTTAAAATTGATATTTGAGGTAAGTAATTATTGCAAAGTCATCCTGTGCCCTGGGCACCCCCCAACTTTTGGCTGACTGATGTTGGTGGTAACTGATTTTGATTGACCCTGGGCTCTACCTAAGCAGGCCCAGGGCCAGTGCTAAGCTGAAAGAGACACATTAGAATACAGTTAAAACACCTAACATACACTAGGGTACACTATGGTATTGCGGGGTACCCCTGTAATTGGCATGACCTACCCCATAAGCTCCTAGAATATAATAGGTCAGGGGATTGAAACTGCCTAGAAGTCCCCAGTACCCTGGGGCATGGCAGTTTGAGGCCAGCAGCTTTTCTGCACTTGAATGTGTGCACTGCTGAAGCCTGAGGTCAGTTTGAAAACAACCCTGGGTGCCAGGACTGCTTTAAAAAAGTAAATTGTGCCCAAACTCAACTTTGGTGGTAGGGGCAGTTAAAAATGGAAAACCTACAATGTTTTGTCGTATTAGGGACCCCCAGGGTCTCCCGTAGGTATCCAATGGTTAGGGGTCAGTTATCTATAAGGTACACCCTTATAAAATGAGTTTTAATATGCCTGGGTAAAGTGGCATTTCACATTTCACTCCCCATATTGTGGTAAAGTGCTGCTCAAATTTGACTTTGATGCTAGGAGCACAGTAAAAGGATAATCTGCAATATTTCTAAAGATTCAGAACCCCTAGTGTCTCTCCTAGTTGCACAGGGGCTGCGGGTCCGGTAGAAATTAGGGAAATTCTTATAAAATGTGTTTTTATAAGCCCTGGTGCTAGAAAACTAGCCTAAGTCATTTTCCCCATTGCAATTCCCTTGTTACATAGCTTAACATGGTAGGAAGTTATTGATTAATAATTATTGATAGGCGAGGACTAGACTGACCATTGAAAGACTTCCCAGAATGGTAGTAGTAAATCCAACAATATACTATTGTCGAATTTCTCCTACAGTGTACATACAAGAAGTTATAAGACTTTATTGTTTGTAAGTCCAAATTCAGCCTTCCAGTGGTTTGCCCTGATTGGTCAGAATTAAGTGGATTAGCCAGGCTGCATTGAAGAGGTGATAAAGAGCCCCTGGGGTTACCAACTCTGCTGGGAGTGCAGTGTGCTGGTCCATAGGAATGCCAGGCCAGTTTGTGGAGTCGTAAACCATGCTCTTCAAAGGCCGAGGGGAGGCCTGGGTGTCAGTTAAACTTTTAAACTTTTCACCAAGAGTTAGGGCTAGGCTTGAGGAAGGTATGTGCAGATGGTAGCGGGAGAGTCTATGGAAATAGGCCATCCTAGGGGCTCTTACCTCCTTGCTGGAAAATCCGCCATTATGGATTTGGAAGATTTGATGCACTCTGGGACAAAATAATGCCACACTCTACAGGATGTGGTCATAACTATGAGTAGTTACCCTGCTCTCATTGGTCAGGAGTGACCTGCTGCTTGACCCCGAGAATTTTGAATAAGTATCTGAGAGGGGCAGCACCCTCCAGATCTGCTGCTTGAAACTTACTGAAGCAAGAAGCGCCCGGCTGAGACGTTTTGGTGTGCAAAGATTTCTAAGGCCTGACCTCTGTAGACTGCACCAACTGAATCTGCAGCCTTGTGTATTACCTTGCTGCAAAAGGACTAAAGAGTGGACTCCTCACAAGATACAGGTTAACAGAGATCACCTGGACATCCCCACAAAGAATTTCCAGCCTAGAGTACCAGTGGATTTGTAAGGGTTTTGTTCAAGTGGATTGCGTAATTGAAGTTTCACACTTTCAAGGACCCTCTTGGAGATTCCAGAACCTTGGATACGTTGGGACCTGCAAGCAGAACTTCAGGAAGGAGTTCTATCTGGACCCCGCCTGCTGGAGAAGGCACAACACATTTGGTAAGGTTCTCCAGAACAATTTCTTAAAGGTGTCCCTGTCAGAGAAAATGAAATGACTAAAAGGGGCACTGTTGGTTTCTAAGCACTAGAAAGTAACTCATCTTAAAAAATCATATCTCTGGTTCTCTGGTTCCCTACAGTTGTTTCGTTTTGGTGTCATTTAAATATAAAAATATTACCTATTTTTATAAATTGATGTTGGATTTTTATTTGGTGTTGTCTCTTGATTATTTACTGAAGTTGTGTTTTTTAAATCCTTTACATACCTGTCTATGAAGTTAAGCCTGTCTGCTCACAGCCACGTTACTAAGGGTTGGGCATAGGAATCATTTTCTAAGACCTATGCTGGGTCCTACCATGTGTTAGTGGCTTTATTGCCAGTGGCAGACCTACATTTGCCCCTACCAATAACCCACTTTCCATCTGTAATTTACTAAAATCCCATACAAACATATATTTTAATAAGTAATTCTAGCTTATAAGGTTGTTTTAACACATATTTTAGACTTTGTGGTGACATCGTTAAGTCATCGCGACAGCTCAGCAGATTCCATGTGATACAGCGGCAAATAAATGCCATTGGTTAAAACACCTGTCAACCTTTTGTACAGGAAGTTCCCAGCCATGTGTTTTTCCTTTGGGTGTGCCTGTGAGAAATAACACTTTACAGATACTCCTGCACAGTTATTTTTGGCTTGATGTTTTTTTTTCCTCACTATCAAAATGGTATCTACACAGAATTTTGAGCAGGGGAGCAGCACAGGGAGCCTTTTTCTGCAGAAGATGAATCACCAACAAAAAAATCCTGGACATTTTTCAGCATTACTTCTGGTGAGAATAAGTCATAGCTAAGAAAGTGAAATGCAGTCTCTGTGAATTGGACCTTTCAAGGGAGACTCCAAAAAAGTACTTTCTTGGAACTAGCAGCATGCTGAGAAACACCTCAAAACAATTACCCCATGGCAGCATTGTGCCGCACACTTCTACATCTTGGGGATCGAGTGCTAGCTGCAGTTGCTACCTATGACAGTTGTAGAGTTTTTAAAAATGGAAACATTCTGCATGGAGTACAATACATTAATTACTTTTGCAGAGCAGTCTAATGCTGCTCTCATTGAGGCTGCAAAACCCCATAAATGTTATTTTATTTTTTACTTGTTGTACAAGCTCTCAGTGCATATTATTTCAAGACTTTATTTTTAATAGTTGCCAATTCAAAAAAGAAAAAAAACAAAGAGTTCGAAAAGTCGTCACAAATAAAAAAACTAAAGAAGGGTTCTTTTTGGAATCGCCTTTTCTGGTTTAAAGAAAGAAAAACTATACGTATTTTTTTAAGAATGTCTGAATAGCTGTTGCTATATGTCTACATGTATGTCAGTTTGATTGGGTGTTTTAGTTTTGAAATGGGTTTGTGAGTAGACTGTGAGCGTCAGTGTTGGTTCATGAGTTGTTCTATGAGTGTGTAATCATCTCTGTGGTTGTGTTGCTGAGTGCATGAGTGGCTGTGAGTGGGCATATGAGTGGCTCTACACTTATGTTGGTGGCTGTATCGGTGTTTGACTGGGTGCCTCAGTGGTGTGTGGTTGGGTGCGTGAGTGGCAGAATCATGTCTGAGGGGGTTTGTGAGTGGCTGGATAAGTGTGTTGGTTGGATGTGTGAGTAGCTGTAGCATTGTGTGGCTGGTTGTGTGAGGGGGTGTATCAATGGAGGAGTGGGTGTGTGAGTGGCTGTATCGGTGTGTAAGTGGCTATACTGGTGTGTGGCTGGATGTGTGAGTAGCTATGTAGCTCTGTGAGTGGGTATGAGAGTGGCTGTACCTGTGCGTGGCAGGGTGAGTAAAATCAAGATACTTATAATGCAAGGAAGAACAACCTTGGAATTTTAAATGTTCCAGAGGTTTAGGAAGGGGAGAATGTTTATGTTTTCTGATTCATTTGTTGAAAGAGTTTATCCCCTGGTTTGAGCCTCCAATTTTAGAATGAGACACACAAAGAGTACATTGAGGTTCATTTGAAAACGGAGGGAGGAGAAAAAAAAGAATCCTAGTTAACTTTAAATACTTTGTCCTAAGAGAAAATCTTAAATGAAGCTCTCAAAGTGGTCACTACACCAAAGGAGAATGGATCTTTCGAATTTGCTCAGAAATTCCAAGGGCTATACAGGACCGACCCTTGGAACTAGGGAAGTATATTCAAGAATGGATTTTGTCGAAAAATATAATGCATAGTATAAGGGACCCTAAAGAGGTGGGGATTTTCATAGAACAAATCAAAGTGCAGCAAACATTTACAAAGCTAAATATGCCTAGAGAGAAGGGATCTCAAAAGGGGTAAATCTCAGACTTACTCTATAAAGACTGGGAGGGTTCTCCAGGGGAGATCAGGTGGAGGAAGGGTACACCGGACACTTTTCATGTCAATTTTGTACTGGGTGGGTGAGCATACAGGGAAAAAAGAAAAAAAAGTTTTGTACTATTTGTGGAAAATCAGTAAGAACAGAGTCCCTGGAGTGTATGGATAATATGTGGGATCAACAGGGCCAGCATATTAGCTAGAGAGGACAAGTTTGCAAAAGCTTATATTGGTTAAAATATTAAAATGAAATGTAAAAAGGCCTTAGAGTCAAAAATAGAAGGGAAAAAACTCTGGAATATTTAAGAATGATGATGGAAAATTATAATTCTCCTCGAAACTCATTTATTGACAGTGGAGTGGGAAGAGATAATGAAGAAACAAAAATTGGTGGAAACTTATGTTTGCACCTATCAGCCTTGTTGCGTCAATGGGGTAGCTATCATAGTTTTAAAAAATCTGTTAAAGTGTCAGTTGCAGAGGTGACTACTGATGCCAAGGGGAGATGTGTTATAGTGAAAGTTAAAATGTGTGGTAAATGGAATGTTTTCGTGGGTTACTACAGTCCAAATTTATATGATCCATCCCCCTTTTAAGCTTTATATAGCCAACTCTTGGAAACCACAGCCCCTATAACTTTGGGTGGTGACTTTAATCTGCTAATAGACTCTATGCAAGATAGGGTACCGACTGGAAAAACATCTAATCCACCTAAAACAAGGGAGTGGATGAAACAATATATATGGAAGATTTGGGTTTGGTTGATGCTTAGAGATCGAAAGGTGGTAAGAGCATACATTCCGTTTAAAAAAAAACATGAGCATGCCTCTGGGAAAGACTTCTTCTTAGCAGACAATAGGTTAAGCAAACATGGTAAAGGGCTGGAACATATAACTGCACACTTGACAGACCACTCAGCAGTTCGTATGAAATTAAACACAGAAAAAGCTCCCATTTCTTCAAGATGGACACTACATTTTGCCCAGCAGGTAGTGAATACATTGAAGTTGGAAACAAAAGAATACTCTTAATTAAACAAAAATTAAACCCCTATCCAGAAAGTCTGGGATTAATACAAAAACTTTATTAGTGGGTGATTGATCAGTCTAGCAGCTTTTAAGAACAAAACACTAGAAATAAAATAAATCAATTAGAATGTGAATTACAAAAGGTAGGTGGGGAAGCAGAACAGGTTAATCATCCTCAGGATTTAGAGAATATAGAAAGCTAAATAAAAGAGGTGAAGGGTGAACTGGCCAATGCTTTAGAGGTTATAAATAGAGTTAGATGGGACGCGAGCAAAGTCTCCCTCTATGGAAATAGGGAAGACTGTAGTAAACTTCTGGCATGGAAAATTAAGACAGAACAAAATAGAAATAATTCCAAACTATCCAAACAGAGGACCAATAACCACAGAAGTTTTTTTCTCCAAAATCTATATTCAGAAGATATAGAGGCTTCAGAAGAGCAAATTGATTTGCAATCTCAACAGTGTAAAGGTCCCAACTTTGCAAAGGGAACTAAGAGAAGAGCAACATTCTGCAATAAAAGTTGAAGAAGTGACTAAGGTGATAGGAAAATTAAAAAGAGAGAAATTAGCTGGACCTGACTCACTGCCAAATTAGTTCTTTATTGCCCCTAAGCAAGTTTTGGATCCTGTTTGACAAAAAGGCTGAAGGATGCCTTTTTAAAGGGACAGGAATTACCTTGGGATTAAACAGTTATTAGCATAATATTGAAACCAGGGAAGGGTCCTAAATAGTGTGACTCAGAAGCCTAAACCTATATCCCTACTGAATAGTGACTATAACATATTTACCCAAATATTGGCTAAAAGATTGGGAAATGGGATAGACTGACTGAAGTATGAAGATCAAAAGGGAGACAATTATATGAATTGATGCACAAGTTGATTGGGGCAAAAGATGTGGCTACCCAAGAAAATATCCCCTAGTTAGTGCTTACTTTTGATGCAGTGAAATCCTTCAACAGGGTCAATTGGACCTTTTTGCAAAACGTTATCAATCATTATGAATTGGGGGAGGATTTTCTCAAAGTCTCAAAGTGACGTCTCTGTATACAATTCCAACTGCCAAGATATTAGTTAATGGCAATCTTACAGAGAAGATATTATTATTATTATAATTATATTTAATTTTTTAAAGCGCGCAGCTACCCGGAGGTTTCCAGGCACTAAAAACAACAAGTGGGGAGTAGGCCAGCAGAATAGTGACTTATTGGTTAAATAACCAAGTTTTAAGATCCCTGCGGAACTTTAAGTAACTAGGTTCAATTCGAAGAGATAAGGGAGAGAGTTCCACAAGGACGGGGCCAGAAAAGCAAAGGAGCGACCGCCAATTCTGGCTCTCCTGATCCTGGGGATCTGAAGCTTGTGTTGGTTGGACGATCGAAGGGTGCTAGAGGGAGAATAAGAATGAATTAAAGATCTCAAATAGTGTGGTGCCCTACCGGTGTTAATTTTGTGCACGAAGCAGAGTGCCTTAAACTTGGAACGATTATCAATGTGAAGCCAGTGAAGGCTGCGTAAACAAGAGGAAGTGGAAGACTTGTTGGGTAGTTTGCATAGCAGATGGACCGCCATGTTCTGGACCGTCCAGGCGAGATGTAATTAAAGCCTGGACTACGGTTTTCTGGGTGTCCAAAGGAAGCATCCAAATTATTTTTTTCTACCATTTAAGAATCGTGGTACAGATAGAGGAGACTCTAACCACGTGTTGCCTCATGGACAACTGGTCATCAAAAATGATGCCCAAGTTGCGTGCACTTTTGGATGGGGTAGGAAGGGTACCCATTTGAGCAGGCGAATGGGAGGGCCCCCATAAGGTGGTGTTGTGGCCAAACCGAAGGAGTTCTGTTTTTCCTCCATTCAATTTTAACTTATTGTCGTGCATCCAGAGGCAATGTTGTTGAGTCCTAAACAGAGGGAAGATGTAGTAGAATGATGACTGGTGGAAAGTGAAAGATGATCTGAGTGTCATCCACGTATGAGTAAATGGAGAGCCCCGCTTGCTCCGCAATGGCAGCCAGTGGTGTGACATACAAATTAAAAAGAAGGGGGCTCAAAATGGAACCTTGGGGAACACCATGTACTGATTTATGGATTTTGGAGGCAGATGTAGCAGAAAAGACTTGGAACTGTAGTGTAGTTCCTATTTTCCCTATAGGCCCTGCGCATTGCTCTACTGACTATACTAAACTTAATTGGGTTTGTACCAACTAGCTCAGAGGTCACTGGAAACTTTCTTGACTGAATAGGGAGTGATCAGCTCCCCTGGCTCAGACAAGAAGGGATTCAGTTTTCCAACAACCGCATAAACATGACAACTTTGCTCCTTAGAATAAGAGTCACTCTCTAGAGTCGTGTGAAACAATAGACAGCTATTTCACTCTATCAGTAGTGCGGATTACTTTCACCAGGATGCAGAGAATAGAGAGATGGGCGTTTTCAATAAAAGGTATTATTTATTGAACAGTCTTTCTTCTCATGCAAGAGAAATGAATTGCCATAATTGCAAGACTTTTTATCATAAAAAGTGCGTACAGTAAAAGGAGGATTGCGAAATAATACTGTAAAAGCATTGATATGGTTTCTTAGCCATACAATGGTTAAAATGAATAAAATATGTACATTCATATATACATATAGCTAACGTCCTCAACTGGTGCTTCTAACTACGCCTACCCCAGTGTACCTGACCTAAGCCTAATACGTAAGTAGCAATTTAAGTTAAGTTGGTTTTGCCAAGAGTTTGCTTCAAGAATTCTCTCGAAGGGTTTAGTCAACACTTTACCTCTGGAATAGAATGTTGGAGGTCTTGTATCTCCTCTCAGGACTCGATATCCCAGTTACCCGCAAGGGTAGGCTGGAAACGCCGGAGCTGGATTTTCTCGGCAGGAGAAAAGACAGCGTCTTTCTCAGCGCGTCAAGGAGGAGGAGGGGCAGCGTCCGTGGGCTTCTCGCATCTGCTGGGCTCTGCAAGGGACAGCTGTTCTGCTCCTGTATTCTCTATCATCACCGCTGTGTTTGCTTAAGGGAACGTTGGTACTATTTATACCTTGAAGGTGCCTTGTTTGACGTAAGTTTTTGGACATAAGACGTCAATAAAGATGTCACTAAGAACCGGTCGTTCTTACAGTGCTCATTAGAGTTCTATTACTAATCAAAACATAGCAAGCGGGGCTTTCCCAGGTTGCTGGGGGTTTTATCTGTTGAAAGAACTCGGTTTGTAATCTAGGAATCTAAGATAGTGGCTTCTGCTGTGTCATTTACTGTAATGAGCTGCAGAGGCGAGGTTCTGAAATATGGCTCTGATTGTTTATGCCAGAGACGAGTTTCTGAAATATGGCTCTGACCGTTTATGCCATTATAGGGGTATGGATGGATTATAGCCGTATTGGGGCATAGGGTCACAATATTGATCGGGGTCCTAGATTAGAACACGACACCCACTCCACAAATTTATGTCCATCAAATTACTAAAAACTAAAGCAATAAGATGTGTGTGTAATACTTCCCACCCCAAAATACATATTGCATTTGAAATGGCGTATTCGAAATACATGAAAATATAGGTACTGTACGTCTTTAAGCATAGAAATCATTCAAAAATTATAGCATATGTAATCAGTTGAACAATTTTGTGAAAAAAGGAATTACACATGAAATATCTCTTTATACAGAAAAGAAGGGCGAGATTATTTCATCACATATAAATGCATTTGCCGTAACATGTTGCTAGAGGCTGAGGTGAAATTATTATGTCTCTAGATTTACCTAAAAATAGAAGTTCTGTTCTTTATGAATAGTTCTACTTTAAGCAAAGGTTTCGTGCCAGAATAAAGGTAAATATTTTGAAAAATGTTCAATTTAAAAAAATGTTCATGGTGAACGGGGAAATAGAGTTCCAAACGCTTTTTAGTAGTTTTTGTTGATTAAAACTGAAGGCCGAATTCAGAGTTCATGGGAACGCTGTGCGCCGATTTGCTTTTCCAAAAGTTCATTGTTGTTGTTCAGGGGAGAACATCATATCAGACAGGCTCTTAAAGAATAGGTCTACATATTCAGGTGACAGTTTGACCAAGTTCGATAATGCTGTAACTTGGCAGGTGTGAGAATTCATTGCTATCATCGATGTTTGGATTAGCAATGCTCACAGAAGGCCGTACCTGGGTGATGTTGCTTTCTCCTATCGCTTCACTGCCGCCACCTAGTTGTAGCACAGGAGTCTCAACGAATGCCGTCATAAGGATTGGTAACCGCTGGGGACAACACGATGCGTGAGCCGTTACAGGACTTAGCAAAGTATCGATATCCATTGGTACTGCTGATGGAAGTGCAAGACAGGTGTCTAACACGCATTCTTCTCCGCATAGCATACATCGAAGCACAGGTAAGATGCAGGTCTGCCATATAGGTCTGAATGAAAGAAACCAGGTCATGTTCAGATCTCTCAGCCCGGCCAATCCAAGGACTCTAGTTATGCGGTCCCGGTAGCGTACTGCTAGGATCGTTTCTTCCATCCTTGCCGGAGTCATGTCTGTGTTTTGGCTTTCCATATCGGAGCAGGAGGGTCAAAAATAAAATGCCTGCTACAAGTCCCAAAGTTAGGGGTATGCCGCAAAAGACTGAATGGGCAAAATTAGGAAAAATTCCTAGGATTGCTTTGAATGGTGTTAACAGTCCCGAAAAAATCGTCTTAAATACGCCTGAGATACCTACGGCATCTGACATATTTAGAATTTAGCTAAGCATTTCTGTGAAATGCACGGGGCAATTTGTTGATAAAAGGTCATGTATCTCCGATGTTGTCCTTGCAACTTGGAGATCATACGTCTCTTTTGATGACGTTATGGGCACTGTTGTCTGTAAAAGCACAGACTTCATTCTGCTTAAAGTATCAATTCGTATAGAAGAGAGGCCAAATCGGCGTTTCGGAATCTTCATGGCCGTTTGGAAACAATGCTTGCATACAGCAAGTGACCATGGAAGTTACGCTTACGAGATATGCTTTCCCTGGCATCAACATGTGGGGAGTGCGCAGATACACACTCCACTCCAAGGTGCACAGCGTTGTGCGGATTTTAAATCCATCTTAATTTTAAACCGTTTAATCTTTATCTGTAAGTTTCTTCAATCTTTTTCAAGTCATTTATCATTGTTCTTCCTTCTGCATCAAGTACACACGTTTTCCATACTGTATTTAGGTAACTTCTCATATTTTTATGTGTCCATCCGGACTTCTTTAAAAATAAAATCCCAATACACCAAGTTGTTCAGAGCAGCATTCATTTATTTCAAGCCCAATGCATTTCGGGCTGCCGTCCAGCCCTTCGTCAGGGGTAACTGTGAAAGGACAATTATGGGTGATACATTACTTATCTGCATAGACTATATCACATTTAACATTTCTTTTCAGAATTTCCTTTGTTTACAAATTTACAAAAATTAATATTAGACGTTGCGCATCAGTGAATAAGCCTCCTAAAGTGCATCACATTTCACAAACCGAAGTCCGGGTAGTCTAAGTTCAAATTAATCCTAGAACTTCCCTTAAAGTTATCTAGCCTGCCACTTCTTAAGAATTATGTTAGTCAAAAAAACGCTACTGAAAACACATCACAGGCTCACTTAATCTTCTTGTTTTGCAATGATTAACGTCTTACAAACATAAATCTGCACTGCATCTACTGTGCCCTGCCGAAGTTATCTATCTATTTCTTAGTGTCTTACGATACTCGCAACCTTCCATCGGTCGATTGTTGGCTTAAAATCATTAGTGCAACCGTGTTTCAATGATCAACATACCTGCTCACGTTTTTCATTTCTATCAGCTCATGTAACTCCCGTTAGAGAGTTGCTTAAAGAAAGGCTCTATCTGCGTTGCAGGTGCGATGCTGGTGGCATGAAAGGTTGTTTGAAGT
This sequence comes from Lissotriton vulgaris, assembly GCF_964263255.1. Taxonomy (NCBI): domain Eukaryota; kingdom Metazoa; phylum Chordata; class Amphibia; order Caudata; family Salamandridae; genus Lissotriton; species Lissotriton vulgaris. The sequence continues at coordinate 2,231,117 of NW_028253230.1, read as the reverse complement.
TCCTTCACAGGCCCCGTGTAAATTAATACCCTGGCACAAAATTATACCGCTTAGTGAATGTTTGCAATTTTCACCACTAAGAAATACATTTGTGTTGCTGTCACTATAGCATGTGTGTGTATGTGGTAATTTCCATGCTGACTTAATGTACCCTTTACCCAATCGTTCATACTGGCCAGTCGGTATATATTCAAGGCAATTTTTAAATTGGAAAGTTGTTATCGGAATTGTGATAATCCCGTGTATTATCCATTCAATGACAGGTCTTTCTGACATTGTCAATGGTAATCTCTCAAGTTTTTCGATACTCAGGATTGTATCGTCTGCTCCTTTCTGTGCCAAGCTGATTTGTTTAATAGTAAGGTTAAAGATGGAAACAATTATGTTGTGTTGATTAAACGCCATGGCACATAGCCTGTACGAAGATTTTGAAGCATCCAGCCTAGCTGTACAATAGAACGCAATTGCGACTGGCCATGCTGTAACATTAGCAAGTTTTTGTCTAGTATATCCATGGCAGATGATACAATACTGTCCAGTGAATATATTCTGGAGGACAGAGTCATTAACCCATTGTCCACCACAGAAAGTGATTTTTCCAAATTAATACGATCAATTTCTCGTATTTTTTCAGCTGTTTCAATTTGAGTTACATTCCAAGCCTCGTTGTATGCCGCATATATGCTGGCCGCTATGAAGCGTTTTTGACGCTGTTTGCGTGGTCCCATAATGAAATCGCGCAAGTCAGTACCATCTTTAAGTAAAGATAAGTGTTGCTTAATTTCTGCCAGTGTGGATGATTCTAGCCATTCAAGGCACAGCTTCCCTACACTGTATGTTGTTACTATCCCTGGATGTTGTCTCTGGGAGTATCTAGGGTCTGGTCTGGTCATTTTTAACCCCTGTGTTTTGTTCAGGAATCTATCTTGACAGTTATTCGTGTCAGTAGGCCAGATTAACCACTTTTTCCAATCAGGATGTGTTGTGTTTAGATGTAAAAATTTTGATACGTCTATTTCAACTTCTGTTGTTGCATTATCAGGACTTGGCTTTGGAATAGACGGTTTGTTAAGGTCTTTAATCTTAGCTAGGCCAAGACAGGTTGTTTGGTGAATTGTGTCATTTAAGAACATTATTTGTTCTGGGATCATGCAGGCTCGAAATAATGCTTCTAGGCCTTGTACCTGCCAATCTTTTGTACCCCAGATTGTTTTTGTTTCATGCTTCTTTTCCAGAAATCAAAACCAAATGTCATCATTTTTTCATAAAATTCTTCTGAATATATCAATTTAGTATTTGTCAGCATAGTTTTCAACCCTGTTTTATCTAACAATTAAGCATGGGCGGAAAATCCGTTTCGCTCGCGGATTTTGCGGATTTTCAGTAAATTCGCAATCCGCGAGATTCGCGAATCTCCCGCAAAATCCGCAAATCCGCGAGCAGCGGATTTTGCTCGCACTGTTCGCGTGAGTTCACGGCTTCCCAGTACAACTTCGCGCCCCGCGAATAAGCGCTAAATTGCAGAAATACGATCTTAGCAAAACTGAAACTACTTACCAGGTTCAAAAGTTCAGGCTCATCATTAGTAGCCATTTCCTGTAGTGCTTCCTGAGGGGCCCCTCCAGATTTCAGTTGCCTACTTGCAACTATTATGTGACCCAGCTCTGAACCTCAGAATAGTTACACATATGCCACAAAGGTCCTGAATTACAGCTAAGGGAGACAAGCAGGAGCCAGGCTGGAAGTTCAAATCCATTAATCAGCCCCTAATTCATTATTGTCAGTTGGGGCAGGGCAGGTGTTGTAACTAATTTTGCAACAATGAAAGCACTTAGCAAGTGCAAAAGATCACTAATCAGGAAGCACTAAGGAAGCAGGTGCCAGCTAAAAAAATATTCTGTGACACATTAATCAGCCCCAAATTAATTCAGGTCACTTGAGGCAGGGAAGGTGTGCTTTGCTTTGCCACAATAATGTACACTGACTGGACAACCAGAGGGTGCTGTGATGAAACAGAGGGTGGCATGGGTGGGCCAGAGGGTGGCATGAGTAGTCAGAGAGTGGCAGTGGTGACAGAGAGTGGCAGTGATGAAGAAGAGTGTCCCAAACAGGCTGGACACGTAGACAGGTAAGTTCGCGTTTTGCGACATTGTACAAAACCCTCGCGAACTGGCAGAAACACTCGCGAACACAAAAAAAAATCTGCAAATTCGCGAGAATTCGCGGATTTTGCGAATTGCGAGTTCGCAAATCCGCAAAATTCGCGAACGCGAGATTCGCAAAATTCGCCCATGCTTACAATTTATAATAAAACGTTTCTGCATCACTTATGTTAAACCCTGAGAAGTACTGGAATTTCTCATAGAATGTTTTCGAACTGCTTTTAGGTGGAGTAGCACAATGTTCCCATTGGGTTATATTTAAAAACATTTCTAGGTTGTGCAGATTTATGTAAGTAATGGTCTCCGTAATGTGAGAGGCAGTACATCTGTTCATAATTAGACGAACCTTGTAAATAATCATGATCTGTAAATCTTGCTGACAACACTAAATCAGACATCATATTATTTATACTTTCAAAATCCCAATCATCAGAGAATGTACTCAGTTTTACAAAGTCACTTAATGAAACCTTGAACTGGTGAGGATATTTCAGGATTTCCACCGGGCCATATACTTCATAGTCAGTTTTGTCCCATACTACCCCGCCGGGTATTGGAATGGCTGTGACATTTACTGATGATCGTCCCCTTTTCTTCACGTGAGATGATTTGTGTGGTTTTAGGACTAAGTTGATGTTCTGACTTGCTGTGTCCATTGAACTGTATTTTCCCTCAATGAATTTTCCCAAACAAAGTATCATGATGAGCCAAAGGAGGAGGAAAAATACACCTAACCCAAACCAAAACTCTAACCATGGAGAAATAAGGTAAGTTTCCTTGAGTTGATGAAAGAGTGCTGTTGCTTTTTCTTTAAAAGTCTTTGTTTCTGGAGTAACTTCAGGGTCGTTTTGATCTTCAGAAAAGGTATCGAAGTTGATGAAGTAGCCAGAGGCAGTTCTGTCAATTATTGGAATTGTTTTCTCAATTTGTCTTTCGGTAGCACATTCTGATGCCACATCATTGTTTACTGGTGTTTCATGACGAACTGTTTCAATCTGTGTTTCAAGAGGCACTAGTTCCATGGCATTATTGCTTAGTCCCTCTCTGCGCACTGCAGGTTTATCAAATGTGATTAGTCTTTCAGTTTGAACCTCTTGGATTGATGCAAATTTGGGTATTCTGTTATTTCTTGGGAGTCCACTTGGCCTCCTGTTGATTATAGGTCACATGCTTGTGGTTTTACCAGGTCGATTGATACAACTCGGTTCTCCTTTTTACCAGCAAGAGGCGGTAGTACTACTGATCTTGTTCCGTTGATTGCCAAGACAGGTACTGCTTTTCTGTAAGAAGGCCCAAATTCCTTCTTCACCGCTATTTTCTCTCTGACTAGATCCCCAATCTTTGGAATCCAGACAGGTCTTGCTGGGACAGGTGGTGTGTCTTCAGTGGTAGTTGGCTGTTGCTTTAACTTTATGTTGCTTAAGGATTTTCTTGTTTCATTCAAGTCCTGTAAAACAGCCAAACGATCTTTGATATCAAAGTCTTTATTCTTATCTTTTACCACTGAAGCCTGACTATAGAGGTCCTGAACATGCATTCTAGTTCCGAACAATAGTTTGTACGGGCTGAAACCTTTTAGAGAATTTCTTGGCAAATTATTTAGACTAAGTTGGACACTTATTAAATGTTTGACACACCCATCACCCGAACCTAATACCTTCGCCGTTATAGATTGCTTTATGTCTCGGTTTTTTCTTTCCACTACACTGTTCCCCTCAGGGTGTGATGGACAAGAGTATAGCAACCCAACGCCCATACTGGCCATGGCCTCCTTATAAGCTCGAGAGCTGAAAGCAGGACCCTGGTCAGAATGGAACATGGCAATTACGTATGTGTCGATAAAGACTCGCAGATCTTTTATAACAGTTTTGGCGTCAGCCGAGCGCTGGGGCCACATTTTTTAAGTGAATTTTAGTCTTAAACAATTAATAGGACGCTGGTTTGCATATAGACAGCATTACGCTACCTACATACCCGGCCATGGCATTACTGCGCTTGACTCGCTGCTGCGATCTCTGTCACAGTCCAGGCAGTTCTTCACATATTTATAGTGGTGCAGGCTCATCTCTGGCCACCAGTACTCTGATTGTAATTCAGTCAGAGATTCCTTCATCTGTTTGTGCCTTGGACCTTCACCCATGTGTGCGTATGCTATTAATAACTTTTATCCGGTTCATGTTTGGAATTACCCTATCCCCCACTCAAGGAATTTGAGCAAAAGGAACGGAGTTTGCATCAATTACGTATGCATAATTGAGTGGATAGTTCACGGGTAGTGCTGCGCAGTCGCTTTTTAAAGACGTTTTTACTGCCAGCATGGTTTCCCCATCTATGTATTTTTTTGAACGCTTTTTTGTGGCTACGGAAGCCGGTTTAGTTGCTTCCGCTGTGGCTGTAATAGCCAATGAATTCCCTGCAACGTGAACGCCATCACGTTGATGACTCAGAGTGTGTATCACGTGAGTCTTTTGTAGGTCCTTCTGTAAAAGAACTATCTGTTTCCAAAGCATTTTATGCTTGATTGTGGCACCTGTGTCATCTTTGTAATCATTTTGAATCCAGCTCTGCAACTTATTATTGTAAGAGTTGACGCAAAAATGCGAATCGCACACGATTAGTGTCGGGAATTCACGTTCTGCATTTTCAAGCACCATCTTTAAAGATCTAATTTCAGCTTGCTGAGCCGAACAATTTCTCAGTGATTCAGTTTTTGTTATTTTTGGTCTGAATTTACCGCAGAGCCAGCGACCTTTAACAATCGCACAGGCTGCATCGTAGCATTTATTTTCTACATTGTAGTGCTGTACTAATCTGTCTGTGTAGATTATACAGGAATATTGTTGTAGAGGAAGAATTTCTTGTTCATAAGTTAAATCATTCAGTTTTTTCATGTGCGGGGCGAAATAGTATTTCACATCTTCCGCGGCATGAGAATTTACACACTGTATCCATTTCGGATCCAGTGACACTGTAGGCAGGTTTATTATGCTGAATAGCGCCTCGAAGGTGGATTCCGCTGTGAAGACATTGATCCTTTTGCCATGTGCTAGTTCTTGTTCTTTAGCTATAGCAGTTTGCACTGCTTTCATAGTGTTTTCTGTGAGACTGAATGTTCTTTCTGCTTGTGTGTACAAGTGAGATTTGTAAGCTATTGGTACCGTTTCTCCCTCATTAGAGGTCAGGTACGTGAATCCGCATCTTCCTGGGATGACTCGGATTGCAAGAATTCGTGTATTGTCACGTGTGTCTAATTTTGTTTTTGCTAACATGTCTGTTTGCAGTGATCTCAAAATTTCTGTGTGTTTTTGAGTCCAGTTGATTGGTTTGAAATCAGGTTTAATTAGTTCGTAAAGAGGTTTAACCCTCTCCGCATAATTTAGAATGTAAGTTCTTCCCAAATTCAGGAAGCCTAGAATCGATTGTAAGTTTCTCAGCGTTTTTGGTGCTTGGAGTACAGCGCACTCCTCTAAGAAGTTGTCCGCTAGGCTTTTTCCTTCACTTGATAATTCGTATCCTAAAAATAAGACTGTCAGATGAGCAATTCGAGACTTTTTAAAGTTGAATTTGCAACCCTCTGCTGCGAACCAAAGTATTATGGTGTTCACCCTTTTCAAGTGAGTCTTCAAGTCGTCGTCTGTCAGATAGATGTCATCGACATAAGATACTGCCTTATCATCATATATTTGTATTAACTCTGTTACTCTGGCTGAGAATAGTCCTGGGCTGTTCTTGAATCCCTGTCGGAGCCTACAGAAATTTTTCTGTGACCCCATTACTGAGAAAGCGGTCAAGTACCTGCTTTCTGGTGCAATATTTTGACAAAAGAAACCATTAGATATGTCTAATGTCGTTTTATATTTTTTCCGAACTATGTTATTCATTAGTGCAGCACTATGCAAATTTTGTACTGCAAATGTTTTGCAACATGAGTTTAGGTGTCTGTAGTCCAAAACTAGACGATAAGAATCGTCTGGTTTGGAAACAGGAAACAAAGGATTGTTCATTTGAGAGGTGCATGTTTCAATCACCCCCTGGTATTCAAGTTGATCTAAAATCTCCCTGACCTGTTTTTTAGCTTCTTGCCTAATTGGATACTGCCTTTGTGCAGCCGGTTGACTGGAATTTGTGGAATTTGTGAGGAGGAGAGTCCTCATCCCATCCGACATGATTTTTATATAATGCTGGTGCCGGGCTACTGCCCATTTCCTTGCATATATATATTTAGTGTGAATCGGAATGTGATTCGAGAAGGCAGGCATAATCATTTCTTCGCCACGAGGGCACTCCCTGACAAACTCCGGGGGCCAATCTTTTTCAGCTAACAGGATGTCATAGCCTTTTGAGAGTTTGTCCCAAAATAGACCCCTTATTTTCCTAGTCTTATCTCCCTCTATCCGCAGTGTTATTTCGTATATCTTATGAGGTTTGCTAACTCTGATGTCGGCAGTTTCTTCTTGAATGTATTCATTCGTGTCCATTGTCTCCAGATGACTCATCAGGATCTTGCGAGCTATGGTGATTTCTGCTGCACTGTCTAGCATTGTTTGTGCCCACTCCCCGTTTTTCAGCTGTGTCCTCAGTATTCTCGGCATGTTCGATTACTCTAATACTGGCTACCTTCTTCCTTGGAAATTGTGATTTTTTACTTTGAGCAGGTTCCTTGTCTTTGGACTTGGTGTGCTCTCCTGGGTCTGACCGTCCTCTTCTTTCCGATTTCTGCGAAAAAGATCGAGAGGGACATGCATCAATACTTTGATATCTATCAGGCTTCTTCAAGTTATCCCTATTTCTAAGGTTATATCTTTTCTCACAGGGCTCCCTCTGGGGAGATTGGTGTTCTCGAGTCGGAGTTCTTTCCCTCCGTCGAGGAGACCTTCCGCTGGACTGGAAAACTTTTTCCTTGGGAGTGGATTGCTTATTTCCATCCCAGTTCTTTTAGGAGTGTTTAAATTATTTTTAATAAATAATTTTTCAGGATTTTCGAGTAGTTGGGGTTTTACTGGTATCCCACCTAAGCTGTCTCTACCTAATTCTTCATAACATTTTTCTATAATTCTGACAAGCTCAATTGGTTGATCTGTTATATCTGTTTCCTTCAATTTCTGTCGGATCGCCACAGATGCTGCGTCTCCTTTTATATTGGCTAGTAATATGGCCGAGACCTGCTTGAAGTCTTTCAGTAATTTCATACCAAGAGTTAAAGCAGGTTCTGGACCGTATTCATTCTGAATCTGTTTTAGCACATCTGGTATTACCGCCATGGACGGAACACCATGTGTTTTTGTGTAAATGGAAGCAAAAACTGCACCCCAAGTGTCACAGTCCTCCACGTGTGGTGCGACCCCCATTGGAAGGCAGATGGTCAGAATTCTCTGTTTCTCAATAGGGGTAGTATTCGGAAATACTGCCTCTATTTGAGTAATTTTCTGCGCTAACCAGAAAGGAATTTGTTCCCGTTTTATGGGTGTTTTACCAAGACATGATTGTATGTTCTGTGGTGTAATTTTATTTGTGTTCCCCTGATGAGGGGTCAGCTGTGGAGCATTAACATCTGTTTGGACTGTTGCAGTCCGCATTACATATTGGACTAATTGTCTATGTATTTTAATTAATGTTTTTAGCTGTGCTAACAGCTCTTCTTTTGACATTTTTTCAATGTCTGGATGTGGTGTGTAGCTGGCTAGAACCGGCCACGTTGCTCCTGGTCTACCTAGTGGACCGAGCCTGGTAATATGATCATAGTGTTCTAGGGCGCCTTTAAACTAGAGCAGAAGCTCTTGGTATTTTAATGGGATTTCAATCTCCTCTGGAAATTTTATCCATAAATAGAATACCTCTGTCTGCCCATATTCGTGTGCCTCTATCACGAAGACGACTGTGCCACCTTGTGTGGTCAGTCCATTTTCTATAAGTTTTAACGTTATAGTTTTTCTTATGTTGACCGGGATGATTATTGCACCCGGTTCATTAACACCGGCGTCCCGTTGATTCGCATCTACTGCTGCTTCAGCAGTCCCGTTGTCTAGTACTGACATTTTATAAATGAAAGGGGTTTTTTTTAGAGCTGGTCTCCAAGGAGACAAAGATTAGGTGCACAATATTTTGGAACACTGTAACCTTCAACGTTGAATAAACCAGAGCTTTACATAGGAATCTCTTCCTACTAAGTTCGGGCGGATTTTAACCTTTCACCCACTCCAGACGTCTATTGGAGTATTTACGGTAGAAAGGGTCTGTGTGAAAAAGCACGACTGAGTTACTCTAACGTTTTGCGTTAGTTTTATCGCCTTACCAAACGTTGGGCGCCATGTAGTGTAGTTCCTATTTTCCCTATATGCCCTGAGTATTGGAATAACATAAACAGCAGTGTAGACGTAGAAGTGCGGTCTTCCAGGTCTCTACTGACTATGCTAAACTTAATTGGGTTTGTACCAACTAGCTCAGAGGTCACTGGAAACTTTCTTGACTGAATAGGGAGTGATCAGCTCCCCTGGCTCAGACAAGAAGGGATTCAGTTTTCCAACAAACCAATAAACATGACAACTTTGCTCCTTAGAATAAGAGTAAATCTCTATAGTCGTGTGAAACAATAGACAGCTATTTCACTCAGTCAGTAGTGCGGATTACTTTCACCAGGATGCAGAGAATAGAGAGACGGGCGTTTTCAATAAAAAGGTATTATTTATTGAACAGTCTTTCTTCTCATGCAAGAGAAATGAATTGCCACAATTGCAAGACTTGTTATCATAAAAAGTGCGTACAGTAAAAAGAGGATTTCGAAATAATACTGTAAAAGCATTGATATGGTTTCTGAGCCATACAATGGTTAAAATGAATAAAATATATACATTCATATATACATATATCTAACGTCCTCAACTGGTGCTTCTAACTACGTCTACCCCAGTGTACCTGACCTAAGCCTAATACTTGGGAGGGAGTAAGTAGGTAGCAATTTAAGTTAAGTTGGTTTTGCCAAGAGTTTGCTTCAAGAATTCTCTCTAAGGGTTTAGTCAACACTGTACCTCTGGAATAGAATGTTGGAGGTCTTGTATCTCCTCTCAGGACTCGATATCCCAGTTACCCGCAAGGGTAGGCTGGAAACGCCGGAGCTGGATTTTCTCGGCAGGAGAAAAGACAGCTTCTTTCTCAGCGCGTCAAGGAGGAGGAGGGGCAGCGTCCGTGGGCTTCTCGCATCTGCTGGGCTCTGCAAGGGACAGCTGTTCTGCTCCTGTATTCTCTATCACCACCGCTGTGTTTGCTTAAGGCAACGTTGGTACTATTTATACCTGGAAGGTGCCTTGTTTGACGTAAGTTTTTGGACATAAGACGTCAATAAAGATGTCATTAAGAACCGGTCGTTCTTACAGTGCTCATTAGAATTCTATTACTAATCAAAACATAGCAAGCGGGGCTTTCCCAGGTTGCTGGGGGTTTTATCTGTTGAAAGAACTCGGTGTGTAATCTAGGAATCTAAGATAGTGGCTTCTGCTGTGTCATCTACTGTAATGAGCTGCAGAGGCGAGGTTCTGAAATATGGCTATGATCGTTTATGCCAGAGACGAGTTTCTGAAATATGGCTCTGACCGTTTATGCCATTATAGGGGTATGGATGGATTATAGCCCTATTGGGGCATAGGGTCACAATATTGATCGGGGTCCTAGATTAGAACACAACAGAACATCCGATCAGACAAAAAGCTGGCAAGCCATCTGAGGGCAGAATGAGTGATGCCAGAGGATTTTAGGGTATTAACAAGGATGGGGTGGGAAACCGTGTCAAAAGCGGCACTTAGATCCAATAAAATAAGTGCCACGGTTTCCCCTCGGTCAACCAGGTGATGAATGGTTTCAGAGACTCCAAAAAGTGTAGATTCTGTTGAAAAGCCTGACCGGAAGCCAGACTGTGAATGGTGTAAAATGTTTTGAGATTCAATGTAACTGGTGAGTTGGTTATTTATATGCTTTTCCAGAATCTTAGAATAGACTGGAAGGAGGGAGTAGATCGGGCGAAAGTTTGCGGCGTTTTTGGAGTCTGCATTGGCCTTCTTCAGCAAGGGTACAATTATAGCGTGTTTCCAGGAGTTAGGGACCTTGGCTTCTGTAAGTGAAGTGTTAAGTAAATCCAAAATAAGATTAAGGGAAGAAGAATCTAGAGTTTGCAAAATTTGGGGTGGGATAGGATCCAAAGGGGAGCCAGATTTGATACTGCCAATAATATCATATAGTGTAGAAAGATTCAGAGGGTCCCAGGCAGTGAAATGCGATTCTGACGACTCAAGATCGCACGAAGTGGTAGACACAAATTGCTCCAAAGGAGAGGGGGTAGGATTGGGAATTCCAAAATCAGCATATATGGTCTTGATCTTGGAAACAAAGAAGTCCGCTAAGGTATTGCATTGTGCTTCATCCAGACAAGGGGCTTTAGTGTGGAAAATTAGTACTGATTCAATGAACATTATCTGCGCCATCTTCCCTATGCCCCGATGCCACACTCCTTGTCGCATACACTCACCACTTTAGCTACCTTGATCAGAACCACCCTCTGCACACCCCTGGCCCCCAGCACGGCTCTACGCCCTCACAAGCACCCCCACGCACTAATCACTCCCGCTCTCACATGCCTTGCGCGTAAGCGGCAGCCATTTCAAGCACCATGGCCCCTCGCTGATAGCCAGCGCATGTCTCTCTCTCTCTCTCTCTCTCTCTCTCAGCCCCGCAGGCATCCCCCGCATGCTGACAACCCCCTCGCTCTCATATGTCTCGGGTCATAAACCCCTCTTCAGCACAGCGCTGCTCCGGAATCCCATCCTGTTCCCAGCGCGACACCTCCTTCGCCCCTTTCGTGGTCCCAAGTCCTTTGATGCAAACCCCCTTTTTCCCGTGTGTCCGTCTGTCTTCCTTGTTCCCAAGCCACCACCTGGCCCTGCGGATACTGTTTATTACCCCGTACAGTAGGAAGCCTCCCCTCCCCATCAAAAGACCCTCGAGCCGATCAAAGCCCCCACCCTACGAGATCCGATCAAACTCCACACATTCCGTGAATCGGCGGAATGTCCTGCTGCGAGGTAATCATCACCTGTTGTGACCGGGGTGGGGAATTCAACTGTAAATGTATGTGGGAACGGGCCTGAAGGGGAGATTCCGAGGGTGTTCTTTCACCTATCAAAGTGTTGCAGGAATGTGTTACGTACAATAAAGACCATAAACATGAGTATAAGAGGCCAGGCCTCAGAGATGCGGGTAGAGCACCTCGTGACGATACTTGCTGTCTGAATTGATGTGTTCTCCTCCGGAGAGAATAAACCTTCGTTTCCTGCCTTTCAGTCTCCAGCGCCTGCTTCTTCATTGATTAAATATTGGTGGGTCATAGAGGCGACACCGCCGGGCAACACAAAAGGGTCTTTGGTCACTGGTTGTCTTTGAACCCTTTTTACATTAGGCTGGCAAGAAGCACCTGAAAGGTTCTGAACAACGTTGAAAAGGGCTTTAGGGCGAATTTGGGCATTTAAGATAGTCGAATTGACATATTCAGTTTTAGCTATGTTGCAGAGAGAATGATATTTTACTAAAGCAGCTTTGTACTGTAGTTTAATGTAAGGGTCGTAATCAGACCGCCACTTCCGCTCAAGGTGTTTACAGCAAGTTTTTTCCTTTTTTAGTAAGTCTGTAAACCAAGGGGCGTAAATTGAATTGACAGCAGAAGTAAGCCAGTTATGAATGATATCCACCTCCTCAATACTACTAACCTTGGTAAGGGGCATAGAGTTCAAGAGACAGGAATTAAATTTGTTGGAGTCGAGATTCTTCCAATTACGGGTCACTCTAGGTTCGGTGGCAATTGTAGAGGATTTAAAGGGCTGGTCAATAGTTATGGAAAAGTCCACAATAAAGTGGTCAGACTAAGGGACGGGTAAGGAAGGCTTACAAGTTACAGCATCAAGATTGGATAAAATTGGGTCGAGTAAATTACCAGCCTTATAAGTAGGGCCAGAGTTATGCAAGGTAATATTCAGAGCTGCTAAATCCGATAACAAGTTGGTGCTAATGGGGCAGGATTTGTCATTGAAATGGATATTAAGATCACCGACAATTAAAAAGTTAGTAGCATTCAATAATAGGGGTGCTATATGCTCTGAAAAAGATGATGCCCACAAACTAGCAGGGCCAGGGGGGCGATAGATGAGACCACCTGAAAGAGTAAAATTGGGGGATAGTAATATATTGAACAGAACCGCTTCACAATTTGGAATGTCAAAATCCTCCCATTTACAAGAAAAGATTCTTTTAATTTCCCACTCTGTTTCTATCTGTATAAGTGTAACTATCAGGGAGGGCGAAGGCTAAGTCCGGGCCCAAGCAATCATTCAACCATGTCTCTGTGAGAAATAGGTTGGGAGGAGGTAAGAAGGTCACAAATATCTCTACTGTGCTTAGGAAGAGACCTGCAGTTCAGACTTGTAAAATTAAGTGTATGGGGAGGGTGTTCATGTTTGCTTCTTTGTAAAAAGTTAGATGTTGAAATGTCAAGCATAGAAGGAAGAGAGAAAAGGCTAAGGAAACAATCTGGGCAATCAGTGGGGCTAGCTGGACACACACAGGAATATTATGTGAACATTGAGGTGATCTAAGGCTCATGAAAGTATCTCTAGAGTAGGGTAACCTCACTGTTGGGGTCTTGGTGACAGGGGGAAAGGCCCCTGGCCGCGTCCAGTCGCGGACGGGCGCAGACGGGCAAGACTTTGGCTCGACTTCGGCGCGCCATCGCCGCGCCCGCTGCGCGCATCCGCTGCGCGTCGCCCAGCACATCGGTTATGAAGGGAGTCGGCTGGTAGAACAACTAGACCGCTCCCCCCTTCCGCTGAAAACAAATGGCAACGTGAAGTTTAAAATTATCAACAGTGAAAGCACCTAGATTGTGCCCACCTGCTCTCTCACAGCAGCGCCGATATTAGGAGGCAGTACACAGATGAAATAAAATAAAGAATAAAAATGAGCAGTTCAGCAGCAGTGCGAGTACCTAAATTGTGCCCCCTGCAATTACAAATAGTAGCACAGTAAAATACAACTCAGGCAGCGCGGCAAGCACTCGTACCCTTAAGCTTTTTAAGATAAATATTAAAAGAGGCCTCTGTTAAGGATGTCTTCAGTCACCCTTACTTTTCAACTTATATATTGGGCCACTAGCAAGTGTAATCAGGGCTACCCAAGGCATCACCCCTTTTGAGTACTATGGCTGGGTGAAAAAAGTAGCCTCCAACACAGATGAGTTAATGGCTTTTATCAGTGACTTGGCTATCTCCCGCCCAATAATGTAGACACTTTGGATCTGTTCTGAAAAATGTCAAGTTAACTAATTAATCAACAGAAAATTGAAATTATGGAATGGAACTATCAAAGTAACAGCTGGCCAATGAAAGAAAGGATACAATAGTTGGGAGTGCAGGTGCTGAAAGACATTGATGCAATAGCTCAACTGAACCTTAATAAAATATTGATTGAGACTAGGACACTATCAAAAGTGGGGAGGTCTTCTGCTCTCTTTTATTGGAAGATCAAATGTTTTAAAGATGTCAATACTACCAAAATGTATGTTTAACTTTAACACTATACTGGTAGAATTCAAGCCAAAATGGGTAAAAAAAACTGCTGGAAGAGCCGAGCAGTTTTATTTGGGCCTCAAAAGGAGTAAGAATAGCATGGAAAAAACTTCATAGACAAAAAAGAACAAGGGGGGATTGTCAGCCCAGATTTCAACCAATACTGTTGGTCATTTCATTTCCAGAGCAGGGGAGAACATGTAGCTTATACCCCATGCTTTTGAGCAATGACTAAGAGCTTTCAGATGGAGGGTAACGTTTTGCTCTATAGGTTTGGGCATCCAAAGTACTTTAAAAAAGTGAGCCTGAAGACACTGCTAGTTGCCAGTAAATTATGGGACCATATTTGGTGAACGAACAGTTCCAAGGAAGCTTGCTGGAAAAGAAAGAATTTTCAAAGTGGTACTGGATGTTGTTGGTTGATGTTTGCTGGTGAGGAGGAATTTAAACTGCCCTTGGAGGTCTGGGGAGGGACCTGCCGATGCTGGACATATAAAATCTATGGGAAGTATCTATGTCAGCTTTATGGAATACAATTAAATCTGTACCTCTGAGAAAAAAACACATTTGTTTGCAACTCACATCGCATATTTAACTTCGAAGAGGCTGGCAGAGCTAGGCAGTCAAGAGGTGAAGACTTGCCTTAGATGTGGAGAAGAAGGGGCAGATGATATCCACATGTGGCAGTTTCCCAGCTCCAGAGATACTAGCATGATGTGGGTAAGGTACCTACAGAGGTGATGGGTCAAGAAGTAGAGGTAAGCAAAGATAAAGTTAAATTTGGGATTAAAAATGAACATGAAACTTCGAAGAGGCTGGCAGAGTTAGGCAGTCAAGAGGGGAAGACTTGCCTTAGATGTGGAGAAGAAGGGGCAGATGATATCCACATGTGGCAGTTTCCTTGCTCCAGAGATACTAGCATGATGTGGGTAAGGTACCTACAGAGGTGATGGGTCAAGAAGTAGAGGTAAGCAAAGATAAAGTTACATTTGGGATTAAAAATGAACATGGAAAATCAATCAATATGAACAATAGGAAGAAAAAACATGAATATGTGCTAATATTGTTGGCAAGGTCGGAGAAATGCAGAAAGTGGACACTACAGAGCCCTCCAATGTTATGAGAATTCAGACTAAGAAGGCGGAATTCAGGATATACGGGAACATTTGTATAAATGAGTATAATGAATAAACATGAGAGGTCATGATTTCGGGAGAGCTTTCCAGTGATTATGTATTTTAGCAATAAAGCCCTACTCAAGGTAGCTGCCCTGGTAGAACCAAGTAGAGATTTCCCATTGATCTATGGAGACAGATGGGCATGGGTCCCATCTGAATGAAAGACCTCCCCTCTCACTTCTAGGAGAGGAAGGAGAGCTCAGTTGGTACAGATGGAAAATGGAGCCTATTCATCTTCTAAGTTTTTTATTGTACAAATGAGGACGAAATAAAAAAAACAGAAAAACAAATTAGTAAACCACATTTCTCAAACAGACGGTGCCAGAAAAAATAACAAATATGAGTTAGTATTACAATTTATACAATATAAATTATTCTTAGTAATTTCAAACATGCACATTTTCATAATTGGATCCAATTGCTACACATTTCTCATGCTGTAATCGTATGTTCTAATTAAAAAAAACATTTTATTTTCCCTTTCTCACTGTTCTCAGCAATTATACATAAATTATGCACTGTATGAAGAATCATCCTCGAACGATGGGGAAAAAAATCATATAGACTGTATTCAATACCCCCCAAAAGTGATACGTCTAATAGTGCAAAAAAGCAACACTGTCTATTGAACTGGCTATAATTTTTTAAACAATCATTTGACCTTTGCTTGCTCTACTTATCCAAAAAACATATGCTGAAAATGAGGACATTTTCATTTGAAGTACTGGTGAATATATAGGGGTCACCAGCATTGGTAAAACTTTATAAAGACATTACCCTTTGTTGGCCGCATGATATATGTACAATAATGAGA
Organism: Lissotriton vulgaris; assembly: GCF_964263255.1. NCBI lineage: Eukaryota > Metazoa > Chordata > Amphibia > Caudata > Salamandridae > Lissotriton > Lissotriton vulgaris. Next base: position 2,215,363 of record NW_028253230.1, on the reverse strand, counting down.
TTATTCCACTTTCACAACTGTAATCCTCCTTAGACCTTTGATTCCAAAAACCAAAGATAGGAATTTGCTCACTTCTGAGGCAAAGTTTTTATCATAAATCGGTATTTGGTCAACTGTAAAGTTAGTAATCTCTTTCTAATTTATTGCCATCTTTGCATTGATGTAGCATTAAAAAAAACATAATTGCAACTTTGTGCTATATGTAAAGGTGGCAGAGGATCTGTTTGACAATTTGGGCATACATTGTTTTTTGTAGCTTGTCGTAAATTTAAAAAATCAGAATCTATTTCTGTAGTTGATGTGTAGGAGCAATCTTTACATTCATGGTTCAATGAGTAACTAAGTCAAAATAACTCACCTACTGGTATTTCCTCTTCACCATTAGAAACTCCTGTGTATCCTATTGAGGGTTTTGAGGAAAGTGTAAAGATCCAGTACACACATCCACAATGTCTTGAATTCAACAAAGCAGACAGTGGAGAACACAATACCTTCTGTTGTTCATCTTCAATTGCAACCATAACACAAGGTAATGCAAGCAATACATTTAGTACAACATTAGCATAGCAGGTGACACCAGAGGAGGTTTGACAAATTGCAACCAACAATATCTACCTTATTCTTTCTTAACAATTTCCTTCTATTCTTTAATTTCCTTCTTTCTGACTTTACACTGCTTTCAAAGTTTCTGCTTTGGACAGATGGAACAATTTTCATAAACTAAATACTGTGCTATATGAGGTGCATAAACACTTCATAAGTGTTTGAGTTCATTAACACAAATCGAAGCTGAATTTGCTGTGCTATTCTTCTAATGAATCTAGTTTTGCTTGTAAATTTTCATTTAGCAATACAGTCATACCCTGGTGTTCCACTTTTTCTATTGCCTTCAGTTGCAAAATGTCTTCTTTCTCCAATTCCAGCAATATGTTTGGGAAAATGCATGCTGCTCCAATTTAGCTATTATGCACACAATATGTTTATCTTCTTGTATAAGAGTTAACATTAGTTCTGGGGCTGTCTGTGTTGTTGGATACAGTTTTTTAAGACGACAACTTTCTAGAATATGCCTTCCCTCTTTTTAAAGAATACCTACTCTAATATCTTTCATAATATTACAATTTCCGAAGTCAGGTGTTTGCTACATATTCCTGATTAATTCTTTGAATTAGAAATGTAACCAAATATTCACATTTCCTTTGCTTTCAAAGAAATTCCTAGTTTCATCATGGAGCAGTGTTTTCAACACAGGCTGACCTTTCACAGTTGTAAGTTGCAGTAGACCTCCGAAAACAATCAAGCGTTTTACCTAAAAAGGAGATAGTCCATTCTCTGAACCTCTTGAATTTTCAAATATACAAAGGCAAGCATTAGGTTTGAGACCACGCTTACCTCATCAATGATTACAAGTTTCATGACAAGCTTCACCAGATAACCTTTGGTATTGCAGTTTGTTGTCATGTCCACAGGAAGCATCAGAAGATGATGTAAAGTATATTTTTTGCAGGTAGTCCAGTAGGTGCTGTAACCACACATGATAAATTACAGTCTATAGTCTTCTATAGAAAAGCAGCACAAACTTGTATTAAGAAACTTTGACCAGTCCCAGACTGATCACTTACTTACAACAGTATTGGTTTAAATGCTGAGCATGCACACTCTTTCTTGATATGAAGCAATGATGTTCAATTGTAGCTTTGACAGCCATACATTTTTAATGTAATTATTATTTAGTTGTTCAACAGATTCTGCCAAATCAATTGTTTTCTCGCTTGCTTGGTTCAAGGTTGTCCCTAACTCATTATTTGTAATAGCAGTTCTACAAGTGGGTACTGACTTTGAGAACCTGAACGTTGGCTGTTTTGTCAACTCCTCCTGGAAACACTGAGCACACAGTGCTATCCTTTGCATCAGTGAAATAGTATTCATAGTAGTCAAAGTCTAATAATTCTGTTGGAGAATGCCAATGTTCAAACAGCTGAAAAAATGCCAACCAGAAACATTGTCTTTCTTCAGCATTTTGGCAACTTAGTTTCCATGCTTTCGTTGGCCAACGGCTGTCGTGAGCACTACCTCCGTAGTGCTGCACACGTCTGTTGGCCGCCATGGCACTGCCCACTCCGATAAACGGCCGCACTGTGGTGGAATTGCCACTGCGGTTAAGCGGTTAATTAGACTGACCTTGCTATGTCGCACTAAACAACCATTGCAACCATCTACTGCAAATTTACCTTCATCTGCATTATTTGTCATATGGTTTCTATATGTGCAATACTGCAGTACTTCTTATAGACAAACACTTTCTAGATGTACACTCCTTGTTAGGTAGAAAGTGTCCAATGTGTTTGTTTTCAAAATGTCTGTAGTGTTTGGCTCAAACTCTGCAAGATATTCAGTTTCTGGAAATTTAATAGTAACACTCCAATCTAAACCATTTTGAGGAATGTGTTAGATATTAAAGGAGTGACAATAATTATTCCCACTCCAACTAAGTAAACCAATTTGGAGAAGGTGTTTGACACTAAAGGGGAGAGAAACATTTGCTGTTTCCATTCCGATGCAAACCAAGTTCAGGAAGGTGTTGGACACTGAAGGGGTGACAATTACTGTCCCCACTTCAGTGTAAACCAATGTGTAGAAGGCATTGGACTCTAAATAGGTGACATTTATTATTCCCATTCAAATCCAAACCAATTTGGAGAAGATGTTGGACACTAAAGGGTAGACATTTACTGTTCCCATACCTTTCTAAACCAATTTCAGGAAGGTGTTGGACGCTAAGGGGTTGAAATTTACTATTCCCACTTCAAGGTAAACCAATCTGGAGAAGGTGTTGGATACACGACCCAGCTCTCCCCGGGCTGCTGCAGAGCTCTTCCTCCTGTCTTCTTGATTTTTCTCCCTTTTGTTAAGTGCCTTTTCTTGCTTTTCCCTAGTTTCACTGCTTTTTCCTTGCTTCTCTCCAGTATTTTGAGGGCCTTCTCAATACTTTCACATCATTTTTCACTGCTTTTTCATGCTTTGTCTCCATTTTTTTAAGAGCTTTCTCCTTGCTTTATTCCCCTGTTTTCTGGGTGTCTTCTCCTCCTTTCTCTACTTTTTTTAATGTCTTTTCCTAGCTTTCCTCTTATTTCACACTGTCTTCTCCTGTTTTTTCCCCATTTTTTGAAAGCCTGCTCATTGCTTTTTCTTCATATTCACCACTTTCTCTTAGCTTTCTCCCCTGTTTTTTTGTGCCTTCTCCTTTCCCCCCTCATTTTCACTGCTTTCCTCCTTGTTTTTTCCTCATTGTGACTGAGTGAACACATCAACATGAAGCAGTTAGGGACTCCAGCGCCTTGAGACCCGTACAAGTGATTTGCCACACTCTATTAATCCTGACTGACTAAAGGGGTTATATTCATGATTCACACTCCAATTTAAACTCATTTGGAGAAGGTGTTGGACACTAAAGGGGTGACAATTACTATTTCCAATGCAATGAAAACCATTTTGAGGAAGTGTTGGACAGTAAAATTGTTGCATTTACTATTTACTATAATCTGAAGCATGGTGTTGGACATTTAATAATATAAATACGCATTCAATACTCTATACTCACAAATAATATTTGATGCATAAAATAAAATAACAATTTCTTAGAAGACCCAATGACCAAAGCAAAAAAATTTATTTATTTAAAATTAAACATTAACATATAAAATATTGTAATCACTGTTGATTATTAATATATTTTATTAATAGTTGTTAATATGTGTAACCTTTGAAATGTAGCTACAAAAAAAGCATAATCCTAAATTGAAAGTCATAAATGTAAAACAGAACTGATCAAATTAAGTTTCAAGTTTTATATATAAACATAACTTTGATTATATTCAAATAAATAAATATTAAAATATATATTCCCAACAACAGAACTTATTCAAATAATAAAAATAATACAAATGTCATTGTTAAAATGTTGTTTAATACATTTAAAATAATAAATAGACCTATAACGTATAAATACAGAACAAATCTGAACTCGTACATAGAACATATTTCTTCTATATTATAACAATAATTTGTATATAATTAAAATTATTAGCATTACAATTAAGTTCAAATATGAACTTTTTACATATGTCCCCACCATTATTCTCTAAAAACTCAACATCCACCTGCTAAAAAAAAAATATATATACATTATTTTTACTCATTAATACGACTAATACACAAATTTCAGAAATGTCATAATTAGCAAATCATCTTACTAAACACAAAAAAACTACATATGAAAACTTACACTTACAAACAATATGAGAAGGGGGGCCCTTGGCCCCCTCGCCTACATGGTGGCGCGGCGATTCCCTCTTCCCATGCCTGCCGGTGGTGTGGGGGGCGTGATCTCCCGGCGCCCATTGGTACGCGGGAGGTGTGCGCCACACCACCGGTCGGCCGACGCCCAATCCCTGATCCGGAGGCGTGGTGCAGTCTTCCGGGTCAGGGGGGCGGGCGTTGAGGGGTGAGGGGAGGGGGCGGCCCGCCCTCTCCCCGCGTCCCTGGGAATAAAGGAGTGGGGAGCGCTCAGTTGGCCCTTCTTGTCACCTGACACTCCCCCACACTGGTCGTGCCCCGCGCTCGGGGCCTCCTAATTTTCTGTTTTCTTTTTCAGATCAAGGATTGCTGACTGGAGTGTGTGGTAGCGCGACATTGGAAGCAGACAAACGGAGCAAGGACGGTGGATCTGTAGAGTGCAGGACACGCAAGTCAGCGACAGTAAGAGGAAGCGGGGGCTTGCATTTCATCGCTTCGTGTGGCCGCCGGGTGGTTCTACGTTAGAGTCTTGCCACCCATTACAATTGGAATAGCCAGTGTTGCGGTCGCTGTTGCATGGTGCTCATAGCCTCCTGCACATCCTCCGTCTCGAGAGGGTATAAGGCGCACTGGTTGCGAATCTGAGCTGTGAGTAAATTGATCAATAGCAAGAATGCCAGGAGCTAAAGCTAAGGGGTCAAAGATGGAGTTGATGTTTCAGGCCATGATGCGTAAGATGAATGCCATGGATAAAAGATTGAGTTCGGTTGATGGCCTAGAGGCCCGTATGATGAAAAGAATGGATGATATAGAAGGCCCGCGCGGTAGGCCCAAGCGGCAGATTGACGCACCTTTACCGGAGGGGGATTCCGATTCCTCGCCGAAGAAGGGCAAGGCTAAACAGCCAAGGCGCAATGCTTCTGCTCGTGCACCAGTGGCGGTGCCCTCTACCCCGGAGCCGGTACTCCTGGCCCCAATGGCACCCGCCCCCGCATTGCCAGCAGGGACCAATCCTGTCGGGCCGGCGCCATCTGCCCCAGATGGCCCACTCCCATTGCCTCCAGTGCCGGCACTTTTGGCACTGTCTGCACCTGTGATGCCGGCAGCAATACCGGATTGTGACACTCAGATCCCTCCTGAGTTAATGGCCCAAATAGTGGCGATACTTCCTTGGCTACAGAAAGGGGGTATGATACCCTCAACGTTAGATCATGCCGCGGAGGCGGCAAAAATGGTAGAGAAGATCAGGGCGGGAACAGTTACAAGTGTGGTTCCGGCCTCTGTTTCTCCTTCTTCTGCAGGTTTGGATGCCGCTCGACCAAACGGAAATGATGCAGGACCAGCCCCGGCGCCCGGTAACGGTAAGAAGGTAGCCCTGCCTGTCTTGGGAGATGGGACGATCCCGTCTCGGAGCGAGGATTTAGGGCAACATGTTTCTCGAGCGGTGAAAGAGATGATTTGGGCGGGAAAGTACATATATATTTTCTCTTTGCTGTTAGACAATAGGGAAATGGAAAATGCCAAAATGCTAAAAGAATGGATGCACCCTAGCAAATGGAGAGTACAGTGTGCGAACTTTAGGGTGGAGGAAACACTGAGCAATTGGATAAGGGCCTTCTCCATTCTTACGGCTATCACTGTTGAACGCCCTCCAAACGTGCATGCGGCAATGGCGTGCTATCAGAGCAGGATTGTGGGTTGGAGTGAGCAATATGCCCGGGACGCATGGAAAGAATATGACGTGAATTTCAGAAAGTCGAAGGAGTTTGATTTATCATTGTCATGGGACAAGGTGGACTTATTGTCGTGGCATAAACAGTTCGGAGGGGGCACGGCCCCCACCCAGCCCGGGACCACAGCCAACATGTTCCCCGCAAAGACCCAGCAGCCCTTTCGTGCGGCACCAGGGAATGAGTTCACAGGGAAAGGTAGGGGGGGCGGTGGGGAAAGAAAAGGTGTGTGTTGGGACTTCAACAAACGTTCCTGTACTAGACCGGCCGGCACTTGTAGATTCAGACATGCATGTGCAATCTGTGGTCACACCTCTCATCCTGAGACGACATGCAGGAAAAATGGTAACCAGAATCAGAGAGGGAGAAAGAAACCTGAATAGTACTGGAAGTCCGGTTAGCCCCTCCCTGGTTAATGTCCTGGCAATGATTCCATGGCTGAACAGGTACCCAGACCACAGCGCAGCTGCGTTCTTGCATGAAGGTTTCTCCTAAGGTTTCCAGATCCCGGCCGGGGGACACATCAGCAGTGCGCACTGTAGGAACCAGTTATCCGTACAACAGAATCCTGCAGTAGTTATGGCTAAGATTCGAAAAGAACTGTCCCTGGGCAGGATAGCGGGGCCATTCCAGGAAGTCCCAGTGCCGAATTTTGTATGTTCACCATTAGGCGTAGTCCCCAAGAAGGAGAAGGGCGAGTTTAGATTGATCCACAACTTGTCGGCACCAAGAGGGGTGTCCGTGAATGATGTGATAGATGAAGCAATTCGCAGTGTGAAATATGCCTACTCTGATAAAGCAGTTGAGTTATTAGCGGGGATTGGGGCGGGGCACTCTCATGGCCAAATCTGATATTGAATCCGCCTTTCGTTTGTTGCTGGTGCATCCTTTGGACCACCACCTACTTGGTTTTGCTTTTGAAGGAAAGTTCTATATGGACAAATGTATGCCGATGGGTTGTTCGATCTCTTGTGCGTACTTTGAGACTTTCAGTTCCTTTCTTGAGTGGGTCATGAGACAGGCCAAGGGCCACAAGCAGGTTATGCATTATTTGGACGACTTCCTATTCTTGGGAGCGATGGGGACTTCAGAGTGTGCCTGGGCATTGCAGGAATTTTGCGTGCTCATGCCGGCTTTTGGGGTTCCGCTAGCGCCCGGGAAGACGGTTGGCCCGACCACTTGTTTGGAGTTCTTGGGTATCGAGATTGATTCGCTGTAGGGGTGCTTTAGATTACCCGCAGGTAAAGTATCAAAATTCAGGGCTGCATTGCGCCATTGCCTTCAGAAGGACAAAGTTACATTGCAGCAGCTACAGGAGACGGTGGGCCAATTGAACTTTGCATTGCGAGTTATCCCAATGGCACGCCCCTTCTCTCGGTCGATTGCCCAAGCCATGAAAGGTCTGAGAGAGAAACATCACCGCAAGAGACTGTCAGCAGAGGTTCACCGGGATATGCGGATATGGTTAGTATTCCTGGAGGATTTCAATGGCAGAGTAGTGTGGCCGGCCCCCCAACGTCATTGGCAGAGTTGGGTTTATGGACCGACGCTGCTGGTAGCGTGGGCTTTGGCGCCATCCTGGGCACAAAGTGGGTCGCCCAGAAGTGGCCAGAGGAATGGGGATTGTGGGGATTAACCACCAACATCGGATTCCTGGAATTGTTCCCGATATGGGTGGCATTGATGGTCTGGCCGGCGCACATTAGCAATCGGTCAGTGGTGTTCTGGTCGGACAACATGAGCGTGGTAGAATGCATTAACCAGCAAGCGGTGCGGTGTCCATTCATACTGCGCTTGGTAAAGGAGATTGTGCTACAATGTTTGAAATGGAACGTGACCTTCAGGGCCAAACATGTGCCAGGTGTTCTCAATAATGCAGCTGATGCCCTTTCTTGCTTCCAAATGCAGGTGTTCAGGGAACAGATCCCAGCAGCGTACCCATCGCCAGCACCTTTCCCGGTTGCTCTCTGGCGGATTGGTGCCCCAGACTACCGTACCGCGTGGCATCTACCCTAGCCCCACGGACCAGACCAGCATACGAAGTGGCGTTCTTGTCTTACTGTACTTTCCTTGGGCAGGGTTGGGAAAATAAATGGGCACGTGAGGACAGTTTTGTTGCATACCTAGAGCTGATGCACAAGGAAGGGCACTCGGTGGCAGCCGCAAACAGACACAGGGCTGCGTTTTTATTCTTTGCACAGGCCAGGGGCGTGGGGGACCCTAAAAACACGTTTGTAGTGCGCAAAGCGTTGAGGGGCTGGCGTCGCATTCAGGGACACTCGACAGATTCGAGAAAGCCCATTGGGCTGGTAATACTTACAGCCCTGTTGTTAGCTCTTCCTGATGTCTGTAGTTCCCCTTGTGAGGTGCTGCTTATTAAGGCGGCGTTCACGCTAGCGTTTTATGGGGCCCTAAGATTAGGCGAGCTAGTAGCCACGTCCAAAGTGGACAAAGAGGGTGGCCTGCAAGTGGCCTGTGTGGGGATCCATGCCGATACCATGTGTGTAACGATTCAAAGATCGAAGACCGACCAGGAGGAAAAGGGGGAAACGATAGTGCTTCACCGTGCTCGGACCAACCCTTGTTGCCCAGTCTCGCATGTGGAGGCAGCGGGACGGGACGCCCGAAGGGGCACTATTGTGTCACATGGATGGTACTCCTTTAACTAGGTACCAGTTTAGGAAGGTCCTGGACCTAACTGTTGCAAAGGCATGCTTGGATCCCGCGGAATTTGGCTCCCATTCTTTTAGAATCGGGGCAGCAACTGAAGCAGTGGTAATGGGACTCCCAGCCAAAAAAGCTAAAAGGATTGGGAGATGGTCCTCTGAGTGTTACAAACGCTACGTACGTATTGACATGTTGTGACATAGCCGGATGACTCACGCTTGTATCTCTTGGTTTTGCAGTTTCTCGAACCTGTCACGCAGGAGAGGAACTTGCCGAATGTCGACAGAAGACAGCACCATCGCAACAAAAGCAACAGGTAGATCGTCGGACATTGGTGACTTGGGTTGTGGGCCAGTCTTATGTTAGGCATGCAAAAAATTTATTTCTTGCAGGTGACAGGATTAGAAGGGCAAAAGAGGAGGGGTTCTCCATCTCACTCTTCAGGAGGGGAAGCCTGGGTATTCAGCAGTTCAGGGATTACTTTCTGGAATTATTGTCGCAGCAACCCGCCCCCCCGTCAGTGGTGATACTTCAACTGGGGGAGAATGACTTGACCAAACTGGGGAGACGCATCCTGATAGATGAAATCATATCCACTGCGGGGTGGGTCTCTAGGACTTGTGTGGGTTGCACGGTAGTCTGGTCGCAACTTATTCCTCATTGGCAGTGGCGAGGGGGGACTCGGTCAAGGCGTTGAATCACTCGGTAAAGAGGATCAACACACAGTTGGACAAATTGTTTCGAGCCCCCCGGTTGCAGACGATTCCTCATGGGTCTATTTGAGGTGAGCATTTCTACCTCCGGGACGGAGTGCATTTGACTGAGGCTGGGAACGTGCTGTGGTCAAATAACATTTTAGCATGGCTAGAGGGATATGCGAAGAGGGCATGACCTTTCCGAGGAGTGGAAGGGGGGGAGGCCAGATCGTCGGGTAACAATGCTGGCCTGTGGCGGTAAGGTCATGACCGGTGAGCAGCTATTTTAAGGTCTTAGGGGGCAGCATCATCCTTTGGAGGTGTCCGCCCAGGGGGAGGAGGGGTCACTGGCCCCTCCTAGAACTTCAGGGGCAGCTGGTAACGCAAGTTAGGGCCCTCCTTCACTGGTTAAATGAAGTGCACGGGGTGGACCAGGTAATTAACGGGCTCGGCTGCATGGGTGGGCCGAGTAAGTAACGGGCTCGGCTGCATGGGTGGACCGAGTAATTAACGGGCTCGGCTGCATGGGTGGACCGAGTAATTAACGGGCTCGGCTGCAAGGGTGGACCGAGTAATTAACGGGCTCGGCTGCAGGGGTGGACCGGGTAATTAATGGGCCCGGCTGCGCATACGCACCTGCGTAAGGGCGCAGCTTGTAAGACCTGACACCGGTTAGCGACCTTGCCATATCGCCATCAATGTTAGTATGCAAAATTTTCAGATGAGGATGTTAGATTCGGTTAGGAAACAAGAGGCATTAGAATCTTGTTAAGGCTAGCCGATCACAATTGTCGAGATAAATGTATCTAAATGTTTCTGAATAATTTTGCATAAAAAATTGTATATTTTGTTTAACAATTTTATTATTTTGTATCTTAATAAATACGGCCGGGAGGTTTTGCGACCCCCGCCTTCCAAAGACAAATCATGTTCCGTTTTGTTGTGTTCTGGGTGGTTGTGGGCATGCAGGGAGGGGGGCGGTAGCCGTCGCTGACCATGTGAGAAGAGGGGGCCCTTGGCCCCCCCGCCCGCATGGCGGCGCGGCGATCCCCTATTCCCATGCCTGCCGGTGGTGTGGGGGGCGTGATCTCCCGGCACTCAATGGTACGCGGGAGGTGTGCGCCACACCAACGGTCGGGCAATGCCCAATCCCTGATCCGGAGGCATGGTGCAGTCTTCCGGGTCAGGGGGGCGGGCGTCGAGGGGTGAGGGTAGGGGGCGGCCCGCCCTCTACCCGCGTCCCTGGGAATAAAGAAGGGGTAGCACTCAGTTGGCCCTTCTTGTCGCCTGACGCTCCCCACACTGGTCGTGCCCCGCGCTCGGGGCCTCCTAATTTTCCCCACCCACCATCCCTGGAACAAAGCTGTGTTGTGCATTGTGTATACCTGTTTTGTTATTAATTAAGTTAATTTTTTCCCTTAGGATGTTGAATTGAAGCAGAAATGTTAGTAGACTGTTTGTGTAGACTGGAGTTGTGTATACATGCCATGTATTGAGTATTTGCTTCTGGTTTAATGGAGAAATGTAAAATGTAATTGTTAAATGTTTTCTGTTCTTTAGGCCCTTTTTCCCATAGTAGCTTGATGATTGTATGTCATACATGTGTTGTAGATAATGTAGCTGTCCTTTAGTTCCTTTTTTCCACAGGTCGTCGTATTTATTAGGGTATTGGGCATGCGGTAAGGTCATGACCGGTGAGCAGCTATTTTATGGTCTTAGGGGGCGGCATCATCCTTTGGAGGTGTCCGCCCAGGGGGAGGAGGAGTCACTGGCCCCTCCTAGAACTTCAGGGACAGCTGGTAACGCAAGTTAGGGCCCTCCTTCACTGGTTAAATGAAGTGCACGGGTGGACCGAGTAATTAACGGGCTCGGCTGCATGGGTGGACCGAGTAAGTAACGGGCTCGGCTGCATGGGTGGACTGAGTAATTAACGGGCTCAGTGGCATGGGTGGACCGAGTTATTAACGGGCTCGGCTGCAAGGGTGGACCGAGTAATTAACGGGCTTGGCTGCAGGGGTGGACCGGGTAATTAACGGGCCCGGCTGCGCATGTGCACCTGCGTAAGGGCACAGCTTGTAAGACCTGACACCGGTTAGCGACCTTGCCATATCGCCATCAATGTTAGTATGCACAATTTTCAGATGAGGATGTTAGATTCGGTTAGGAAACAAGCTGTATTAGAATCTTGTTAAGGCTAGCCGATCACAATTGTCGAGATAAATGTATCTAAATGTTTCTGAATAATTTTGCATGAAAAATTGTATATTTTGTTTAACAACTTTATTATTTTGTATCTTAATAAATACGTTGTATACAATATCATGTTCTAATTAGAAAACAATGTTAAAAACAACACCTAAAAACTTTGATATTCCTGTTGACAAAATTTTTGACATCTTGATATTCTTTACTCAATATATTTTACATTTTGTCCAGACGTCAGGGTGACAAAGACAAGGGCAGGCCTTTTATCAGGTTCTGTGCATGCTGCAGGCAGGAAGCTTTGAAGGGGCCAGGTACAGCTCCTCATCAGTCATCCTGTCAGAAAGACCCATTTCCCTGAGGCCTAGGCTTTCTTAACCCGCATGTCTGGAAAGAAATCACAACCCACAACAAGAGAACCGTTCACAGTCATGCGACCATGGACACTGGCAGAAAGGTACATCTGGTTTAAGCAGAAAAATGCCAACTTTCTAAAAGTAAAATTTTTCAAATGATAACTTACAATCCAGCTTTATCATTAAAGAAGATTGTAAATTACAATTAATTTAAGTGAAAACAGAATGTCTCTTTCAGATCCCAACCCAAAGTTATCTCTTATTAAGGGTTATAAGGTTACCCAGTATCTATGGGAGAAATAGCCTTTCAACTGTGAAAAAAATACTTTAGAGGTTTTGACGGTCAGGACATGTAAAACTAAAACACACATGTCCTATGTTTTAAATGCCAGGCACCCTGCCCTAGAAGAAGTTAGACCCTACCTCAAGAGTGACCTATAAGTATTAAAATAGAAGTTTGGGCTAGGCAAAGTTGTTTTTTTGCCAGATCAAAATGCAGTTTAAAACGGCTCACCCAGGCGGCAGAGGCAGACCTGACACCTGTTTTATAAGGCTACCTTAGTTGGTGGCATGAGTGCTGCAGCCCACAAGTAGAATTGAATGATAATACCCTGGGGACATGCATTACCACAAGGGACTTACATGAAAATTAAATGTACCAATCAGGTGTGTGCCACTTTATCATATTTTCAAGACGGAGCACAGCACTTTACCACTGATTGGCAGGAATAAAGTGCACTGTGTCCTAATGGCGAAGAAAATTGAGTTCTGAAAAGGAAGGGAACGATCTAGGGTGATTCTGCCAAAAGGGCCAGGTCCAAAACTTTCCAAAACTGGAATGTGGAGGAAATACAAATGTTTGCACTTGCAAAGTAAATTTGTTTCACCTGAATGCATTCACATTGTCCACCTACTTCTCATTTCTTTAAATAACAGAAGTTGCTATTATCAAATTTAAGACTTTCAGGGGCTTATGCCCTATGCCAAACTAAAAGGACAGGAGTTCACCATATTTGCACAATGTGGTTCATTCCTGTCCTTTCTCTCTGCACTGGTGCCATTTGGACAGCTCAGTGGCAATGTAAGCACCCTTGCAACATGGTGCACCATGGTGCAAGAGTGCCTCTGGTGCATGCAGGATTGTTTTATGAGGAAAGCACACCTTCTTGCACAAAAATAATCCTGAGAGGCATTTTACTCTTTCTGTGTGTGCTGCATATAGAATGCAGTTACGCCTCACCTCGGGAGGCATGACGGATTTGGCGCTTCACCAGGTTTACTTCACTTTGGAAATTTGGGGCAGCTTCAAATTCAATGGAAGGCCTCCCGGGCACAAAGTAAGGTGACACAGCAATTTGCGCTGTGCCTGCTTACTCATGATTTATGAGGCCACTCAAAACCACGTAGGGTGGTATTGCATGGCTTCCCAAATCAAAATATGAACCCTGCATCATGCATGTACCACTTTACGTGGTGCAAATATGACACAGGGCTGTCATAAAGAAGCACCTTAGTTTCTCAACTGTGGGAGAATGCAAGCCTAAATCTGGGGTAATGGGGTCTGAAAGGTTTGATTGAGTGGCACACAGTCAGCCCTCTGAGCAGGCCTACCAATACATCTTTAGCACTTGAAGAAACCTACATCTGTTTAATTTGTTCTAGTGTTTATCTACTGTTCTTTGAGAATACTTTAAAAAGTGGGCACCGGGGGCGTGGCTAGCAGCCAAGCAAGATGGCTGCAGTCTAAAGGAGCTCTGAGGGTGAGACCGTCTCCCCTAAATTCCGACCACTTATTCGTAATTTAAAGTGTACCCAGAGACCGGCATTGTGTAGCTGAGGGGGAGCGGTCCGAAGCTGGAATCTCGCAGTGCTCGGGGAGGCAAGATATGAGATGCGAGAGACGATGGCCTAAGTAACTGCATGGGCTGGGACATAGATTTTGAGAACGGACCGGCGAGGCTGAGGGACCGGAGAGGAGGTGGGGCGCATCAGCGTTGAGATCAACAGCAAGCGGTGGCAGTGGCGGCGAGATGGAGACCCGGACTGGGAATGAGGAGCAGCTGAATAAAATAAAGAGGAGACAGCGTCGGAAAGGGACAACCCATCACAGCGGAGAAGACCTATCCAACAGTGGCACGGCACAGGTCAGGGCACCCATAACGCGCTCATTAGACGGCCTGAGGTGGGCACATATGTTGGCCAGATCGGGCTAGAGGCCCTATTGCGGGCATAATTTTGCAAGAAAGCCAGGAGGCGCAGCTGGAAGCAGTGACAGGGAGCAAGGAGCAAAGTGCTGATATCAACGGCGGACTGGCTGGGCACCTCCGGATTTAAATATACAGCAAAACTAAAAGGAAAACTAAGAGGCGCCGCACTATATGTCTGCAGGCTGGGGATATCCAGAGGTACTACTGCTGTTGAATGGCAGCCTGTGATCGCGAGCTGACGTCCATCGTGCTCGGTGTGCCGAGCTGTGGGAGGCGATAAACTACGTGGTTGTCAGAAGCCGGGGCATAGATTTTGAAGTGCGGCCTGCGTGGTGAGGCTGCGGTGCCCACCTGTGAGAAGAGCAAGAGCGGGGGGAGGCAGAGGCGGCGCTGCAGACGGCTCCCCGCCCTGGCACAGAATGACAGTGGTGCCCTCCTGGCAGGCACATGGACGCAGGCTCAGAGTGAGCATGAGGGGCAGCCAAGATTGGACTAGGGCGGACGGCGTCGACGAGAGACGATCCGATACGGCGGCAGGGATCAGAGTAGTGGTGGCCTGGTCGGAACACCCGCAGAAAACCCGCACAACGGCCTAAAGTAGGATGAGAGACCCTATTACGGTCGGAAAGATGAAGCGGCTGAGGGAATTAAGGACAGCGAGATGAGTGACGTGGAAATTAACGGAGGAGTGGTGGGCACCTCGAAGCCACAATACATTGCAGCAACTTCACATGAATAAAAGAAGCTCTGAAATATGTGAACTTTTTCGGGGGTGTACCACAGCAGGATTACTACAAGCTGCGGCCCATGCGACGTCCGTAAAGTACGGCTTTGAGAAGAGGCTGAAAAGACACTGATTTAGGGCAGCAGTGCAGATATTGCTATTCCCCCAGGTCAACTAACTGACAAGGAACAGAGCCTACAGTTCGGACGGGTTGCATGCCCCCATCACTGCTACAGCCACATCCCCTATAAAGAAGCCTCGCCACCTATACAAGAGAGCAATAGCGACCAGCAGCAGCAGCAAAGTAAACAATGAGCGGCAGAGGGTCCCGGACGACCCAGCAGGGTAAGCTGGACAAGTTCGCCTACGCTAAACACTTTCCCCCGCTACTGGAGCATAAAGAACGGACACACAAAGGCACAGAGGAGAAGGGTGGGCCTAAGGTGACGCTGGATGACATAATGGCGGCCCTGCACAAGGTACAGACCACAGTAGGCTCTATATCGATGGATGTCACGTTTCTATGAGCAGACTTTCAGAAAATGTCAGCTTGAGTTACTGAGGTGGAACAGGTGACTTTGTCCCTCACGAAAGATACAGAGCTTCTGATCAAAAAGGTGACACCGTTGGAGGTTGATAACAAGCGCATGGTGGCAAAACTGGACAATCAGGAAGGGCGCTCCCCTCGCAATAATGTCCGAATCACAGGTTTGCCAGAATTGGAAGGAGGCCCTGCCATGGACCTATACATTGAAGGCCTCATAAGGAGCGACTTCAGCCTAAAGGGCTCTCTGCCTTCTTCTCCGTGGAGTGGGCACACAGGGTGCCAGGTGGTAGACCGAAACCTGGAGCCCCCCCCCCAAGGCCGGTGCTGGCCCACATCTTCAATTTCTGGGATAGAGACGCCATTCTACAAACGGCCCGGGTGGCACCACCCCTTTGAGTGCAAAACTTGCTTATCTCCTTCTTCCCAGACTACACGGCGGCAGTGTCCGCGCCGCAGAAGTTTCTTTGAGGTCACAAAGGCGTTGAGGGCACATGAACTGCCATACTCCATGCTCTTTCCAGCAAAGCTCCGCGTTGTGGCAGACGGCAAAACTTGGTTTTTTGAAACACCGGAAGAGGCCCACGACTAGATAGGAGGATGGCGACCAGCTGAAAGATCTGGAAGAGCGCAAATGAGGAGACAACGTCCTGGGGGAGAAGAGAACCCTGAGGACCTTGAGCGAGGAAGCGAAGAGATAGAACAGCCCCATGAGGGCTCAGGGGAATGAGGCCACCGAATAAAGTTCACACCCACATGGAGTGGGTACAGACTAGCGCAGGTTCTGACCTGTCTCGGCATTCCACCCATGAAGAATATATCGAGGACTAAGGACTCTGGGGCAAGGGGATGCTACGTTTTTCCTGCTCCCGTACAAGCAAGTAAAGTTTCAGGGAATGGGTTCCAAGCACTCTGCTGAGTTGGGGTGGCGGGCAGTTTTGGGCCAGCATGGCAGGGAGGCAGGGAGGCAGGGAGGAGGGTAGGGGGATGGGATTGATTTCAAGCTTTTGGTATATTGTTTATTTCATTGTTAGAATTGTAGATGGCAAGGCAACAGTAGCACACACGGCAAAGTATTCAAATTCATTGATGAGAAAAGTCACTAGATCTAGCAGGACTATTAAGCGAGAAAATGGGTGATATAACACAGGTCGAATCGGCTGAAGGCCTGAACTCCATGGTCCCAACTCTCTCTATGCTCACGTTGAATGTTCGTGGCCTGGGAGATAAAATAAAACGTGGTTTAGTACTTCAGTGCATCAAGAGAGATGCCCCGGCCGTGGTGCTGGTGCACGAGACACATTTTATGGGCATGGCCAGCAAGGCAATAGATAGCTGGGGATATAAAATGGTGGTACACTCTGAGTTTACGTCTGGATCCAGGGGGGTGGGTATAATGGTGAAGAAACAGTTCCCGTTGATAATAAAAGACGTCAAATTTGATGGAGCAGGACGATTCTTGGGCATGGTAACACAATGGGAGGGACGCCCCCTGAACATAGTGTCTGTATATCTTCCCCCGGCGCTACACCCAGTAACCTTCCCGGTTCTCAGTGCATTCTTACTTGGGTTGCCAGAGGGGGAGCTAATTCTTGGAGGGGACTTTAATGCTACTTCAAATGATTCCTTAGATAGATTTCCTCCGTGGGAAGGGACGTCCGGGGTGTCACGTATGCAGAGTTTTATGGATGCTCTGGGTCTCACAGATGTGTGGAGAAGGAACCACCTGACATAACGCCAGTACACAGACCACTCAAGTGCACATAATAGCCTAACAAGAATAGACTACTTCCTGGGTTCCTTGGGTAGCCTCAATAATATCGAGGCAGTAGAGATAAGGCCTCGGGGCATCTCGGATCATTCCCCACTCATGCTCCGATAAACGTACTACCACCACAGACGGCGCCGCACATATCTGATACGCCCAGGTTATCTACAAGTTCCCAAAGTTTGGAAGGCGCTCAAATGTGTAACAAATCATTACTTTTAGGACAATGCGGTGTCAGTTGCCTTCTCAACCATCCTATGGGAGGCATTCAAAACAGTCTTTAGAGGGCAAGCCATAGCATCCATCACAGCGCATAGGAGGGAGGGCCAGTTAGAGCTAAGAAAACTAGAGTCTGAATTGCACACAGCGGAGTCCCAGCACACTGCTGATCCAACCCCGGACATGTCACACAGCTTGCACCTGAAGCAGCAGCAACACAGGGCACACCTGACAGAAACCACTAGGCAGCAACTGACGACCACCAGACATAAAATATATGATGTAGGTGACAAGGCTGGGAAGTTATTGGCATGGCTGTATAGAAGGGAGAAAAGCGATAGGATGATCGCGCAGGTCTGCACGGAAGAGGGGCAGGCAACAACTGACCAGCACCAAATAGTAAACATGTTGGCACGACACTTTCAAGCAGTGTACTCCTCAGACTAGGAGATGTCCGTAGAGGAGGCATTGACCTATGTACAGGATCTTGGCATGCCCAAACTAACCTTAGAAGAGGCACAGAAACTGGAGGATGACCTCACGTTGGAAGAGCTGCAGGCGGCCATTGGGGCACTGCAATCGGACAAAGCTGTGGGACCAAATGGCATACCTGTCGAACTCTATAGGAGAATGACGGATTCCATTATGCCTCACATGCTGACTATGTTCAATGATAGTTTACAGAAGGGCGAACTACCCCCAGGCCAGCACACGTCCACCATAGTTGCTATTCTGAAACTTGGGAAACCTAGGGACAAATGTACCTCAAACCGGCCTATTTCTTTAATAAATGCAGAGGCCAAAATTCACGCAAAGCTATTGGCAAACCGGCTCCACCGCACCTGCTGAGGCTCATACATCCAGATTAATCGGGCTTTATGCCAGGCAGAAGTACTCCTCTCAACTTGAGGAGACTACATGGAGTACTGGCGCGTGCGATGTTCTTGCAGGAGCCAGCGGTGGTGCTTTCTTTGGATGCACACATGGCATTTGACATGGTTAGATGGCCCTTTCTTTTTGCTATACTACAACATTTAGGGTTCGGTCTAAAGTTTTGTTCCTGGGTCCGGCTCTTGTATACCAAGCCCATGGCCCACGTCACAGCCAATAGTCACATTTTTCTGATGATTTCCCCCTGGAGAAGGGCACACGAAAGGGCTGCCCGCTATGGCCGCTACTTTTTGCTCTGGTGTTAGAACCGCTGGCGGAGTGGATATGGTGGGAGCCTACGATATGAGGCCTTAAATGGACAGACAGCTGGGAAGATCAAATATCCCTTTACGCTGACGACATCCTGCTATATTTAACCTCGCCAAGATGCTCCCTTTTGACCCTCCTAGACGTGTGCACGGCTTATGGTAGGGCGTCCGGCTACACCATAAACTGGTCTAAGTCCATACTCTATATATTGCACGGCCCACCTCCGACACTTTTGAAGGGTTGCCCACTTCAGATTGCGGGAAGTACGTTTAAATATTTGGGTACAACATTACTGCTGACTTGGGGGAATTTTTCTATAAAAATTTGCAACCACCGCTGGAGCGCCTGAAGAGAGACGTGCGCCACTGGGAGACGCTGCCCCTAACACTATTGGGGAAGGCTGCACTCTTCAAAATGATGGCCCTACCCCGATTCCTATATATATTGGAAAATACGCCATATCCGGTACAGCCAACTTACTTTCAGACTATTTCAGCGCAGGTCTCTAGCCTTTTATGGGGCAACAAACCAGCACGTATTGCACAGATCAAGCTAGTGGGCGGTTGTTACGATGGAGAGATAGCACTCCTTAACATACAGCTTTATTATTGGGGAACACAACTGAAAGTGATTAATCAATGGATACATGCCCCGCAGACTGACCCGGCATTTAAAGCGGACAGAGCGCAACTTGACATGAGGTGTATTCTTGCTCCCCTATGACAAGAAACGGTCCACGGCACTGTTCGGACCAATACACCATACACTTACGCTGTGGCATGCGGCCCAGGCCAAATTAGGATGGCGAGGGGTACTGACCAAACTTACTCCCTGTGGGATATAAAACCGCTAGGCAGATTCAGGAATAGTAAGGGATTTGACCGATGGGACGATAATGGGATATCTACGGTAGGATATATATGGCAGGGTGGTGAGATAGTCTCTTTTGAATGGCTACAGGAACAATACGAATTGGCCCCATCGCAACAATTCCGGTACACACAGATACGACACGCCCTGATGACGGCGCTGCCGCCAGGATCTGAGGATATCTGAGGCATCACCTATGGAAGACAGTCTTATGACTGATTACATGCCAAAGAGGGCCACCTCTCTTCCGTACTGGAAACTAGTCAATAACCTGCCCGACCCGACAGAGCCTTTGAGAGGTAAATGGTCGCAAGACATTGGTGAAATGGACGACTCGGAGTGGCAGGAAGCATTGGCATCCCCAAAAGAGGTAGGCATACCCTCACGCCTCAGACTAGTGCAACTCCGCATCTTACACCGATCATACTACACTAGGCACATCTTACACAAGATGGTAATGGCAGAACATCCCTTCTGCACACGTGGTTGCGTGGACGAGGGAACCTTCTTTCACACTATATGGGACTGCCCTAGAATAACAGAATATTGGAAACAAGTAATGAGGACAATCAGAGGGAGTGTCGCTCTTGCTCGAACCTAGGCGTTGTCTCTGAAATATATGGGAACCCAATGACCTCACGCGCTATGGGCAGAGCTGGGCATCACTAGGACTTATGATTGCTAAAAGGAACGTAGCACAAGAATGGGGAAGGGCGGAAGTTCTGTCTCTAGCAACTTGGGGAAGAGACATGGATGCGGCCATGATAGCTGAAAGGGCGGTATTCAGTGGTGGGGGATGCCCTAAAAAATGGAGTAAAATCTGGGGGGCCTGGAATTCATTCAGGGGTAACATCTGTGATCCACCAACGGACAATGATGATGATGACTCAGACTCGGATGCAATATGAGGACTCAGGGATGGATAAAAGGGGTCTGATCTACGATGTTGAGAAATTACGAAATTGTGACTTTATACTAACTGACGACAATTATGATGAAGTGATGTGTTGCACTGCTCTTTTATGTACAGAATTGCCTTACTGTATTGTTGAAATGGAAATCAATAAAAAAGATTTTTTTTTAAAAAGTGCCCACCGTACCGAAGTAGTTATCTGAATTTTCATGGGATTTCTTTATGAATGAGGGCCAGCTACGATCACACGTGCAACACGGAGGCAGTGGATTGTGAAACAACTGCTAAACATGCATGACAAGTAGCTTGCTTTAAATGATTTTCTATGTTTGATAAAAATTGCAAGAAAGAAATAAAAAGCATATTTAGGTAACTTTGGTTAGTAAATGAACCAACATATTTTTGAATTATCAAATATGGAGCAGTATTAATAAGCAAATGGAACTCACAGAAAACATTTAAAACATTCAATTCGTAATTTTTATGTATGCAAGAGAAACGCTTGTTCACACCTTTCTTATTACATTAGTCTGTTTAAATCGTGTTTTCTCAGTTCACCCGGATAGCAGGAGCTCGTCCATCTCAGTTTAGACACCTGAGGTTAACTCCCTAGTCTGTGTAAGTGTGGCAGCCTCGGGTGGATTAGTTTGCTGTGCCATAACGAGCCATCAGGGGCAGGTCAGTGTCTGTCTGACCCTCTCCTAATAGGCTCCCAAGTGCCTTCTATGGGCGAGGTTGTGGCTGGATTTCTCTCTTGTTATTTCAGCCCATTGTTTCATCTTAACGAGCAGCTGAGGGTGCCCAGACTTATCCTCGTTTCCTCATACTTCACAGTTCCTCCTCACCAGTGTGTTGTTGTTCTGCCTAAATACACGCTGATGGAGTATTGGAGTAATGGTCTGAGGTCAAAGCATAACAAAAGGAAATATAGAAATAATACTAGTGCTGCTTTGGTGTGAATTTATAATCTAGACATGTTGTTTTGAGCAACAGTTTATTTTTTTTCACATGATCACGTATGAACTTTACTAGTGAGGAGTGACAGGGCCTTTGTATGTCAGAGTGTTACAGTGTATATATTGACCTGTACAAATATTGACATTTCAGTATTGACCACCAACATGTCACAAGAGAAGTATGGACAGGGAAGTATAGATGTACTATTCTTAAAGGCACATCTACTTCCTAGGTTAGGCTGATCTGTCTTAAGAGGGGCATATTTAAAGGGAAGTCGAGCTTCGCCAAATTTGACGGCGCTGCTATTGGCCATTTCCAAAAACGCAAGGATTTACAACAATTTGGCACACCCCTGGGTTTTCTCTAGCGTTTGTGCTAAAAGTAGCTGCCTAGCGCCAACTCAGGCACCTTTGCACCATAGTGCAAGGGTGGATGCGTTGCAAAGAATGATTGTTTATGTGCAGGAATGTGCCCTTACTGCACATGAACAATCAATAATGCCGATCTGTTGCTTCTATGTTTGCTGCATTCTGCAACACACATAGGAGTAGCAAATCTTCATTTCTTCATGATTGTTTATGTGCAGGGAGGGATACCATTCTGCACATAAACAGTGATTAAATGTGTTTTGATCTTTCTATGTTTGCTGCAGAATGCAACACACATAGAAAGAGCAAAAACGAGAAGAAATGCAAGTATTTCTACTTGTTGCGTCATTCTCATGCCTGTTATGGCATGGTGTTAATTTTTGGTGCTGCTCCGGATTTACACCTCCTTGCATATCTGGGGCAGCATCAAAAAGTTATGGGTGTTGTGGTGGAACGCCCACAGCAACACCCATTGCACACCCCTTTCATGCAAAGTGATGCCAGTAAAGGGGTGGAATTTACAAGGCGGCATTAAGCTATTCAAAGAGGCTCAGCGCCGCTTTGTAAATATGAAATATGGCATAGCAACACCAGAACGTTGCTAAAAGTGATGTTCTGGTGGAGCCATCGTCTTATAAATATACCTCAGAGTGTCTAGTGAGTTGGAAACAAAGCTCTAAAATTCAGCCCTGAGTGATCACCAGCCAATGAGATTATTTCAGGCATTGCTACCATCCCTTTGCTGCTTGTTGCACCGGGAACTTCTTAGCATGTGCCCCAGAAAAGTGGCTAGACAACATCTAACCACCACACCTGCTATGCAACTGGTTCAGAACATTCACCACCACTAGTTGAACACATTCACTCAGCCAAGAAGGTGAACAGGGCTATGGACAATAACATTCAGATCGAATACAGTTTAAAAGGAGGTTGCTGCCATCCAGTACCCCTGCACACAGCTCTGAAAAGTGTTCACACAAAAGCCAGCATCACATCAAGCACCCAGCCCATGGCAGCATCAACATCCACCTTGCTCCTTTGGGCTGTCAGCAAGCAACTTGTTACCATAGGGGCATGTGGATAATAAGACTAAGCCACTCAGTTAAAGTCACTATAAATGGACAATCACGTCTGAACTAATTTCATTTGCATTATGTGTACGGAGAAGTAGCATTGATGACAGCAGACTGCTGCTAGTATTTACTGAGGTTACAGGCCTACCTTTGCACCATGTGTTGATTACAAAGGGCATTTAGGGGCAGATTTACCATTCTTTCATGCATCGCAGCAAGGTAACTTGCTGCACAGCTTTGTGCAAAACCGAGAGGGCAGAAGTGCTCCATCATTCCAAAGATAAGGGGCATGTCTGCTCTCTCCTTGCGCTGGTGTACTGTGTTCTGTATAGTGGCAGCACAAGCACCTTGCACCATAGTGCAAGGGTGTCTGCATTACTGAACACATGTTTTTGTGAAGGAAGTGGCACCTTTCTGCACACAAACAACCCATAGTAGCATATCCCTCTTTTTACATGTGCTGCAGAATGCATCAATTGTGGAAGGAGGAATTTATGAGGAGAAATATATATTTCTCCTTCTTACACCTCTGTCAGGTAGGCACACCATTTTGACACAAACCTAGGTCTACAAATCTTTGTAAATCTGGATGTGCATCAAAATACATGGGTGGATGCATGAGGATGCCCACGCTTCACATGTAATGGCTAACCCACATAAAGTAACACAAGGCAGCACCATGCTCTGCATTATGTTATTTTGTATTTCGTAAGTCATGCAAAGTAGGTTTGCATTTCTTCGTAAATCTCAGTTAAGGACTTATGTTACCTTGCGATACCTTGTGTTACTCAAGGACAATGCAAGCACTTGTTAAATCTGCCCCTTAATGAGCACCAGGATGATAGCCATCTAGCCACACCCCATACATTGGATTTAAAACTGACTTGACACTGTGTGGTAGGTATCCTGCTTGACAGACTAACCAGTGATATGATGGAGAGTCAGGGTTATGTGGGTTCCTCAGTAAGCAGTTGAGCCAGTGAGACCAGGGCTGATAATCTAATTACATTTACTCCATGTGGCGATGAGCTTTAAATGACCTAGAAGTGTAAACCGAACAGTTCTACTTGGATTTGGTTGTCAAAGTATGAATACTATTTCTCCTTATAATTAAGAGAGATGTTGCGTTTGAACCCTCTTTTAACCCCACCAGTGCTATTCCACCTAGCAGCCCTGTAGAAAGGAAGCAACCCTTTATATGGCTAAATAAGAACCTGTGGTTCGAGGCTGCACCTAGCACCATGGATTATTTCCTAAATATCCTTGAGGTTTTGTAACTGCTAATTTGTCGAATTGGTGATGGGCTAATCGAGCAGTTGGTGCCAAGGCCTGGTGTGCCCAAAATCACCAGTGTGTCTTAAAAAACTATGAGGCCTATTAGGATGGCGGACGGACCTGCGTCCCTCCGCAGCCCCCGAGGTGGAGGGACCGTCCGCAGGGGCAGCGGCGGTCCCTCCACACCAATTAGAATGTGACCGCCAGGGTGGCGGTCACATCCCGTATCATTAACCTTGCCCCAAGGCTAAAAATGCATGCTTTGCATTTACATGCACAAAGCGGCAGGCACCGCGCAGTGCCTGCTGCTTTGTGCATATAAATGCAGTGCACCCCCGACACCCTGGGGGCCCACAACCGGCGCCCAAATACAGAAGACCACATGCTTTTCCACGGCGGCTTTTCTGCCGTGGAAAGCATGTTTACGCCTGCAACCTAATATGGCTGGCGGTGACTTGCAGACACCGCCACCATATTTGCGTGCATTCACCGCGGATCAGCAGCGGACGGACTTGCAGTCCGCCACTGATCCCACCGGCATCCTAATGTCGTGGTGGGTGTTTGCAATGTCCGGGACGGTGAATCCGCATCCTCCGGGGCGGCAGTGGCTTCCACCGGCCCGGAGCATGCGGATTCACCACCAACATAATCGACCCCTATGTTAGCAAAGTTTGCTAAAAACCTTTATAGACTTGGCTACCTGGAATGTAAATAATAATTTGTCAAAGCAATGGACATTGAAAGCAATTGGCACAAGCAATCTCTTCAGAAAGATATTTGGGTAAAAGGGCAGAGCATAAATGACTGACAATGTTTTAGTGTGGAAAAGGCCGCTTTAACGAGGCGGGTGCACATCACATTGTTATAACCCTAGGCCTTCACCTTTACAAGTCTAACCTCCTCACTATACATGAGCAATTATCTACTGATTTTACAAACCCTCACCCCTAATTATCCCCACCTTCAACTCCCCCAACGCGAGCTGCCTACCACTTTATCCAAAACTGTCAACCTGAAATGAGTTAACTTCCTTTGTTGAAGCGAGAGCCGGTTTCCTGCTCTCGCTTCAAAGAAGAAAATCAGTGTTTGCTATGGCAGGGCTGGAGGCATGCTTCAGGGGTAGGCACCTCTGGACATTGCAGTAGCTTGCTCTCAGGGTTGCGATCCCCAGGGCCATCAAGGGCTCTACCTCCCATCATTTCAACAGCTCTGGGTGGTGGTGGTCCCCGGGGCTTGGGGAAATCTGTGAGGCCCCCGCAAATAATCAACAAAAGCCCTGTGGAGGTGGTGGTCCGCGGGGCTTGGGGGATCCGTGAGGCCCCCCACCCACAAAATAAAGCCCTGGGGAGGTGGGGGTCCCCGGGGCTGCGGGGGGCTTTGTGCCCACAGGCATAATTAAATAAAGCCCCGGGAGGTGGCAATCTCCGGGGCTTGGGAGGGCCTGGGAGACCCCCCACATCTAATTAGACAAGCCCCGGGGAGGTGGCAGTCACTGTGGCTGCGGGGGCCACATGCACAGCATATAATTAGCATAGCCCCAGGGAGGTTGCAGTTCCTGGGTCTGAAAGGTCCCCCGCAGGCCCGCACTATATGAATTTCAGCACTGGCCCTGGTACCTGGCCCACCTGGAGGCTCGTTAAAATAAAGCGCTGAAGCCTGCACTTTGTTTTTTAAAAATTTTCCCTGCAGGATACGCGCACCCAGCAAGAATTCTGCTGATTTTATTTTTCAAAAAAGGCTTTTTTTTGGGCCTGGGGGTCCCTGTGGGACCACCTGACAGGCATAGGGTGTCAGGGTGTTTCTACCCTGCCACCTTTTCTTCATATTTCCTTTTTTTCCCTTTTTCCCTTTTTGGTTACTGAGTCACAAGATGGCTGCCAACACATTCTACATTGGAGTGTTGGAAGCCAATCAGAATGAAGCTTATGTTCAGGAGTGTTTGCGACTCCTCCTCGCTGCTCAGATATATACATTTCTATTTTTTCGATTTCTCTGCAACTACTGAAAGGATTTACACAATTTAAACAAAGTTCGCTTTCTGGACCAAGAGCTACCTTTGTGTCAAATTTGATGTGATTCTGTTCAGCAGTTCGGGCTGTAGCCATGTCTAAAGTTCCTATGGAAATTAACATGGGAAAAACGCGTTTTGGGAACCAATTTTTTCTCGGCCCCCCGCTTGACGAATCCCCAGAAACTTTCAAGACAGGAGCTGACCTGAGTGAACCATTAGTTTTGAAAAATGTGTGAAGATTCGTCAAACGGCACCAAAGATATTGGCAAAAGAAAAAACATCAGGATAAGGATAAGCGAGCAGTGACAGAAACCATCTTGGAATTTAGCTCTGAGCTGGACACAGACCTAGAAGATGGATCAGGGCAATCGGACAGAGGCAGAGACACCCAGGAGCCCCCCTCAGTAATCGATGAGCTTCATTTTTTATGTTTAGACAGGACAATGAATGTCAGATCAAGACCACAAAGAAAAGAAAAAATCTTTTGAGGCAATGCAAAAGATGAAGGAGAAGGCATGGTACTATGTTCAGGGGTCAGGACCAAAGAAAAGTGACAACACAAAGAAGCCTGACCTCTGCCACTGTAATGAATCTATTGGATTCGGACCTAACAGATGAGGAATCAAAAATTTTGTCTCTGGGTCTCTTAGTTTATAAGAACACATTTTAATTATGGCCAAAAACAGATTTATTTCTTAAAGTTCATAAGAAAACTGAAATTTAGAAAGTTTTTTCACAATAGAGCGGAACCAAAAGCGGTGGGACAATCTGGTGCAGAAGCCTCTGTCTTTGGTGGTAGGAGATTTAAATGTACTGCATGACTTGGAGCAATTGGAGAGCAAATGTGAAGGAACAAGGCCATCAGTATCATGAAGAGACACTGCAATTTGTTGCCACTGGATATCTATGGGATTATTAAAATGCCCCTCAGATCGAAGTTCGACTTTTGTTCCCAATTTGCCAAAAGATTTAATTGATGTATTTTCCGATCTTGTAATTATGGATCTAAAAGCCTTGTCTATGTTGTCCAGTGAGGAGTTCCTTCAGGGTAACAATCAATAAGAGAAAAAATATTCCAGTCAGGAAGGATATTGTGGTTGGTCAATCGGACAAAGGAGGTAATATCTTTTTGTGGTCACTCAGCATGTTTCCTACTGCTGCTTAGATAGAGGTGCACTTGCAAAGCCACAAGATCATCTTCCCAAATACCGACAGCTTTTAGATACTCACTGATACAGTTTTTAATTTCTGCACATAAACAGTCATTAAATGTGTTTTGATCTTTCTATGTTTGCTGCAGAATGCAACACACAGAGAAAAAGCAAAAACGAGAAGAAATGCAAGTATTTCTCCTTGTTGCGTCATTCTAATGCCTGTTATGGCATGGTGTTAATTTTTGGTGCTGCCCCAGATTTACACCTCCTTGCATATCTGGGGCAGCATCAAAAAGCTATGGGTGTTGTGGTGGAACACCCACAGCAAACCCATTGCACGCCCCTTTCATGCAAAGTGATGCCAGTAAAGGGGTGGAATTTACAAGGTGGCATTAAGCTATTCAAAGAGGCTCAGCGCCGCTTTGTAAATATGAAGTATGGCATAGCAACACCAGAACGTTGCTAAAAGTGATGTTCTGGTGAAGCCATCGTCTTATAAATATGCCTCAGAGTGTCTAGTGAGTTGGAAACAAAGCTCTAAAATTCAGCCCTGAGTGATCACCAGCCAATGAGATTATTTCAGGCATTGCTACCATCCCTTTGCTGCTTGTTGCACCGGGAACTTCTTAGCATGTGCCCCAGAAAAGTGGCTAGACAACATCTAACCACCACACCTGCTATGCAACTGGTTCAGAACATTCACCACCACTAGTTGAACACATTCACTCAGCCAAGAAGGTGAACAGGGCTATGGACAATAACATTCAGATCGAATACAGTTTAAAAGGAGGTTGCTGCCATCCAGTACCCCTGCACACAGCTCTGAAAAGTGTTCACACAAAAGCCAGCATCACATCAAGCACCCAGCCCATGGCAGCATCAACATCCACCTTGCTCCTTTGGGCTGTCAGCAAGCAACTTGTTACCATAGGGGCATGTGGATAATAAGACTAAGCCACTCAGTTAAAGTCACTATAAATGGACAATCACGTCTGAACTCACTTCATTTGCATTATGTGTACGGAGAAGTAGCATTGATGACAGCAGACTGCTGCTAGTATTTACTGAGGTTACAGGCCTACCTTTGCACCATGTGTTGATTACAAAGGGCATTTAGGGGCAGATTTACCATTCTTTCATGCATCGCAGCAAGGTAACTTGCTGCACAGCTTTGTGCAAAACCGAGAGGGCAGAAGTGCTCCATCATTCCAAAGATAAGGGGCATGTCTGCTCTCTCCTTGCGCTGGTGTACTGTGTTCTGTATAGTGGCAGCACAAGCACCTTGCACCATAGTGCAAGGGTGTCTGCATTACTGAACACATGTTTTTGTGAAGGAAGTGGCACCTTTCTGCACACAAACAACCCATAGTAGCATATCCCTCTTTTTACATGTGCTGCAGAATGCATCAATTGTGGAAGGAGGAATTTATGAGGAGAAATATATATTTCTCCTTCTTACACCTCTGTCAGGTAGGCACACCATTTTGACACAAACCTAGGTCTACAAATCTTTGTAAATCTGGATGTGCATCAAAATACATGGGTGGATGCATGAGGATGCCCACGCTTCACATGTAATGGCTAACCCACATAAAGTAACACAAGGCAGCACCATGCTCTGCATTATGTTATTTTGTATTTCGTAAGTCATGCAAAGTAGGTTTGCATTTCTTCGTAAATCTCAGTTAAGGACTTATGTTGCCTTGCGATACCTTGTGTTACTCAAGGACAATGCAAGCACTTGTTAAATCTGCCCCTTAATGAGCACCAGGATGATAGCCATCTAGCCACACCCCATACATTGGATTTAAAACTGACTTGACACTGTGTGGTAGGTATCCTGCTTGACAGACTAACCAGTGATATGATGGAGAGTCAGGGTTATGTGGGTTCCTCAGTAAGCAGATGATCCAGTGAGACCAGGGCTGATAATCTAACTACATGTGGGGTATTGATGTATCCAGTCAACTTATGATAAACCCTCTCCTAATCAACTGTCATTGTCTGCATATTTCTACATGGCAACCTCCATCTAAACAATGGCGATGAGCTTTAAATGACCTAGAAGTGTAAACAGAACAGTTCTACTTGGATTTGGTTGTCAATACTATTTTTCCTTATAATTGAGAGAGGTGTTGCTTTTGAACCCTCTTTTAACCCCACCAGTGCTATTCCACCTAGCAGCCCTGTAGAAAGGAAGCAACCCTGTGAGAAGTTGGCCTGATATGTAGTGTTTCCAATTCTGGAACCACTTGGTATCAGTCCAAACAAACCCCAAAGATGTCTGGTTGTAAGTCAACCTTGTTAGACAAGCTATCCTAGTGGTAGCATGGACTAAGCAGCCTTAAAGGCTTAACTTAAGAGGTCGTGTTAAGCGAGCTGTTTTACCACATACAATCCTATAATCAAATGAAAGGACACCACACAAGTATATATTATAAAAATATATGTATTTATTTCTAAATTACTCCCCAGTACTCTTTATGAGGAAAGGGGCACAAGCGTTAAATCAAAAGCACAGTAAAACATACAAAGTTGCACAATTATGGATGAGGGCGGGTGGCCACTCAGACCATATACTAAAAAAGTGGTATAAGGAACACTTATCGAACAGTGGTTAGGCCTAGGGCCTAGGGATTTGCTGGGAGCAGTCAGGACTAGCAATGCTGAAGTCGGGAGTAGCCCACAGGAGACGGGTGCAGCACGGAAAGTGCGGCTCGCACCAATGCAATGTCAATGGTGCGTAAAAGTTAGTTAAAGTGAATTAAAAGATACTTCCGCTGAACCTAGAGGAACAAAACTTTAGACACAGACCCTAGAGGTGTGTACCAGTGTATGTACACCGGCTTTGCAATGTTACCTCACCCACAGGCCGTGGGTGCACAGGGTCGAAGCGGCGTCGGGTCTTGACACGCAGGCTCTTGGCGCTTGAAGCTGAAGATGCTGCAGGCGATGTGAAGGAGAAGTGTCCGGTGGATCGAAGGGTGGATCTGAAGTGGTGAAGACCTGAAAGCAGAGGGGACAATGTTCAAAGTCACTGACCAGTGACCACCGTGGAACCAGATTGGAACCAGGCAAAGTCGGGTGCAAACAGGTGATCAGGGGTTGCTTCTCTCTGCAGCCACGTAGACACGAAGAGGTCAAGGACGTCCAGGAGTCGATCACAAGCTGGCCCTCGAAGGTTCTAGCTGATGGCGGTGTCGGCAACTCGATTGCAATAAACAAGCCTTGGCTAATGCAAGCCACGGGGAAAGTGAAAAAGGCTTATTACTCGGACCAGCAAGGTCAGAGCGGCTACTCCTTTCGACAGGAGCGAGGGCAGGTCTGGAGCAACCAGACCCACAGTGTAAATTGTAGGTTTCGTCGCCAAGCTGGCCGCTGACCACGTGACAAGCGGCCGGGATGGCGAGTCGAGTGGCAAAAAGCAAAAGGGCCTCATGCAGATCGTGGAGATGCTGGAGGGCTGGTCTTTGGCGCAAATGCTGCTCGGTTGTAGGGCTTCCTAAACCCTAAAGCACAAAGTCAAGGGTGCTTTGGGTGCTGCGCAGTCAGCGTCTCGGGGGTATTTCAAGATGGCCGCTCCCACGTCTCTCGGTGCCTCCACAGGTCCCTTCTTTGCAGGGACTGTGGATCGGGCTAGGAGGAGTCTTGGAAGCTGGGTCTTGTCAGGCTCTGCACTCGGGCTCCGGCGGGAGGCGGCGGCAAAGCAGATGTCGAGGTGCTGGGTGATGCCTGTGTTCACAGGGTGGTCCCTTCTAGGCCACAAGGGAGATGCTCTTCAGTCTTCTATTCATCAGAAAGTCGAAGTCCAGTCGTCTTCTTAGTTTAAAGTTGATTTCAGGATGATCTGAGTTGCATTGGCACTGCTCCCACTCTTATTCCAATCTGAGGGGTGGATCTCCTGCTAGGTCCCTCCCCTATGGGTGGGACCAGGAAGGGGGGTGGTTACACCCCCTTTCCTTTGTCCAGGTCTCACTGGAGCTGGGGCTGGGCTGCCCCAGAACCGGTTTGACCGGATTATGCAAGGGGAAGCCTTGTGCTCCCCAGGCACTGTCTGGTTTCATTCAAACCTCCCTGCTACAATCCACTATCTCCTGTCTGGGGTGGTGTCACACCTCCCTGTGACAGGAAATCCTTTGTCCAGGCCTCCTCTGCTGAGTTTCGGTCAGCAGCAGGAGGTCAGACATGTGTCTGTGGCAGAAGCATCCATTTTGTGGATCTGAGGCTCTTTTAAAAATCAACCGCGTTTTAGCAAAAGTAACATGTCGTCCCCTCTAGAGGGGTGGAATGCTACCCCCGTCACCAGGACTGGCGAGGGGGTAGTATTCCAAATCGTATGACACCTTACACGACATGTTTTGATAAAGCCAAACCAAAGTTGACATATAACCGCGAGGATTATAATGCACTTAATAGTATATGGTTTGGCATTATCCCGGAACAGCTAAGGGAATTGGTCCCGACAGCTGCAGACAGGCTCAGCTCATGCTAGAGCACCATCTCACATTAAACCACGCACTCTGCCTTCAGGATTGTTAAGGCCTGCCATAGGAGTGGCTCACAGGTTTATATGTGTCCAGATAGGTTTAGATATAGGCATACTATATCTAAGCAAGGAGTGATTACACCACCTTGCCCCAGCTGAGTGATCAGCCAGTTGTGTCAATTTTAGATAGCCAGCCAGGGGTGGCAAAAGATATGCTGCAGCCCCTGGTAGGCCTTGGATGCACCTATGCCCTGGGCACCTATAGTGCTCTGTACAGGGGCTGATAAGGTGACCCAAGCCAATCTAGTTATGCACCTAGGGTACATGGAATCCATTTTACAGAGAGAGCAGATAGCCTGGGGCCCTGATTAGCAGGGAACCAGGCCAACTAAGTCGAAAACCAGCTAAACACAAGGCAAAAAATCTGGGGTAACCATAGTCAGGTAGCCACCTTCCTACATAACCCCCCCCCAAACGAAAGGAGATAAGGCTATCCTTGGCCAGGTAAGCCTTTATTGCCTGAGTGGCCATATAAGGAAGTACCTGCACTAGCATGGGTACCCCCTGTCTCATGGTCCACTAAGCAGTCCCTCACCCTAGGGGTATTAGAGGGTCTCCACCATAGGGAATCACTACCTTGGGTGTGTTTATGCAAAGTTAAAGGCTGGTTTGGATATGGAGTATTGAAGTGAGGCTCCACTATTTTTGGGCTCAACTTCCTCCAATTATCTTCCAGCATGTGTGCCTTTCTTTCCTCAACTGAGTTGCACTGAGCTCTCAGGGTCAACCTCTGGCTACCTAAAGCTGGAGGCTGGGTCCCTCTGTTTGGCTTGCTGGAGGGACAGTTCAGGTTTGGGCCCTTTGGGTCCCAGGTTTGGCTGTGCCCAACAGAATCCATCTGTGGGAGGTCCCTAACTGTTTTTAAGGGGGCTCCCTCAGGAGTTTTTAAAGTTTTCACCTTACTAGGCCTACTAGTTTTGGTGCCCCTAATCTGTTGATGGGGGTGCTTTATTTGACAGGGGGCCCTCTGGGTCTCACTGTCCTTCTTGTCCTCTGCAGCCCTGGGCTGACTGAGGCAAGGTAGAGAGGGGCAGGTTACCTGCTCCAGACTGGATCCCACCTGAGAAGGGTCCACTGCCATCAGATGCTCTGTCAGGCCAGGCCTAACAACCTCTGGGGCAGTTCCTTCATCAGGGGTAAGATCAGTTCCCTGAGGAGGCTGATCCTGTCCTAATGTCTGGTGAGGGGGAGATTGCTCTTCCTCCTCCATGCTCTCAGTTTGGGTGGAGTGATCCATCATTTCAGGCTTCACAACACAAATATCTGTTTGAGTTTGGGCTGTGGCCATCACAGCCCCACCAACCTTTTCAGGAGGAGACTCAGTTTGGGTTTCTGCTGTTATCATAACAGCTTTGCTATTCTGTTTTGGAAGAGCTTCTGTTAAAGATGGGGCAGAGAGTTGCTCAGCCCTACCAACCTTTTCAGGGAGGACATCTTGGATTGGGGCTGTAGCTAATACAGCCCCACTAACCTTTCCATTGGAGTTTACCATTCTGGAATGGATTTCTTGTTCAACCTCAGCCCAGGCTGAGATTTCTAAATCATTACCCAGTAGGCAGTCTACAGGCAAGTTTGGTGACACTGCCACTCTCTTTGGGCCAGTGACACCTCCCCAGCTGAGACTTACTACTGCCATGGGATGATTTGTTTGGATACCATCAATGTTTGTTACCTGGTATGTGGCACCTGGTAAAAGTTGCTTAGAGGGGACTATACAGTCAGCCACCATGGTGATGCTAGCCCCTGTGTCTCTAAAGGCTTCAACTTTCAAACCATTGATGATGGGTTCTTGTCTATATTTGCTCAAGGTATTTGGGCAAACAGAGAAGTTGGCAAACCCCATGCCAGTCTCATAAACAAGATCATTTGGGGATGGGGACCTGGATAGGCCAGGGTCCCCCTGGGCTCCAAAAGTAAACCCACCCAGATTCCTGGGTGTGCTCCCACTTCCTGGGGGATTACTGCTGACAGTAACAGGAGGTGTTGGAGCTGGCTTTGGAGGTATGTTTTCTTTATTGCCATTCTTGGGACAACAGCTGTCTGTTTTGTAATGCCCAACCTGTTTACAGGCATGACAATAAGGCTTTTTCTCAGTTGATGAAGTGTCTTGGGACCCACCCCCCTTCTTGGAGTTTTGGGGCCCTGGGGAAGTGTTTTCTTTACTTTTATCCCCACCCTTATCTTGAGGCTTGGTAGACTCCTTCTTCTGGTTATTGTCCTGATTCTTAGGCCTAATCCTGGTTCTGACCCACTTATCTGCCCTCTTTCCCAATTCTTGGGGAGAGGTCAAATCTGAGTCCACCAGGTGCTGGTGTAAGAGCTGGTTCTGACAATTACTTATGA
Source organism: Lissotriton vulgaris (assembly GCF_964263255.1). NCBI lineage: Eukaryota > Metazoa > Chordata > Amphibia > Caudata > Salamandridae > Lissotriton > Lissotriton vulgaris. Next base: position 2,181,245 of record NW_028253230.1, on the reverse strand, counting down.
TCTGCTCCCTCATAATCAAATTATACAATCCTGTGAAGTCATGTACTTTGCTGCCATTTAGCCAACCCTCCAGAGCCTTAGTTGCACAATCAACAAAATCAGTCCAGTCCTGAGTCTGTGTCTTCTGGGTATCTCTGAACTTTAACCTGTACTGTTCAGTGGTTAAGCCAAACCCATCTATTAGGACACTCTTCAGGACTTTGTAATTGCTGGCATCCTCATGTCTGACAGTGAGGAGCCTATCTCTCCCTTTCTCTGAAAAGGAGTACCATAAGATTGCTGCCCACTGTTCCTCAGGAACCTGCTGTACCATGCAGGCTCTCTCCAGAGCAGTCATCCATTTGTGGATGTCATCCCCTTCCTGATAGGGGGGCACAATCTTTGTCAGGTTTCTACTATCATAGGACCTGGGTTTCTCTTTAGGAACTTTGCTGCCACCAGTGGCATCTAAGTCACACAATTTTCTTTCTCTTGCTAAAGCAAGTTTAGCTTGAGCCAAGGCTACCTCTTCCCTTTCTATTTGGAGTTGGACAGCCCTCATCCTGGCCCTATGCTCTTTTCTCTGGGAGGGAGTCATCCCTCTTTGAGATTCTCTTGAGGCACTAGAAATATGAGAGTCCCTTGATTGAGATCTCACCCTCCTGTTACCTGGGAGAATTTGGTTATGAGATCTGGGGAGGTGCTGGCCCTCTCCATTCCCATGTAGGTCTAGGTTGGCCTGGTTAAGCCTGGCAACCTGTACCTGGTTCACCCTATGATCCTGATCTTCAGGCTCATCTATATCTGAGCTTTCCTCTTCCTCTTCCTCCTCTTCTTCTTCTTCTTCTGGAAGATTCTCATTCTCAGGGGAGTGTATCCCTTCACCTGTCTCTGAGGGAGCCTGACTCACCTTATCTAAGTCATCCTTTTCTAGGAGAGCTACTAGGGAAGGAATGGTAGGGCCTCTGCCCTTTTTTAGCCCCCTGGCTGTGCACAAGGCACTCAGGTCTTTGTGGCTAAGGTTGTCATATCTGGATGTTGTCCCTATAGGATCAACTACTACAGGAGCGGAGCCTGAGGCTCTATCTGTATCAGACATGACTGCTAGTGAGGTGTAAGTGATGCACTTACCTACACTGAGTGTTTTCCTACTGTACCTTGCTAGTGAGTTGTAGTCAGGGTGTGCTAATCCCTTTAATCTACAACTACTAAGTTCAGTAGAACTTAATATGCTAAGCTTTTGATTTATATGTACCTAGAGGTACTTGATGTGATCTTTCAATTTGATGTAAAGATTGCAATGGTAAAACAAACAGCAAGCTCAAATCCGCACCGCTGCACACCAATGTGAGAAGTTGGCCTGATATGTAGTGTTTCCAATTCTGGAACCACTTGGTATCAGTCCAAACAAACCCCAAAGATGTCTGGTTGTAAGTCAACCTTGTTAGACAAGCTATCCTAGTGGTAGCATGGACTAAGCAGCCTTAAAGGCTTAACTTAAGAGGTCGTGTTAAGCGAGCTGTTTTACCACATACAATCCTGTAATCAAATGAAAGGACACCACACAAGTATATATTATAAAAATATATGTATTTATTTCTAAATTACTCCCCAGTACTCTTTATGAGGAAAGGGGCACAAGCATTAAATCAAAAGCACAGTAAAACATACAAAGTTGCACAATTATGGATGAGGGCGGGTGGCCACTCAGACCATATACTAAAAAAGTGGTATAAGGAACACTTATCGAACAGTGGTTAGGCCTAGGGCCTAGGGATTCGCTGGGAGCAGTCAGGACTAGCAATGCTGAAGTCGGGAGTAGCCCACAGGAGACGGGTGCAGCATGGAAAGTGCGGCTCGCACCAATGCAATGTCAATGGTGCGTAAAAGTTAGTTAAAGTGAATTAAAAGATACTTCCGCTGAACCTAGAGGAACAAAACTTTAGACACAGACCCTAGAGGTGTGTACCAGTGTATGTACACCGGCGTTGCAATGTTACCTCACCCACAGGCCGTGGGTGCACAGGGTCGAAGTGGCATCGGGTCTTGACACGCAGGCTCTTGGCGCTTGAAGCTGAAGATGCTGCAGGCGATGTGAAGGAGAAGTGTCCGGTGGATCGAAGGGTGGATCTGAAGTGGTGAAGACCTGAAAGCAGAGGGGACAATGTTCAAAGTCACTGACCAGTGACCACCGTGGAACCAGATTGGAACCAGGCAAAGTCGGGTGCAAACAGGTGATCAGGGGTTGCTTCTCTCTGCAGCCACGTAGACACGAAGAGGTCAAGGACGTCCAGGAGTCGATCACGAGCTGTCCCTTAAAGGCTCTAGCTGATGGCGGTGTCGGCAACTCTATTGAAGCAAACAAGCCTTGGCTAATGCAAGCCACGGGGAAAGTGAAAAAGGTTTATTACTCGGCCCAGCAAGGTCAGAGCGGCTACTCCTTTCTACAGGAGCGAGGACAGGTCTGGAGCAACCAGACCCACAGTGTAAATCGTAGGTTTCGTCGCCAAGATGGCCGCTGACCACGTGACAAGCGGCCAGGATGGCGAGTCGAGTGGCAAAAAGCAAAAGGGCCTCACGCAGATCGTGGAGAGGCTGGAGGGCTGGTCTTTGGTGCAAATGCTGCTTGGTTGTGGGGCTTCTTAAACCCTAAAGCACAAAGTCGAGGGTGCCTTGGGTGCTGCGCAGTCAGCGTCTCGGGGGTATTTCAAGATGGCCGCTCCCACGTCTCTCGGTGCCTCCACGGGTCCCTTCTTTGCAGGGACTGTGGATCGGGCTAGGAGGAGTCTATGAAGTTGGGTCTTGTCAGGCTCTGCACTCGGGCTCCGGCGGGAGGCGGGGGCAAAGCAGACGTCGAGGTGCTGGGTGATGCCTGTGTTCACAGGGTGGTCCCTTCTAGGCCACAAGGGAGATGCTCTTCAGTCTTCTATTCATCAGAAAGTCAAAGTCCAGTCGTCTTCTTAGTTTAAAGTTGATTTCAGGATGATCTGAGTTGCATTGGCACTGCTCCCACTCTTATTCCAATCTGAGGGGTGGATCTCCTAAAAGGTCCCTCCCCTATGGGTGGGACCAGGAAGGGGGGTGGTTACACCCCCTTTCCTTTGTCCAGGTCTCACTGGAGCTGGGGCTGGGCTGCCCCAGAACCGGTTTGACCGGATTATGCAAGGGGAAGCCTTGTGCTCCCCAGGCACTGTCTGGTTTCATTCAAACCTCCCTGCTACAATCCACTATCTCCTGTCTGGGGTGGTGTCACACCTCCCTGTGACAGGAAATCCTTTGTCCAGGCCTCCTCTGCTGAGTTTCGGTCAGCAGCAGGAGGTCAGACATGTGTCTGTGGCAGAAGCATCCATTTTGTGGATCTGAGGCTCTTTTAAAAATCAATCGCGTTTTAGCAAAAGTAACATGTCGTCCCCTCTAGAGGGGTGGAATGCTACCCCCGTCGCCAGGACTGGCGAGGGGGTAGTATTCCAAATCGTATGACACCTTACACGACATGTTTTGATAAAGCCAAACCAAAGTTGACATATAACCGCGAGGATTATAATGCACTTAATAGTATATGGTTTGGCATTATCCCGGAACAGCTAAGGGAATTGGTCCCGACAGCTGCAGACAGGCTCAGCTCATGCTAGAGCACCATCTCACATTAAACCACGCACTCTGCCTTCAGGATTGTTAAGGCCTGCCATAGGAGTGGCTCACAGGTTTATATGTGTCCAGATAGGTTTAGATATAGGCATACTATATCTAAGCAAGGAGTGATTACACCACCTTGCCCCAGCTGAGTGATCAGCCAGTTGTGTCAATTTTAGATAGCCAGCCAGGGGTGGCAAAAGATATGCTGCAGCCCCTGGTAGGCCTTGGATGCACCTATGCCCTGGGCACCTATAGTGCTCTGTACAGGGGCTGATAAGGTGACCCAAGCCAATCTAGTTATGCACCTAGGGTACATGGAATCCATTTTACAGAGAGAGCAGATAGCCTGGGGCCCTGATTAGCAGGGAACCAGGCCAACTAAGTCGAAAACCAGCTAAACACAAGGCAAAAAATCTGGGGTAACCATAGTCAGGTAGCCACCTTCCTACAAACCCTTTATATGGCTAAATAAGAACCTGTGGTTAGAGGCTGCACCTAGCACCATGGATTATTTCCTAAATATCCTGGAGGTTTTGTAACTGCTAATTTGTTGAGTTGGTGATGGGCTAATCGAGCAGTTGGTGCCAAGGCCTAGTGTGCCCAAGATCACAAGTGTGTCTTAAAAAACTATGAGGCCTATTAGGAGGGACCGTCCGCAGGGGCAATGGCGGTCCCATCACACCAATTAGGATGTGACCGCCACCCTGGCGGTCACATCCCGTATCCTTAACCTTGCGGCGGTGCTGCTTGAAGCAGCACCCGCCCCAAGCCTAAAAATGCATGCTTTGCATTTACATGCACAAAGCGGCAGGCACCGCGCGGTGCCTGCTGCTTTGTGCATGTAAATGCAGGGGGGGTACCATAGGTACCCCCCATGTGCACCCCCCACCCCCGACACCCTGGGGGCCCGCAACCAGCCCCCAAACACAGAAGACCACATGCATGGAAAAGCATGTTTACGCCTGCAACCTAATATGGCTGGCGGTGACTTGCAGACACCGCCACCATATTTGCGTGCATTCACTGCGGATCAGCAGCGGACGGACTTGCAGTCCGCCACTGATCCCACCAGCATCCTAATGTCGTGGTGGGTGTTTGCAATGTCCGGGACGGTGAATCCGCATCCTCCGGGCCGGCAGTCGCTTCCACCGGCCCGGAGGACGCGGATTCACCGCCAACATAATCGACCCCTATGTTAGCAAAATTTGCTAAAAACCTTTATAGACTTGGCTGCCTGGAATGTAAATAATAATTTGTCAAAGCAATGGACATTGAAAGCAATTGGTACAAGCAATCTCTTCAGAAAGATATTTGGGTAAAAGGGCACAGCATAAATGACTGACAATGTTTTAGTGTGGAAAAGGCAGCTTTAACGAGGCGGGTGCACATCACATTGTTATAACCCTAGGCCTTCACCTTTACAATTCTAACCTCCTCACTATACATGAGCAATTATCTACTGATTTTACAAACCCCCACCCCTAATTATCCCCACCTTCAACTCCCCCAACTCGAGCTGCCTACCACTGTATCCAAAACTGTCAACCTGAAATAAGTTAACTTCCTTTGTTGAAGAGAGAGCTGGTTTCCTGCTCTCGCTTCAAAGAAGAAAATCAGTGTTTGCTATGGCAGGGCTGGAGCCATGCTCCAGGGGTAGGCACCCCTGGACATTGCAGGAGCTGGCTCTCAGGGTTGCGGTCCCCAGGGCCATCAAGGGCTCTACCTCCCATCATTTTAACAGCCCTGGGTGGTGGTGGTCCCCGGGACTTGGGGAAATCTGTGAGGCCCCCGCAAATAATTAACAAAAGCCCCGTGGAGGTGGTGGTCCCCGGGGTTTGGGGGATCCGTGAGGCCCCCACCCACAAAATAAAGCCCTGGGGAGGTGGCGGTCCCCGGGGCTGCGGGGGGCTGTGTGCCCACAGGCATAATTAAATAAAGCCCCGGGGAGGTGGCAATCCCCGGGGCTTGGGAGGGCCTGGGAGACCCCCCACATCTAATTAGACGAGCCCCGGGGAGGTGGCAGTCACTAGGGCTGCGGGGGCCGCATGCCCAGCATATAATTAGCATAGCCCCAGGAAGGTTGCAGTCCCTGGGTCTGCAAGGTCCCCCGCAGGCCCCCACTATATAATTGCCCCGGGACCTGGCCCACCTGGGGGCTCGTTAAAATAAAGCGCTGAAGCCAGCATCTTGTTTTTTTTTTAATTTTCCCTGCTGGATACGCGCACCCAGCAAGAATTCTGCTGATTTTCTTTTTAAAAAAAGGCTTTTTTGGGGCCTGGGGGTCCCTGTGGGACCCCCTGACAGGCATAGGGTGTCAGGGTGTTTCTACCCTGCCACCTTTTCTTCATATTTCCCTTTTTTTCCCTTTTTCCCTTTTTGGTTACTGAGTCACAAGATGGCTGCCAACACATTCTACATTGGAGTGTTGGCAGCCAATCAGAATGAAGCTTATGCTCAGGAGTGTTCGCGACTCCTCCTCGGTGCTCAGATATATACATTTCTATTTTTTCGATTTCTCTGCAACTTCTGAAAGGATTTACACAATTTAAACAAAGTTTGCTTTCTGGACCAAGAGCTACCTTTTTGCCAAATTTGCTGTAATTCTGTTCAGCAGTTCGGGCTGTAGCCATGTCTAAAGTTCCTATGGAAATTAACATGGGTAAAACGCATTTTGGGAACCAATTTTTTCTCGGCCCCCGCTTGACGGATCCCCAGAAACTTTCAAGACAGGAGTTGACCTGAGTGAACCATTAGTTTTGAGAAATGTGTGAAGATTCGTCAAACGGCACCAAAGATATTGGCAAAAGAAAAAACATCAGGATAAGGATAAGCGAGCAGTGACAGAAACCATATTGCAATTTAGCTCTGAGCTGGACACAGACCTAGAAGATGGATCAGGGCAATCAGACAGAGGCAGAGACACCCAGGAGCCCCCCTCAGTAATCGATGAGCTTCATTTTTTATGTTTAGACAGGACAATGAATGTCATATCAAGACCACAGAGAAAAGAAAAAACCTTTTGAGGCAATGCAAAAGATGAAGGAGAAGGCATGGTACTATGTTCAGGGGTCAGAACCAAAGAAAAGTGACAACACAAAGAAGCCTGAACTCTGCCACTGTAATGAATCTATTGGATTCGGACCTAACAGATGAGGAATCAAGAATTTTGTCTCTGGGTCTCTTACTTTACCAGAACAAATTTTAATTATGGCCAAAAACAGATTTATTTCCTAAAGTTCATAAGAAAACTGAAATTTAGAAAGTTTTTTCACAATAGAGTGGAACCAAAGGCGGTGGGACAATCTGGTGCCGAAGCCTCTGTCTTTGGTGGTAGGAGATTTAAATGTACTGCATGACTTGGAGCAATTGGAGAGCAAATGTGAAGGAACAAGGCCATCAGTATAATGAAGAGACACTGCAATTTGTTGGCACTGGATATCTATGGGATTATTAAAATGCCCCTCAGATTGAAGTTCGACTTTTGTTCCCAATTTGCCAAAAGATTTAATTGATGTATTTTCCGATCTTGTAATTATGGATCTAAAAGCCTTGTCTATGTTGTCCAGTGAGGAGTTCCTTAAGGGTAACAATCAATAAGAGAAAAAATACTCCAATCAGGAAGGATATTGTGGTTGGTCAATCGGACAAAGGAGGTAATATCTTTTTGTGGTCACTCAGCATGTTTCATACTGCTGCTTAGAGGGAGGTGCACTCGCAAAGCCACAAGATCGTCTTCACGCATACCGACGGCTTTTAGATACTCACTGGTACAGTTTTTAATTGTTTCTACTATTTTTACCTTTTTAATATATTTAATTGCTGCCCACATTTGCATATTTGCACACTGCCTCATTGTACACTTACTGCCACCTCCTGGCTTCCCTAGTCCACCGTGGCTTTACGTCGATAGATGCAGAGAGAAGACCAGTCATAGCAAGCACTTCCAGAGCCTCACTTCTGCCCCGGTTAGCGTTCTAGCACCCTGAGGCACCTATTTAGGTGCAGGCTGGAGCAGACGAGCAGCGGGCACGCCGCTGGCGTGCCAAAGGCGAAACTAAGGCAAGCCCGTCTGCATCCAACTGTGCCTAGACTGAGCCTAGGGCCAGAAACCCTGGCCCTAACACTAAAATCAAGCTCAAATTAAGTTACATGGGGGAAATCCTACACGCGCTATGTCAGCCTAGGGGTAAGTCATGTAATCTATTTACCTGCGAAGAGCTGATAAAATCAGAACACCCTCAATGTTCAGGATGTCTTACTAAAATTCCTAGTACCATTCAGATGAAGCAAAAATCCAGTAGAAACTCGAATAACTCAGGCCTGTTAAATATTGAACTTTAGTTAGCTCTTATCAACGCTAGGTCACTGACAAAACATAAATATGAAATTGCTGACTTTATCCTTGACAATAAGTTGGATGTATTGTTTGTGACGGAAATCTGGGGTGAAGATATCTCTGATCCTGATTTCAATATCACGTTTCCTCATGGGTATAAAGTGTTTAGACATGATAGACAACTAAAAAAAGGTGGGCGGCTTGCACTAATTCACAGGAGTGAACTTACTTCCCATTGGTCAATAATAGCCTCGTCAGACTGCGAGGCCCTCTTTTTGAACGAGAGACATTCAAAGGGTTATTGATCTGTCGTCCACCAAGCCCTAGAAGTAGCCTTTTGACTAATTTCCTCGCACTATTAGAATTAGGTTTTCAATCCAAATTCTTCACTATTTTAGGTGATATAAACTTACATATTGAAACCTCAGCAGATAGAGATATGCAGGAGATTCTCGATATTACATCAGAAGTAGGACTCCAACAGCTTATACAATAGCCCACATATCTAGCGGGACATACCTTAGATGGTCTTTTTACTAATAATCATGTCATTTCCAATCTATCCATTCTCCCTCTAACCTGGTCTGACCACCATGATATTTTATTCAGCTATTATCTGCCCCAATCAAATACTACTAACACTTCTAGCACCAAGCCCACTGGGAGATCTTGGCATAAAAATGACCTGCATTTACTGGAAAGCCAGTTAGTACAAAGCCAACCGGATCCTGAATTAGAAGTGGAGGCTTCAGCTAGAAAATATACGACCTGGCTGGAGTCCAACTTTGCTAAAGTATCACCTGTTACAGTGATCAACAAAAACAGAAAGACTCCATATGCCCCCTGGTTGTCTGAAGCTCTAAGACTAGATAAACAAGTCTGCAGGAGGCAAGAAACAATCAGGGGCAAAATCGTTGAAGCATCAGAAAACGGTCAGTACAAATCCTTGTTGGCAGACTATAAGAAAAAGTTTATTGCTGAGAAGAGCCAATACTACACATTGCAAATAGAGAAGGCTGGTAACTCTAGCAAAGAACTCTTTAAGACCATCAGAACTTGACTACAGCTATAAAAGATGATTCCGTAAACTGTAACCAAGATTTTTGCAACACACTTGCTCACTCATTTAAAATAAAGGTGGATCAAATATATGATCAGTTTGCCAACAACAAATCAAACACCAATGTTATAGAACAGGAAGCCAGAGTCAAAGTGTCTTTTTTAAATGTTACCCCTACTTCTTCAACCCAAATAGCTAAACATCTTTCAATGGCTAAATCAGGACCTCTGGACGATCCCTGTCCTCCTAGGATCCTACAAAACATCAACCATCTCATTAGTCTGCAGTTCTCTAGTATGTTCAATCAAATGCTTTTGCAAGGACTTTTTCCTACCATGTGGAAACAGACCTGCATATTGCCACTTTAAAAAAAACTAACATAACGGATCCATCTAAATACCGTCCTATTGCAAGGCTCCCTCTTCATGCTAAAATTATTGAGAAAACAATAAATGTTGAACTCTCCAATTTTATTGCAGACAGTAAGTTTGGCTTCAGAGCAAGTCATAGCATGCAGATGGCTCTGATAAAGACACAGAGAAAATTTGCAAGGCACTGGACAGAGGAGGGTCGGGAGCTCTCATTCTCCTCGACCTATCTGCGGCGTTTGATACCGTGGATCATACACTACTGACACAACAATTAAAAGCCATAGGCATAGTAGTAAAGGCCCTTTCCCTTCTGCCATCGTTTTTATCAGACAGAACACAAACAGTATACCTGGGCGATTTTAAGTCAGCACCTTTTCTCTTGCCTTATGTGGTACCGCAGGGCTCCTCATTGAGTCCTACGCTTTTTAACTTGTATGTTTTCGAACTTGCTCCTCTGATTAGAAGTTTTGATTTAATCCCAACCTCTTCTGCAGCAACACCCAGTTGCTAATTTCAACAGTGAACGAGGAAGTTAATTACTCCCTTAAATTACATGACTGCATGATCACACAGAGCAACTGGATGAGTAGGCACTGTTTGAAGTTGAACTCAAGCAAAACTGAGGTGGTGTTGTGTGGAAACCTTTCTCCAATGTGGTTGTCAGCCTGGTGTCCAGACACCCTTGGCCAGCCTCCCACACCAGTAGCCAAGGCTAAAAGTTTATAGATGAGAAACCTAATTTTAAGTCTCAAGTCTCTAAGGTTGTTTCTTCCTCATACCTTACCATTAGAACATTATGCAAGTTTCTCCCATTTGTTCCCAAAAACACCAGAAATTGGTGATGACCTCCCTGGTTTTTATCAAATTTGGATTATTGTAATGGTCTATTTATCATCCTACAATCCAACTTACTCAGAAGGCTGCAGGAGGTGCAAAACGTCCCGCCAGACTAATTTTGGATGTTCCCAAATATCAGTCCATTAGGTCAGGTATCCAGGAATTGCACTGGCTGCCAGTTGGTCAGCGTGTTAAATTCAAAGCTTTATGCACTGCAAAAAAGGCACTGTGCAGAGAAGGCCCACAATTTATCTGGGATATTTTCAGCTGGTATTCTCCTAATAGACCGTTATGTTTGGCTAATGCCAACTTGATGCCCACCTCTGGATTTAAAAGGACGAACTGGGGTGGAAGGAGTTTCAGCTACAATACCATCAAGGAATGGAACTCCCTTCCAATTTATCTTAGGAAGACTCCCTCTCTTCTTGAGTTTAGGAAACTACTCAAGATGTGGCTTTTTAGAAAGAAACTAGCTTTTCCTGACACAGTATGCAGAACCAGAAGCACCTAAACACCCACAGGTATTAGTGCGCTATAAAATTATAATAGCATAACATAAAGTGACTGGGCTGCTACAGAACCTCCGTTTGTTTTAAAACCTTGCTCATTTGCACTTTGTATATGTTTTTATGCTCGATCTGATCTCTGCTAAAACGCACTTAAACAGCGCCTGAAAGGGAAGACCTCAATCCCTTTTCAGCGTCGCTGCACCACGTGACACGGGGCCACGCCCACCCTCGTTTAGCCACGCCCACTCCTCTCTCCTCCCATTACTATGCTCACTACTCGACAGCGCAGCGGTCGAGCGCAGCGGGCACACCATCAGCACGCCGAAGACACGCCAAAGACTAGCCCGTCTGTGCCCGTCCGTGCCAGGACGGGGCACGAGGCCGAGGCTCTCACTCCCACTGCACCTCCCAGATTGGTAAGAACTTCCTCCGCCTTGAGAGCACTGCGCCCTACCCCTAAGCCGAATTGCTCTCTGTCCAACCTCCACAAAGTCGGAACCCATGTTTGCTCCGAGTGTAAACTATCCACTAACGTATACCAACCCTACCCCGACCCACCTAGGAGACACAGGAAATGTAAAATAGTACGAAAAAATGTACAGCCAACATACGTATTTTACAGTACAAACTGTAGATCACTGCCCAAGCATAAGCATGAAATTTTTAATCTCCTCACTGAAGAATGTCCTAGCGCTGTCTTCTTAACCGAGACATGGCTACACGACAGCGCCGGCCCAGATGTTGCTATTGCCCTCCCTGACAACTATGCCATTGCCAGAATTGATAGGGAAAAACAGGTAGGGGGCGGGATAGCCATCATTTTTAACAGAGAGTTCAAATGCACTTTGGAATCTGTACATTTTCCAGATTGTGAAGCGGGTCTTTTTAAAATCACTTTGAACCCCAATTTTACAATGTCAGGCCTTCTGATTTATCGTCTACAAGGTAACCCCTCTCAATGGGTATCAAACTTTGCAAATCTTATTACCCCCTACTATATGTCATCTAGCAATTTCTCCCTGTTGGGTGATCTAAATCTACACCTGGAAGATCCCACCATCCCCTCATGTTATAATTTGCTGGAAGATCTAGCTGCACTGAATCTATCTATTATCAACTCTAGCCCTACTCATATAGCTGGCCATTTGTTGGACCCCATAATATCTAACGTCAGGGAACTCACGTACATCGCCACCGTACCTTCTGGCTGGTCCGACCATCATCTCATCAGCTTCAGCATTTCCTTCCCACCCTCCCCCAGTGTGAAACAAAACACTGATGCCACTAATAGAAGGAACTGAAGTCAGTCGACATTGATGCGTTAAATGCGGCACTCAAACATAACCCTCCTAGCCCCAACTCCAATATGGACCACGTAGCAATTGAGACACAAAATTGGCTAACAAATGCAGCAAATAGCTGTCTGCCTTCTACTCACACCAAAGGGAGTAGGCATCGTCCCCCGGCCCCATGGTTTAACGACAGCCTTAAAACCGAAAAATCAAAATGCAAAGTACTAGAACGTAAATGGCGTAAAAAGTACGACCTTAATGCCAAAAAATGCTATCTTGAAGCCAGAAATCTTTATCATGCAGCGTGTACAAAGGCAAGAGCTGCCTTCGTCTCAAAAACAATTACTGAAGCAACCAACATGCCTAAAACTCTTTTTTCTAAAGTTAAGGAACTGGCGGGCGCACATACTACAGCCGCTGCACCCCCCCTAAGCGCTCAACAATGTCAGGCATTAGCTTGTTTCTTTACTGAAAAAATCGACAAAATTATCTCAGACATCAATACTAAAATTTCTGACTCTAACCCACCCCCTCCATCAGACCCTATCCTACCACAACCCACTGCTTTGGGCGAAAGCTTACTGGAATCCTGGCCGACTCTTTCATTAGAGAATCTCAAAGGAATCCTAAAAACTGTTAAATCCGGTTCCCCTAGGGACCCCATCCCTATTAAAGTTATAAAAAAACTGGATGACCAGTCCTTGAATATCATAGCCAATCTCCTAAACTTGTCCCTCGACCTCGCCACTGTCCCGGCATTATGGAAGCATGCCATGGTGACACCCCTCTTGAAAAAGCCAAATGCTAACCCAGAAATACTGGCCAATTATAGGCCTATATCTCTACTTCCTGCTTTCTCAAAGTGCCTCGAGAGACACGTTCACTCCACATTAGCCACTTTTGCAGAAGAAAACTCCTTACTCCATCCGTCGCAATCTGGTTTCAGGGCTGGGTTCTCGACGGAATCCGCCCTGTTAGGTGTCACTGAAAATATTAGAAAACTTCTTGACCAAGGCCAGACGGTAGCACTTGTGCTATTGGACCTAAGTGCGGCGTTCGACACCATCTCTCATGAAACGCTTATTAGAGAGCTACACACTAATGGCATAAGAGGAAAGGCTCTGGATTGGATCAAATCCTTCCTGGCAAACAGAGCCTTTCAGATCGCATCAGCACAGGCCGTGTCAGACACCCTACCGGCAGCTCATGGAGTACCGCAGGGGTCCATCCTGAGCCCTCTGTTTTTTAATATCTATCTTAAACCGCTGGTAAAACTTGTTGAAAAGCTAGGTCTAACGCTTATGAACTATGCCGATGACACCCAAATCATTTTTTCCCTGTCTGATTCTTGTCCCCACTCCCCGTCGTTACTTAAGGAAGGACTTCTAAAAATATTGAACTGGATGACAGCAAACCAGTTAAAACTGAACGGCGACAAGACAGAAATTCTGATTTTGGGAAAAGACAAAGATCTCTGGAACCCCGCGCATTGGCCAGACCAGATGGGCATTCTTCCTACCCCGGTGTCCCATGCTCGAAATCTGGGCTTTGTACTGGACAATGCCTTATCCATGGACAAGCAGGCCAGTAAAGTTACTGGCTTGTGTCTCACCATAGCTAAATGGTTGAGGAAAATCCTGTGGATGTTGCCTATGTCAACACAAAAGACCGTAGTCAATGCCCTTATCACATCAAGGCTTGACTACGGCAACATCCTATATTTAGGCGCAAATAAATCTGTCATTGGACGACTGCAAGTAGCGCAAAACGCTGCGGTCAGACTCCTATGTAAGATTCCTAAGAACGCTGGAGTCTCGAACCATCGTCGGGATCTTCATTGGCTCAGAATAGAGAGCAGAGTTCGCTTCAAGGCCTTGAACTACATGTTCAAAATAAAAACAGGAGTAGCTCCAAAATACCTCCAATCCCTTGCCTGCCTCTACACGCCAAAGAGAAACCTCCGGTCCCAGACAGCAGCATGCTTCTGTATACCTAGATTTAAACGGGCAAGATCAGGGGGCAGGTCTTTTGCCTATCTTGGACCCTCCCTGTGGAACACGCTTCCTCCAGGCATCCGGAAGGAAGAAAACTACTGTAGATTTAGAAAGCTTGTAAAGACCTGGCTGTACGAACAATAACCACCTCACACAGTTCCCTCCTTTCTGTCCTTTTCCAGCTGTGTCTAGGCGCCGGGAAACCCTTCTTGGGTAGCTGTTGCGCCCTATAAATTGATAAAATAAATAAATAAATAAATAAAAACATAGCATAATAACGAGGCTAAATCTCAGCTAAGAGATACCAACTGTTATCAGAGTGTCCCACAAAGTAACTTAGTTGAGGTAAAGAACAAATTCCACAAAAACCTAGCCAGGTGGAGAGGAATAGGTTTGATTAAGCAGGATGAATATTTGTGTCTGAAGGTAGATGATCCTATCATACCCATACTATATCTGATCCCAAAGATACATAAAGACCAAGCAAACCCACCTGGAAGACCCATTATATTGGCACTGGGTAGTCTTTAAGAGGCAACTACCTACTATATAGACTACTTTGTGCAGGAATTTGTGAAAGGTCTTTTGTCATATATCCAGGATACAGGGGATTTTAAAGGAGGGTACATAACATTTCCTGGGTAAAACCATTCCTCCTGATATCACTAGACTTAGCCTCGCTTTACACGAGTCTTTCTCATGGCTTAGCGCCATGAGACACTTTCTTGACATGAGACCCATATTTTTTTACCAACATTCAAGGATGTTCATAGAGATGGGAAGGTTATGCCAAGAAAACAACTTTTTCATGTTTGGTAAAAACACATTTCGACAAGTAAGGGGTGCAGCAATGGGCACCTGCTTTGCACCCAGTTATGTCAATCTATATATGGGCTGGTGGGAGGAGCAGATGCAAAACGTCAGATATGCCAAAGAATGGAGGGAGAATGTCATTATTTGGACAAGATTCATAGATGACTTCTTTATCTTCTCGAAGGGCTCGCAGAAATCATCAAAGATGTTTGTAGCTGTACTGAATGACAATTATTTACAGTTACAATTTATTGGCACAGTCAGTGATTCTCAAGTTTGTTTTTCGGATCCTGAGGCGATCATAAATAATGAAAAAATATACACATGAACACACAGGAAGACCACGGCAGGGAACTCTATACTGCAATTGCACAGTTTCCATCCACAGAAACCTAAGCATAGCATTCCATATGCAAAACATATATGATGAATAGAAACTGCAGTGAGACTTCCTCTTTGAAGGATGTTCAGACCAGAGTAACAGAAATATTTACAGAGAGAGGTTACAGCATTCAGGTTCTGAATCAAGACCAAAGTAAGGTGGAGAAGACCCCCAAGATTTATTTGTAGTCTAAATTAAAACAGGAAGATCTGAGCATAGAAAAGGCAAGGACGACTATACAAAGGATCACTAGGTACAATGTTTATCATGCCAAGGTGAGAGATTGCATTAATAGACATTGGCACTTAGTGAACAGCAGTCCTATACTAGGTAGCATCGCTTCATGTAAACCTTTTTTTGAACATTTAGGAGGGTGAAATCCATGAGACAGGAATTAGTGGTGAGCAGCCCAGAGATAGCAGACACGGAGGTTTGGTTGAGGGCTAGTCCGGGTTTTGTAAAATATCAGTAATGTAAAGCCTGTAAATATGACCTCAACAAGAAAGAAATTCAATCACCCTTACTAAAAAGTCTGTGAAAAATGTGCCACTTCTTCAACTGCAGAAGTGATTTCAAAATGAAAATCCTACAATGCTCTTGTCCTAAAATATATTTTGGGAATACTATGCACATGATACATGTGAGAATTCTCCAGCACTTAATGGCGGTGAAAAATACTGATAAAAGCTATCCCATCGCCAGGCATATTAATGAGATACATGGGGGGAAATGTCTTTTTTTTTTAAATATATTTTTTATTGCGCGTAGATAGCAGACAAAGTAAACAAGTTAAACATGGTATAACACGAAAAACACACTTTCATCATACCCAAATTCATATTTCAGTAGACATTAAATAGATTTACATATAATATAGCCAGCATTCTAAAAAAAAACTCAATCTAACTTCCCTAATATCCAAATTCATATCTCAGATTACAGTGGACAATTAATAGATTCACATACAAATAGCTAGCATTCTAGAAAGCCCGACAAAGGGAAGAAACATATTGCGAACTTGCCTTGATTCAACAAACAAGAGGAAAAAAAAGCAGGCATGGTGTAAAATAGAAACCTCATGTCTCGTCTTTACCCAAAAGGATAGCCTGGCTTAGACATTCTCATCTAAACATGAAATCCGAGCATAACCATCCCAAGTTATCTTAAATCTGTGAAGCGCCCCTACCCTTTTTGCATATGCCTCTTCAAATTGGTCGGTCCGGGTTAACTCAGAGAGCCATTGTTCCACTGTGGGCACCTTCTGAGATCTCCAGCTTTGCAACACCAGAGATCTAGAGACTACAATAGCAGCAAAGATTAAATATTGTATATACTTTGGCAGCTAGCTAGTTGCTTGGGAAAAGCCAAAGAGGGCCAATGGTGATGAAGGTAAGATGATCCTAGACAGTAATCACAATCACTAATGAACCTGAACACCTCTTTCCAGAAATGACATAGTACATGGTGGGCTAGTTGGACCCCAGGGACCCTCAGGATCAAGGGGACTTAATCCCCCAACTTAAAACGTGCCACAGGGTACATTTGCACAGTGGTGAAGGGAGGGGCGGGGCCTTTCTGCACCTCCGACTTAGAGGTAGTTTTAATCCCCCTGTCCTATTATGTACTAGGGTCTTACAGAGGAGGTCATGCTAATCACAGGGGTACCCCAACGCATAGTGTTCCCTAGTGTATATAGGTGTTTTCACTGTATTCTAAGTGTCTTTTAGCATAGCACTTGCTCTAGGCCTGGATAGTCAGACTCAGTTGCCACCAGTACCCGTCTGAAAAAGTTGAGGGCACAAGATGATTTTGCAACAAGGCCTCTTTCTGCTCCTCTGTTTGTTCTTTCTGCACGTCTTGCTTTTTCCTGCACTTTTCTTTGTCTTTGTGGGCTTCTGTTTCTTCTTTATGCATTTCTTTTGCTTCTTTCTGTGCGTTTTTCCTTCTTTCTTTACATGTCCTATCTCTGTAGGCATAGTTAGAAAATAGCATTTAAAAAACCTCAGAAATTACTTAAAAAACCATAGGTTTTAGGCACGGCATAGTTAGAAATTAGCATTTAAAAAACCCTTGAAATTCACTGAAAAAACTATAGGTTTCAGGCATGTTATAGTTAGAAATTAGCATTTTACCCCTTAGCTGCGGCGGCTATTCCACCGCAGTGCTAAGGGGGAGGGGGGGCCGCGCGGTGCTCCCGTGCTCGTGACGGAACCACTCTGTCAGGAGCCTCGGGTGGGCTGTGCTTGTGACGGAACGGTTCCATCATGGCCCCGCCCACCTAATTGAACGCTCAGCGCAGGTGCGGAATTCGCACCGCGAAGGCGTGGCGAGCGGGCCGTGACGGAACCGTTCCTTCACCAGCACAGCCCACCCGAGGCTCGTGACGGAACGATTCCGCCACGAGCACGCAAGGGGTTAAAAAACCTTAGAAATTCACAGAAAAAAACATAGGTTCCAGGGGCGTTATAGTTAGTTGGATATTTCAAAAGTACAAAAGTATAGAACTTCCCCCGTTATAGTTAGTTCAGCTAACTATGTCTCGCGCGCCCGCAATGCACTGCTGATGACGTCAGATATTACATCACTCAGGACATGGTCAGTGACATATATAAGTGAATTTCAAAGGTTTTTTAAATGCTAATTCTAAAATGTATCAATTCATATATTTATTTGTTATTATACAAATGTTCTATATTTTTTACAATATTTAAATTTTAAATTTGATTTATGTATCATTAATTGCAAAGTTTTAATTTTTTTATAATTCTGGCCTTTTTTGTGTTTTTAAAGGTGCTTGCACGCATGCGCGCACGGTGTCCGCACGCATGCGCGCACGCTGCATGCACTCCGTGAAAATTTGTTCATTCCAAAAAGTCATTTATGTAAATGTAATGACCATAATAACCCAAGACATTCTGTGATATAACTATAAAAATAGTATTTTTGACTTTTAAGAACCGTATATTAGCTTTAAAAGCATTTACCAAAATCGGTAAAACGTCATTCATACGCGACTTGTGCGCGCCCCAGTCACGCTGCGTGCGAGCTCTGTCTTCGCTCTGTGCATGCGTACAGTCATGTGACTTGAAAACAACACTTTTGATTGGTTCATAGTAGTTTCTTTTCCAAATCTTTTTAAACACCCCACCCACTTACCTCACAAGCTGTTTCACTTTCCAGGGAGAAACATCTACAAGGAATTGTTTGTGCTTTTCACCTTCTGAAAATGGCAGAACAGCAGCAGCCACAGCACTCTTCCTCTGATTCAGATGTGGAGTTTGTTCCTGAACAGCCACCTCCAAAGAAAACCATGGAATCTTTCATTTGGAAGATTTTCACATATCCAGAGGGGCAGAAAAAGGTTAATGCCTCTAAGATAACTTGCAAAATATGTGCTACCACCCTTTCTAGAGGTGATGCAAGCAAACATTATTCCTTTGGAATAGTGAGCATGACTCACCACGTGCAAAAACTTCATCCTAATAATTATGCACAAGCATCTACCCAACATATGAGAGAAAACCCTGCAGCTCCTGTGCCCAGCACCTCTTCATCTGGACCAGGCGCAACACCATCATCAGCTGGCCGAGACATCCGGCCAGAATTTAGAGACCTGAAAATACATTGTAAATATTGCAATGAACTATTGTGCTCTGGGGAACAAAGCATCAATTTGATTGTCCAAAAGCAGAGGCAACATAGATGCTCCCGTCACAAATTTTTTTCTTTTATTTTGTTTGCTCCTGTTGAGCAGTTTTTGACTACCTTCAAAAAATCCCCCCAAAAATATAAAATTGCTCAAAAAACACAAAAAAATTTAAGACAAAAAACAGTTCTTGTAAGAACTACCTTCACTTCTCCAAGAAGAGCTATATTTCTTATATACTGTGCCATACTTTATTTGAATGAATGTGTAGTGTATAAATGAATGACTGAAATGAGTGAGTGAAGGTGGAGGAAGGGGCTGAGTGAAAGAGTGAGGAAAGGTGAGTATAGTGAGTGAGAGAAGGGGAGTCAAAGAATGAGTGAATGACGGGGACTATGGGTAGGGGAGTGAGGTAAGGGGAGTGAAAGAGTAAGGGAAGGGCAGTAAAGAAAAGGAGGTAGGGGGAGTGAGAGAAGGGGAGCAGGGAGGGAGACAGGGAAGAGGAGTGAGGGACGGAGAGGGGGAGGTAGAGCAGGGTAAAGGGAGTGAAGTTAAGGGAAGTGGAGTGATGGTGAGGGAAGGGGTATGAGGATGAGAAAAAGGGGGTAAGGGAAAGTGAGGGACTGGGAGTGCGGGTGAGAGAAGGGGAGTGAGCGGAAGGAGGGAATTAGGGAAGGGGAGTAAGTGACGGAGAGCCAACCAACATCTAAACACTCAAACTTGTTATTTAACTGTCTTTTTTTACAGACATATGCGCAACGTGCGCGTACGGGTGGGTGCACCGTGCGCATACGGGTGCATGCACCGTGTGCATACCCGGCGATGTATTTAAAAAAAAAAGA
Source organism: Lissotriton vulgaris (assembly GCF_964263255.1). NCBI lineage: Eukaryota > Metazoa > Chordata > Amphibia > Caudata > Salamandridae > Lissotriton > Lissotriton vulgaris. Next base: position 2,161,548 of record NW_028253230.1, on the reverse strand, counting down.
ATTTTGGGGCCTTTGGGGTCCTTCAGGGACCCCTGAGAAGGCCTAGGGGGTCATGGAGTCTCTACCCTGACCCCTTTTCACGTTCTCCACTTTTGTTTTTGGCTCTCTTCTGCCTCGGAGACACAAAATGGGGGCCAACACTTCCTGGTTTTGACCGATTGGAATGTTGACAGACGTCTAAAAGCAAATCAGAATTCCACTCGCGCACACCTGATACGCGCACCGTACGCTCACGGTGCTCGCACGGTGCCCGCAGAGTGCGCGCACGGTCCGCGCTCCTAGATATATACATTTTTTTCTTTTGATTTTCTCAGGACCTACTGGAGGGATTAACACCATTTAAGAAAAAGGGTGATCTGTTAATCAGACTCTATCATTTAGCTAAATTTCTTGTAATTCAGTTCAGCAGTTCGGGCTGTAGCTGTGTCTAATCGTCCTATGGAAAATAACATGGGGTAAACATGTTTTGGGACCCCCCTTTTTTCTCAGCCCTCACTTGACAAATCCCCCCAAAACTTTCGGGAAGGAGGGGAGCAGAGTGGGCCATCTTCTTTTAGAAATTCACGAAGATTCATCAACCGGCGCCAAAGTTATTCCCAATAGAATGTTGCAGATTTACTAGGTCGTAACTATAACTACCTACTGGTGATCGCCAGTAGGTAATATAGGTATAGATTTCCTGTGTTTCCCCTCAAACGTTTACAGAAAACTCTAGAGGGGCACGGAAAGTCAGCACTCGCAGCAGCAAACTCAAGGCAATTTGTGGTTGTTCAAGCGTTCATGATTTTATTTTTATTTTTTGTTATTTTCTCTATATATTCTCCATTAAAAAGTGCACAGTGCCAAGTGCATCAGGAAACAAATAAATGACCTAAGCGTTTCGGCCTTCATCCGGCATATATATATATATATATATATATATATATATATATATATATATATATATATATATATATATATGGCGGTCGCCAGTGGGTAGTTATAGTTAGGGCCTCATTTCAATTCAGAAACTGTTTTTTCTTTTGCTAATATATTTGGCACCGTTTGACAAATCTTCACAGCATTTTCAAAACCAAGGGCCCGCTCCAGTCAGCTCCTGTCTTGAAAGTTTTGGGGTGATTTGTCAAGCGGGGGCCGCGAAAACATTGTTGAATGGAATTACGCAAATTTGGCAAAAAGGTAGATCTTGGTTCTAAAAATAACTATCTGAGCACTGAGGAGGAGTTCCGACTCCTCCCGAGCACAAGTTGACTACTGATTGGCTGCCATCACTCTAAACCAGGAAGTGTTGGCACTAGACAACAGTAAATTAAAGGTGAAAAACAAGAAAAGGGGGCAGGGTAGAAACACCCTCAGGGTGTTCAGGGCCCAAAAATGCATTTTTATTTTATAATTTTTGCTGTATGTTCCCTGGGTGAGCGAATCCGAGAGAAACTATTAAAAAAATGAAGTGCGGTCTCCCGTGCTTCGTTTATTTCAAGCCCCCGGGTGGGCCAGGTACCAGGGGCATTTTTCAATTATGGTGTGGGGGCCCATGGGGGCCCTCACAGCCCTGGGGACACCCCACCTTCTTGGGGCTTTTTCATAAAAAATGTGTAGGGGGCTCCTGCCTCCATGATGCCACAGGGACCGCCGACTCCCTGGGGCATTCCATATTATGTGGGTTGGGCCTCGCGGGCCCGCCAAACCCCGGGGACCACCACCTTTGCGGAGCTACTTGATTTAAATGTGGGGGCTACGCGGCCCCTCCTGCAGCCCTGGCGACCTCCACCTCCCCATGGCTATATTCAAAAGTAAAGTATGGAGGGGCTCAAGCCCTCCACACGGCCCTGGGGACTACCACCTCTCCGGGGCTCTAATTATTTATATAGGGGGTCCGTTACAGACCCCTGGCCTCGGGGACCACCACATCCCCAGGCTTTAAAAATGCTGGGAGGGGGGCTGTATTGCCACCCTCCTGGAGCCCATGATGGCCCTGAGGACCGCTACCTCCCGGGCCAGTTCCTGCAATGTCCCTGAGAAAAAACAAAGGTTACAGGGACGTTATAGTTAAGTAAAAGAATTGTTTTTAAACCTTAGAAAGTAGACTAAAAAAAAGTTTACATGGACATTATAGTTAGGTTGACATGTGTGCGTAGACCCATGAATCAGTGAGCGATGTGTAAGCACTGGTATGGATGTGTCAATGGTGTGTCAAGGGTATGTCCCTGTAACACCCCGCCATCAACATCACCCTGCTGATGCGCTGCATATGCATGTCCCTACCTGAAGCTGGCTGAACCTGAGAAGTAATAACCTTACTGAGCTATCTTCTAGCAGCTACAAAATCTTACACCCTCCTACAAACAAGGTGAATGTTAAGGGTCTCACAGATCACTATTTCCAATCCATGTCAGATATCCTTGACACAGTTGCTCCGAAACAGCTAAAAAGACTCCCCTGCAAACCATCCAAATCCTGGCTCAGCTGCAACCTTAATGAAGAAAGACGCAAGTTAAGGCTTGCCAAGAGAACTTGGAGATTATCCCCTCCCTTTCTCACCTCAAGCATATATGGTTGACGAGAAGAACCTGTAACAAACACATTCGAAGATCCAAAACAGAATACTTTAATACACAGCTGGATGAAGCCAAAAATAGACCCCAAAAAACTTTTCAAACTTACCAAGCAACCCACTCGAGAGATAAAGAATCATAATTCTGTGGAAATCGCTTCTCCACCCATTTCAGAGAAAAGACAATGAAGATCAAATCAGAACTACATCTCACCTCCCAACATCCTTTAAACCATTCCCTCCCCAATCACTGTCCCATCCAACAACTGGGGAATTCCTCCTAATCAAGCTCCTACTCCAATAACAATGCCTGATGGAATGCTTTGAAAAGTCTAGAGGAATTCAACATACTCAGCATTATAACATCGCTGAAACCCTCCAATCATTTCTCTGATCCTGTACCCGCTAAACTTACCAAGGATCTAAAATCCTCTATTCTACCACTCTGGACCAGGATTATCAATCCATCCTACCTCTGGGCCTGATGCTGGACTATCTAAAAATAGGACAGGTCAATTCTATACTCAAAAAGTCTAATGAGGATCAGTCTTACCTCAACAACTTCCATCTCATTACCAGCCTCTCTACACTAGCAAAGGTCCTAGAAAAATGTATGCACTTACAACTCTGTGACCATATTAATAAGTTCCATCTTCTGGACGATTGCCAATATGGCTTCAGAAAGGGTCATAGCACTGAAGCAGCGCTATGACATACTGCTGATGATGCCCTGAGATTGCTTGATCAAAATTAATCATGCCTCTTTATACTACTGGTTCTATCCTCCGCATTCGACACTGTCACACACGACAGCATGATCAGCCTTAGGGAGTCAAGAATGGGGCTATCCAGACCAGTTGCATACTGGTTTGCGTCATTCCTACATTACAGATCTAAAAGAATACAAATCATACATACCCTCTCCAACTCCACTCCGGTCTGTATCAGAGAAACTCAAGGATCAACGCTCTCTCGTATGCTTTTCATTCTGTTTATGGAACCCCTCGCGGAAATGCTACAGCACTTAAACATTCTTTATCATATGTATGCTGATGACACTCAATTATACTTCAAAATCTCAACCCCTAAATACGTCATGACTCTCAGCCACATCCTGCTGCAAACCCAGCATTGGTTAACTCACAACCACCTCATGCTCAACACCCTTAAAACAGAATTCCTCCTGATCACCCCCACAACTGCTCTATCCTAATACAGGTATGGTTCAAACAACTTACAGCTCTCATCTGTGTCCTGACTATCATAGACTCCACATGATCACTTGATATAACTCTGGAAAAACATCTGAATATGCAAGATCATATCAGCGCAGCAACCAAGGGAGCCAACTATCTGCTAAGCATCCTAAAGAAAATCAAATCCTTCTTCCCCCTGACGACCTTCACATTTCAGTACAATCCCCTGTCATTTCCATATTAGACTACGGGATTGCTACTCTCGCAGGCCTGCCCGAAACAAGGCTAGTACAATTAAGAGCTGTACTGAACTCAGCAGCTAGACTAGTTTTGGGATCCAGAAAGTTTTATCATATATCTCGAGACCTATAATTGTTATACTGCCTACCACTTGTAGCAATGATCCAGTTCAAAATAGCCTGCATGACTCAACACTCCTATTTACCTGGCCATTAAACTGGAGTGGTCAGGGGGCAGTCACTCTTTGAGAAGTGCCAATTCCCTATTGCTGAAACTGCAGAAGCCTAAAAACAAGACAATATACAACCACTCATTCTCTGGCCTAGCACCAAGAATTTAGAACTTACTGTCACCCACTTTCAGAACCAATCCTATGATTTCTGCCTTCAAAATGGCAATGAATAGATTTCTGATGAACAAATACCTCCGTTAACAACTTTACTGAACACAGCAAGAGCAGTGTAGAAGGAGGTGCAAAAAGAGGCAAGACGGGTGCAGAAAGAGGTAGGAGAGGTGCACAAAGAGGCAAGAGTAATACAGAAAGATGTAGGGGGTGCAGAAAGAAGAGAAGTGCAGAAAGAAGCAACAGAGGTGCTAAAAGAGGCGCAAAGGGTGCAGTAAGAGGCAAGAGAAGTGCAGAAAGAAGCAACAGATGTACAGAAAGAGACAAAAGAGGTGCAGAAACAGGCATTAAAAGTTCAGAAAGAGTGAACAGGGTTAGAAAAAGAGGCAAGAGGGGTGCAGAAAGAAGCAAGTGACATGCAGATAGAGGCAAGTGAGGTACAGAAATAAGCAAGAGCAGTGCAGAATGACCCAACAGGGGTACTAAAAGAGGCAAAAGGGATACAGAAAGAGGTAGAAGAGGTGCACAAAGAGGCAAGAGAGGTACAGAAAGAGGCTGGAGAGGTGCAGAAAGAAGGAAGAAAAGTGCATAAAAGGACAAGAACATTGCTGAAAGAAGCAAAAGAGGTGCTGAAAGAGGCATACAGTTTGCAGAAAGAGCAAGAGAAGTACAGAAAGAACTAGCAGAGCTACAGAAAGAGGCAAGAGAGGTGCTGAAACAAACAGGAAAAGTACAGAAAGAGGGAACAGGGGTGCTGAAAGAAGCAACAGGTGCAGAAAATAGCAAGAGAAGTGATGAAAGTGACAAAATAGTTGCCGAAAGAAACAAGAGAGGTGCAGAAAAAAGCATGAGAAGTACAGAAAGAGGGAAGTAGGGTGCAGAAAGAGGCAAGAGAGATGCTGAAAGAGGCAAGTGAGGTACAGTAAGAGGTAGGAGGGGTGCATAAAAAGGAAGAGAGGTATAGAAAGAAGCTAGAGAAGTGCAGAAAGATGCAACAGAGGTGCAGAAGGAGGCAAGAGTACTGAAGAAAGAGGCTAGAGAGTTGCAGAAACAGGCAAGAGTGGTACAGAAAGAGAGAACAGGTATACAGACAGATGCAAGAGAGGTGCAGAAGGATTGGGGGATAGGTATGGGCCCACAGGCACCCGATCCTAATTTCACTCTTCTCTGGATGGGGAGCTCAGCTTCAGAAACATTTCAGTGTGTGACGCCACAGAGACACAGGCCATCTTCTGCTCTCTCAATGTGGAATAAAACACAGGGTCTCTCTTCTTCCCCAGCAATCTGTGACAAAGGAGAGCTCAATTTCTGCTGCTGATGCATATTTATAAATATATCTAACTCCAATTTCTACCCCGCAGAGTCTGATAAAAAGACAAAGCCCATACTCTAGGAATGTGTGACAAGTTATAGAGAGTGTTTGCCAGTTAAATGTGTGACACAATATGAAAAAACCCTTTCTTACCTGGCATTGTTTGAAAAAAACATGTCCTTATCAGAAGCAGTGTGTAGAAAGATTGATCACTAGCAACGTGTGTAATAGAGACAGTGTCCATCTAGAGTACTAAAATAAAGAGACAATGCTGTCCTGCAGCCATTGTAATTTGTGACTAGAATCTGAATCTTCTCCTGCCTGCCATATTATGAAAACAGGCTATAAACTCCTCTTCTGCTTCAACAGTTTGTGAGAAAAAATAGACGGTCTCGTCTTCCCTCCTTACACTGTGTAAAAATAGAGACAGAGTCAACTTCTACACTCTTGGTGTGCGAAAAATAAAGGTATTACCAAATTTCGACCCTGAGAACACTGACTGGCAAGAGGCAAGCAAACCCTAGTCCATGGCAAATCCAGGGCCGAAACACAGGTACCTGCAGGGCAGAGTGGGGGCCCTAAGGGGCGGAAGGTCAATCAGCCAAGGCTATAAATATTTGTGAGATAATGGGACTACCCCCACTTCTCTTCCCGTAAAGCCCCCTCAGCAGTGGGGCCATATCACATTTTTGTTACACCACTGGGCAACGTGTGGCATAAATACACAAATGCACACGCCACATATTCACATGCATGCACAGGCACTCCTACATGGCACAGGCCAGTGTCTGCTAAAACTGCACATAGCCCATGGGCTTCCAGTCCACAAGAAGGTCTGCCGATCTGAGAAGGAACTATTCTTCCGAGCTGTGGGGATGTAAAAAAACAAACACAGTGATGATCTGTTGGCCCCTTAGTGTGCACGGAGAACGATCTCCTGTGCACTCAGTGGTATACAAGGTGCATTTTGGAAGTGACATTGATGTCAGCTGGAGCAGGGTGTTTCCCTTTGAGGGGTCCCTCTAAGGAAAACAAGAGAACAGCCAGATCTCCTTCAGAGAACTTATAATCCCACTCTTTAGCACTGGGTGCCCCTGTCTTTGATGCTCCACCTGAATGCCAGCTCAGAGATCTGTGGCCTGCCAGGGCGCAACTCCTAGTCTGATAGTGACAGTCTTACAAGGGCTGTCAGTCTGAGACACCAAGCTGCTGCCTGCCACATAAGACCATGCCCTTCACCAACATGTTCAACAACGTCAAACCTAGTCACTCTCTTATTTCTTTCTCTCCTCTGTTGTGGCTCACTTGGAGACTGAACTCTTCGATACAACCGCGCAGTGCCAGAATCTGAGAAAGAACTCAGCTCTGTCAGTGTACCTCAACAGGTGGCACTTCCGGAAACTACTACTGCCAATTAGGACTTCTTCTGTCCTCTGATGCACCAAAGAGCGCCATCCGAGGCTGAGTTTCTCCATGAACTCTGACATCCCAGTATGTGCCATCTGTGACAGTGCACCTCAACGATGTCCTGGCATAGCATGTGCCCCTCCGTGACGGGCCCCTCGCCTGTCTTCTGGTATAGCAATGCACACCATCCCCGGCAGGGCTGCTCTCCCTTCATCCAAAGCAATAGACAGGGCCTCAGCCTGCTTGCTGGCATGGCAGCGGGCGCCATCTTAGACAGAGGCCTTCATCCATGTGCTAGCATATCAGTGTGTGTCCTTTGAAGAAGAGCCCGCGCTTGTGTACTGACATGCCGGTCTTTGCCATGTGAGGCAGAGCTTCTTGTCTGTGTTCTGTTCTAACACACAAACTTGTGCCATCTGAGGCAGAGCTTCTTACGTCAGTTTTATACCAGTGGGCAATTTGTGACAGATCTCCTGTTTGTGTTCTGGCATGCCAATGTTTACCATCCCTGACTGGGGTCCATTACTGGGTTCAATCCCTGATACCTCAGTCTGTCAAACAGCGACAGGATGATCGCCCCACCTATAAATGACCACAGAGGACCCCACCACCCCTGTCTGTCAATGTCAGGGAAACTGAGAGAGATCCATCTCCTAAACAACTGCCAAGAAAGACAGACAGATCTACACCTGCGCATGAAGGACAGACAGAGCTACCATTGCCCTTGAAAGACAGACAGAGCTACAATTGCCCATGAAAGACAGACAGAGCTACAACTGCCCATGACAGATAGATAGAGCTTGCATTGCCCAGGATAGACAGACAGAGCTTCAACTGCCCATGAAGGACGGATAGAGCTACAGCTGCCTATGAAGGACAGACAGAGCTACCATTGCCCTTGAGGGACAGACATAACTACCATTGCCCTTGAAGGACGCACAGATCTACAACTGACCATGAAAGACAGACAGATATAACACTGCCCATGAAAGACAGACAGTGGTACCAAAGCCCATGAAAGACAGACAGAGCTACAACTGCCCATAAAAGACAGACAGAGCTAATACTGCCCATGAAAGACAGACACAGCTGCAGGTGCCCTTTGAAGACAGCCAGGGCTACTCCCACTGATGAAAGATAGACAGAGCTACAACTTACAACTGCCCATGAAGGACAGACAGAGCTACCATTGCCCTTGAAGGACAGACAGAGATACAACTGCCCATGACAGACAGAGAGAGCTACCATTGGATAAACACTAGAACCACTAGGGGTGTGGCTCCGCACTCCGTAAATGTTTGTAAAGTTCAAAATTTTTCAATATAGATTTCAACAATGTAGTTGGTGCCTCATGCGATGCTCCCACTGAGCATGGGAGGTTTAGATACTGATTAGACACGCGTTACTTGAACCCAAGCTTCACAGTCACATGGCACTCAAAATATCTCTTCATACAACGTAAAATAATTTTCTTCACATATTGTTCATGATTACTTCTTCTTTAATTTCCTTTATCCTGTTAATTGTTTCATCATTAACTTTTTAGTGATTCACATGTTAATTTCACATTTCTTAACTGCCCAATGCATTTCAAGCACAAATGCTCTTCCTCAGGGGACTTTGTTCTGAAAAAATATATAGCAATATGTCGGTACATTTTCATATAAGTATGCAAACAGGTATTAACTAATCACAGTTCAGAATACAATACAAAAAATCTCAACCACAAAATTCTCAACCAAATTCTCAGCAAAAAATTGACCATAGAACAGTTCACATTCCTATTAAGTTCTGGTACATGTTACACCTTATAACCCTTTTTGTGAGGAAATAAAACGTATTGCTTGGTCTTTTATCGTATCGCATGCACTTTAAGTATGTGTGTACTCACTGGAATGTATTCTGTCGTTGACCTTACTCAAGGTTTCTCTATGTTTCTCTATAGTTGTTCAAAACTGTAAACAATAGACAGGGCACTAGTTTACTCAAATTGTTATGGTTATGTTATACTAATCCGTGATTTCCTTATTGCTAGTTTTGGTCTTACCGAGTAACTTGTGCAACAACGTCTACAGCGGTTCATCCTCCTTTCCGAGTGTTTCGTAAAGTTTAGCGTGCGTCGCTCAATCCTAGTTATACTCTATCATTATTTCGGTCCAATCACGTGGTGTGTGTTAGGGGAAACGAGTCCGAAGACGGACTACCGTTTGATGTGATTCCTTACCTGTCTAACTACCTCTGTGTAGTCATTAGTGAATGGTGATTTACGATGTTAACCTGCATTAGCCAGTGGAAAAATGTGCAATACGTAAAGTAACTATCACCTAAGTATCGTGAACGTTCTAGATAAATACATAAAATAATTGGCATGTAGAAAAACATAAGTGAATGAACATATATAAATGTAAATAAATGCTCAAAATGTGTTAAATCATTCCTGAACAATTATTCTCTACATGTCATCAAATCTCATCGCATCCATAATTTAAAGTACTTGTCACTTTATGCGTTTATAGAAAGCAGCTAAGTTCCATCCGCTCATTTAACCCTTTAGGTTACAGGGTGCATAAAAAGTTCATCCAGAACGTCTCTCTCCTTAGCAGTAAGTTGTTGTTGTCCATTCCTGGCCGGGTTGTCACCAATTCCAGTATACAGAATTTTAATTGTGAAGGATTGTGTTTTGCTTCATTGAAATGAACTGCCACTGTGGATTTAAGATTTTTTAATCTGATATTACTCTTATGTTCTGTAAGTCTGGTTTTTATTTTTCTTTGGGTTTTGCCCACATAGGACAATCCACATGGACATCTTAACATGTATATCAGATTGCTGCTATCACAAGTTCCTGATACCTTTAACTTTATTGGTGTACCTTTAGTGGGGTGATTGATCACGTTCCCTTTGATGATAGCCGAGCAGTTACCACAATTATGGCATGGCATTGTGCCTTTGTATTTCTCTTTATCTGTCTTTTTTGGAATTTTGATGAGTTCTTTAATATTTTTTGTTCTCTCATATGCAAATATAGGAGAGTTTGAAAAAAGCCTTTGAAGTTTTCTTCCAACGCCAGTAGTGGCCAATGTTTCATGATTGTCTTTTTGATACTGTAACTGCGTGTGGAGAATTTTGACACGAATACAGATCTTTGTTCTTCCATTTTTGTTTTTGCGGATAACAGAGGTTGTCTTTGTAATTTGTCTGCTCTTTCTGCAGTGGCATTCAGAATGGGTTCCGGATATCCTCTGTTTTTAAATTTGTTTAAGGTCTCCAGTTTGTGTTTATTGTATAATTCTTCTGTTGAGGCGATCCTCTTTATTCTGACCAATTGTGAAAATGGAAGGTGTCTCTTGAGTGGTGGTTGGTGAAAGCTTCTGTAATGTAAAAGATTATTTCTGTCAGTGCTTTTTGTGTACACGCTGGTAGTTATTTCCACCTCCACATTAGATATTGCCACATCCAAAAATGTAATTGTGTTTTTGTTGATTGTGAACGTAAATTGAATTCGTTCATTGATTTCATTCAGATGTTGTAATGTCGTAATTTGACAATGGCCGAGTTAGCGCTTAGCTGTACTACACGTTTTTCCCCCTAAATTGACCATACTCGAAAACTCCATTTTGTGTGTTACGGCGGCCATTTTAGGGAATGAGCGGCCTCGTGGTCAGCATGCCCTTTAGTCCGTTGTCCGTGCCACTGACCACTCGTTTTTGCCCAGCAACAGGCTATTTTTAGCAACGGTTAAGCCTGTACATGCGCAGTTCCAACTGACCAGTCACCCCTCAGGAATGTGCCGCCAAACTGACCAGTAGGGTTGTAACCCCTCCCATGAGTTGGCTGTGCTCCAAAAATGACCATATATGTACATAAACTCTGTAACTTTGTGCCGCCTATCTTTTTATTGCTTGTAAACTGTATAAAAGAGGGAATCACACCAACGATCGGTGTGATACTTCTTGCATTGCCGAAGGGTTCTGTAGGAATGTACCACCACCCCATGGGGTCTTAATAAACTTGTTCTTTGTACTTTTCAGTTTCCGTGCCAACAGTTCTTTTAGTGTAAGTGGGTTATCTACGGAGCATGTAGGCCTTGGGAACCCGATACCACAAATTGGCGACCACGAAGGTACTCATCGGCGACTCGGATGCCCGAAGGAGAGGTCGTGACGAAGGTTTGGAAACTCGCCATGGACGCGTACGCTGCCACCGAGTGACCCGAGTCTTGGCACCCACGGTGTTTCTTCCCTCCCTTCCGATCTGACCTTCCAGGTGGCACCGGTCTCCGACTGAGTCTTGATCGTCTGCGTTGCTGGACAAGTGCCGTTTGGCTGATTTGTTTAAAGACCTTGGCAGTTGGAACCTGGATATTTGATTTGGGTAAGATTTGTGGTCGGTAAGGTAGTCTACGGACGCTTACTGAAGTTCTATGATTTGTGATTGGTAAGGTAGTCTACGGACGCTTACTGAAGTTCTACGATTATGTCTATGATTTGAGTTAGCTAACATTTGTGACTTTGTGACCTTTGAATCATATGTGTAGTGCACTTCACATAGGCAGGCATGTAGAGATGTTTCTCTAATTTTGTTTTTTCCTCTGAGCGGCACATTTGTGTGAAGTACTGTAAGTGCCAGTTTATACGGTATCACGCTTTCGTGACACTTTTCGAACATGCCTGTTTTAAGCACACTCCGAGGGATGTGCTGTCTTGGAAATGGTACCACAATTAGGTTAGCGGAATCACAGCCGGCTCCCCCAGAAGGAACTCCGAATCGTGAAATGTACATAAAATTTGGCCTTCCCCCTATAATGTATAGCAAATTATGGCATAAATATACAAAAACCGATCCTGAATTGCAATGACCACTACATGGGTCGTTCGATTTGCGAAAGGTTCAATTTGTGGAGCAGTGTTTGTTTCAACGTAGGTCTAGACAGAATATGTTTGATTGTGTACGAATGTGGGAGAAAGCAGTGCGTGAACGTATGAAGCGTGAGGTTGCCTTGGCGGACAAAGAGCAGCGCAAGGCTGCTCGAGATAAGGCTTTACAGCTTGAGGAAAAGGAGGCGCAGGAGAAGACAGAGAGGGAGGAACGGGAACGTAACTTGCAAACGGCCGGTCAATTTCCTATTCGTCGTCCGCTTTATCCTGTCCTTAATAATGAAATTGATGATTTTTCGTTACTAGATCGCTCTCCGCCTCCGTATGTCCACCCCACGGCTCCGTCTGAGGATTCCGGTGATGAAGGTCGGGATAAATCGGATGGAAAGGACAATTCGAGTGTCAGTTATCTGCGGAGAGAGCCGCGGACTTGCGTGGTCTTGCTAGGAAGTTAAATTTGGATCATGTAACTGTAGCAACGATTTTAGCTGAAAGGAAATTGTGGTCAGAACGAGAATTAATGTGTTTCATAAATACTTTAGCGCATGAAGTTGTTACTCGCTTCCGTAAATATTCGGAGACTTTAGAACCCAAAGCTGTGTCAGTTTATTGTGAGAATTTGGATAAAGGTTTATTTGCTCTTTCAGATACTGACGACCTTTTCAAACGACTACTTCATCTGCGGGATGAGGCGACCAGGCTGCGGAATGAAAGGAAAAATGCTACAGGGTCCGTGCCGGGGTCGACGGAGGAATCCAAAGAGTGTCCTCTTCGGGGTTCAGATAAGAATACCAACATGCATGTTATGCCTATGCGTGAAGCTGCGCCTTTGTATGTTCCTCCAAAGGGAGAGGGTACAGATGATGATAAAATGTCGAAGGATGGGAAGGGGTATTTTATATATAATTGGGTATATACGCCTTGGAATAGAGCAGATGTTATGGCATTAAAGAACTCCCTGCCTGATCTTCGTAAAAATCCAGCTGCGTTCTATGAAGGGGTGAAAGGAGCTATTTCGTCCTGTGTCATGACCCTCGTTGATATAGATCTGTTTTTTGGGTTAATTCTTCCTCCTGATATGTGGAGATTGATTCGTAAAAATAATGACGAAACATTGCTCGGGGGGACGTGGAAAGAAATAAACCAGGCTGATTTAGATAGGGAGCCTGCATGTAAGCCATGTGACTTGATTTTAGACCTTCCGGCGGCAATCCTAACTAAACTGAAAACGCTCGTTCCTTCTAAAAAGATTGATTGGACAATGCTAGCTTCGTGCAAACAAAAGTCAGATGAAACGGTGTCAGATTTCTTTACACGCTTCGAAGAGGCATTTCATGATTATAGTGGTCAATCGTTAACAGACGATACGGGTAGGCACTTGTTTGTAGATAAGTACGTGGCTAATCTCCTACCGGAGATTGCGAAAAGATTAAAGTCGAGTGAAAGTTCCTGGGCCATGGCGACCCCTGCGTCTTTGTTAACTATGGCTCAGTATTATGAGCGGCAGGAATTGGAGGCTAAAGAAAGTGTTGATAGGAAGGCGAAGGAATTGAAAACGAAGGTGATGTTGGCACAGGTTCGTGGAACGCAATCTAGAGGGAATGATAGAGGCAGACGAGGAGGGGGCAATGCGTCGTACGGGCGTACGGATATAGCGGAGGATCAATGTGCCTATTGTAAAGAGTTTGGGCATTGGGCCGATGATTTTCCGGTGCTTCGTGAGCAGCGTAGTCAGCGTGGTCGAGGAGGTGGAAGGTCGAGAGGTGGTTACTCGGGGGCGAGAGGTAGCGGAGGTGATCGTAGCAGGTTCGAAGAGAGGGGCCGTGGCCAGGATGAACGCAATACGTTTGATAGACGGAACCAGTACCAGATATCGGAGGGTGAGAATGTGGAGCATCAGGATTATGTACATGCATAGGATTGCGTAGGATGGGGTACGGAATCAGTTGAAGTGCCAGTAGATCAGAGTGGTCCATATGTATCAGCGGGCATTTTGGGTTCTACTGATCAGTTTCTAGTCGACACAGGAGCTGCTCGTAGCGCTTTGTCTAAAAACGTGGTTCCAAGGGCTCCCCTGTCTGGCGATATGATAACATGTGTAGGGTTTGATGGCACACCCACTCCTAGCCCATTATCGAAGCCTCTTGCACTTTGTCTTGATACATTTTTCAATTTTGGTCAATTTTTGTTGTCACCTTATACCCCAGATAATATTCTGGGCATTGATGCGGTGCGCTCCAGAGGGAGTGCGAGTTATTTTAAACGACAACTATCCAGACACAGACAGGTTTTGTACTATACAAGACTGTGAAGCATTAGCTTCTCTCCCTCACATGTTATGGGCAACCTCAGATACGGATGTGGGACAGATGCTTATTCCACCTATTCGGATTACTGTGAAAGAGGGAGTACTCTTGCCACGCGTACCACAATATAAGATCTCCAGGGAAGGTGAAATTGCTCTGACACACATTGTCCAAGATTTGATCATTGCAGGGGTAGTGGAGGAAGTTCCCTATAATGTTTGCAATAGCCCTATTCTTCCAATTCTTAAGAAGGATACTGACGACAAGGTCTATCGATTTATTATTGATTTGAGAGAAATTAACAAAATTGTCATTCCCCAGTATCAGGTGGTGTCTGATATCACGACATTGCTTACATTGGTCCCCCCAACGGCGACGACCTTTAGTGTCATCGACTTGAAGAATGCGTTCTTTTCCATTCCTATCCATCCCGATAGCAGATACTTATTTGGTTTTACGTTAAATAATAAATCGTATAGATTTTGTCGTGTTCCTCAAGGTTACACTAAGAGTCCGAGTATCTACAGCCAGGCTCTGAAGAGACAGCTTGATTCTTTTCACTTGCAATCTGGAGTTGCCCTTATTCAGTATGTCGATGATCTTTTGTTGGCTGCTGACACTTATGTTCAATGCGAGGAGAGTACGCTTGCTTTACTTTCCTTTTTGGCTCAGAACAATCATAAAGTTTCGAAGAAAAAGCTCCAATATTGTAGACCCAAGGTGACCTACCTCGGTCATCTTTTGTCTAAGGAGGGGCGTGCATTAACATCAGATCGAATTCAGGCGATTTTAGATACACCAGTCCCCCGCACACAGAGAGATGTACGTGCCTTCATAGGATTAACGTCTTTTTGTAGACAGTGGATCATGGGGTTTTCACACATTATCAAAGCGTTGTTGGCGTTGCTGTCCAAAACTACACCAATGCCCCTTGAATGGACAGATGAACGTCAAAATGCTTTTGACCAACTGAGACAGGCTCTTTGCTCTGCACCCGTGTTAGGTACACCAGACTATTCAAAGATTTTCACATTGTATGTGCACGAGAAGGATGGGTGCGCGTTATCAGTCTTAGTGCAAGCACACGGGGATAAGCAGAGGCCATGTGCGTATTTTTCAGCTATCCTTGATCCTGTAGCATGAGGATTACCTGGGTGTTTTCGAGCAGTTGCAGCAACAGCGGTAGCTATACGACAGAGTGAGGGAATAGTGTTATCGCACAAACTGTTGGTGTTAGTTCCCCATGCAGTAGATGCCCTGTTAAATCAAACAAAGACCCAATATCTCACCAGTGCACGTTTAACAGGATATGAGCTTACACTTTTGGCGCCACATATCACACTAAAAAGATGTGCTACCCTGAACCCTGCCACTTTATTGCCCTATCCGGTTGAGGAGGGTCAGGAAGAAAAACATCATGACTGTGTTTTCCTGACCGAGGAACAGACAAAGGGTTGTGTCGACTTACAGGATATGCCACTTCCAGATGTGGATGGGGAACTGTGGGTTAATGGATCGTGTTTGCGGCTGTCAGATGGTACGACTTCCGCAGCATATGCGATCACGACACTTAAGACAGTGGTAGAAACAGCACGAATACCACAAAAATCGGCTCAGGCAGCAGAGCTGATAGCTTTGACGAGAGCTTGCGAATTGAGTGCTGGCCTATGTGTGAACATATACACAGACAGCCGGTACGCCTTCGGAGTAGCACATGATTTCGGGCTACTCTGGAGAGAACGTGGGTTTTTAACTTCTCACGGAGTACACATTATGCACGGAGAATTGGTGTGTGATCTCCTAAACGCGTTGCTTTGTCCAAAGAAAGTAGCGATAATTAAATGCAGTGCCCATAAAAAGATCATTGATAAAGTGGGCCAAGGAAATGCTTTTGCAGACAGCATAGCAAGACAAACAGCCATGTCCCGAACTGACTCCCCCATGTATGTAACAAAATCGCAAGCTGAGAGATGGTATGATGCTAGAGAGGAGATACTAGACATTCAAAAATCAGCGACTGAAGCAGAACTTGCGGCATGGGCAGCAGATGGGGTGATAGATGATGAAGGTTGTTGGAGAAGCAAAGATATGGAGAAATGGAAATTGCCGCCAGCTTACTTACAAGCGATGGTCCAGATGACACATGGATTAGCGCACGTGGGAGCTCTTGCGATCACTCGATTGTTATCGCGAGTTTGGGAGCATCCCGAGATTGCAAATGTTGCCAAGAGAGTAGTGCAGACCTGTCTGATATGTTTACAACACAACCCTGCGAAAGGGACCCATACTCCAAAAGGAGGGTTCGTTCCACCTTCTGCACCATTTGAGGTACTCCAAATGGATTACATCCAGCTTGAGCGCTGCAATAACCTCAAGTATGTCCTAGTGGTGGTATGTGCTTTTAGCAAATGGGTTGAGGCCTTCCCCACGAAAGATAATACAGCTTTAACAACGGCTAAGGTGTTGCTCAAGGAGTACTTTCCTCGCTTCAGAGTTTGCAAATTTTTGTGGAGCGATAATGGGCCTCATTTTGTTGGGAAAATTGTGGAGTATGTGTTGAAGGGGTTAGCAATCCAGCAGAAGTTTCACGCTGTGTTCCACCCTCAGTCAGCAGGTCTTGTCGAGCGGCACAATGCCACGTTGAAGCTGAAACTGGCTAAGATTGTGGCGTCCACGTCATTGAAGTGGCCGGATGCCTTGCCGCTAGCATTGCTCTCTCTTAGATCAGTGCCCCACTCTCGAACAGGCCTCACACCGTATGAAGTGGTGTTTGGGAGGCCTATGAATATATGGGGGGTGCCTAAGCCACGATTGATTCATGATGTGCCTTGTATAATGATGAATGACTATCTGGCACGATTAACAAATGATTTGCTTTCTATTCATCAACAGGTTCGAGAAGCGCTCCCTGACAATTCTACTGGAGAGGCTCATAATCTCCGTCCTGGGGATTTCGTTATGGTCAGATCGTTTGAGAGGGCGAACAGCTTGGAACCGAGGTGGCGTGGCCCCGAGCAGATCCTCTTGGCTACTCGAAAAGCTGTACGAGTGACCAACAGAAAGCAGTGGATACACTCAACCCACTGCCGGTGTGTCTCTCCGGACCTGGTGAATCCTGCCATGCTGACTGACTACAAGGAGATTCTGGATAAAGAAAAGAGCCCAGCTGTGACATCGGCCGAAGTCGAGGGAGCCTTCCCGGACCACACTGTTTCTGGACGACAGCGGTACGATCTGCGGCCACGATAAGGAGAAGAATTTTTTTTCTTGGTTTTCGAGACTGGTTGGTTACCGCTCTGGGGTTTGTGAAAAGGAAACCGGGAATCTCAAGGGGGGGATCAGTTCTGCCAAGAGTAGTGACACCCGTCTTGACCCCGGAGAAGAAAACAACGGCTACCTCGGAGCTCAGCACCGTATTTTTCTTTTTAGGTATATATATATATATATATGTACATTTGAGACTTTGTGAACTTTTTGAACTATTTGAGACATTAAGAACTCTTTGAACTATGGCGTCTTCTGCATCACGAGACAAAAGAATACTTGGTGCCATCTTTTTTGTCTTGACAATTGTGGTAATAGCAGTGATAGCTTGGGTAGTGTAACTCGTGGTGCCTGCACGTGAACATTTGCTGCCGACTACCTCGGCTCCATCTGAACATTTTCACTTCACCTTGCCCTACCATGAAGAACGGCACCGGCAGACCTATTTGAACAATAGCTTTATTCAGATCCTGCATCATACGATTAACATGACAAATAGTCCAATTGTTGGGTGTGTGGGATGTTGCCTGGTCATCAGAAGAAAGGGGGCACTCCACTCATTCCGCTCCCGTTTTCACATAATGGGTCCTGCAATGCCTGGTACACTCTTTTATTCACTTTGCGATGGCCAACGAAAGGGGGGGTGCTTTTCCGTTTGAATAAGATTTGCTACCATGACCGGGATGGGTACCCACGAGCTGAGGGTACTCGATTTGAATGGGAGGAATACCGCCCCGACAATGCATCTGCACCCCGTATTTACAGCAATCAAAGGAACATTAATGTATCCAGTTTGCATGTTATTAATGTTATTGCAACTAAAGCTGATTTGTGCATACGTAATAAAGGTACAATCCCGGTTGGGAAAAGTGAATGCAACACTACACTTACGTTCGACAGCCCGAATGGCATATCGTTTGTGGCATCTCGTAATACTTATTTTATTTGTGGAACTAAGGGCTATCATCAGCTTCCGTTGGGATGGTTAGGCACTTGCTATGTATCCTTTGTATTGCCCCCGGTATTCATTGCCCCACCAATGTATCATAATGACTATGTACTTTACCACGACTTCGTGTTAAACCGTGTTAAACGTACTGTTGTTCTGGACGATATCGACCAGACTGATACCGCACTGCAGCAATATGTGGACTTTAATTTGGGACTGTTCTCCTTTGTGGGGGCTGCTTTGAATAGTCGGAAAATACGACGATTGACCCGTGTTGTGGAGGCTGTAGCCAATGATACTGCTATTGCATTAGGAAACATTACCGAAGAACTTCAGATTTCTAGGATCGTTACGCTTCAGAACAGAATGGTTTTAAATGTGGTTCTAGCTGATCGTGGGGGGGCATGTAGAATCATCGGAAGTAGCTGCTGTGTATACGTACCTGATAATTTGCCGTCTGTTTATGATGCCATTTCCAAATTACACAAAATAGCCGCTGAAATACACCCGGACAATGGAACTTGGACTCTTTCAGGGTGGTTCTGGTCAATGCTTACCACCTGGGGTTGGAAACTGCTGACGATTCTTTGTATCATTGTTGGGATACTGTTCTTTGTATGTTTATGTATACAATGTGGTCCAGCTTTGTGTTCCATGTGTTTATCAGCCTGCATACCATCAAGACGAGCCCTTGCTCAAAACAAAATGATGCTTCACAAAGAAGTAGCCCAAATTATGCTAATTGATATTGAAGATGAACATCCTGATTACGTCCACTATGAGGTAGCTTCAGCTAAACGCTAAAAGGGTCGTCTGTCGTAATTTGACAATGGCCGAGTTAGCGCTTAGCTGTACTACACGTTTTCCCCCCTAAATTGACCATACTCGAAAACGCCATTTTGTGTGTTACGGTGGCCATTTTAGGGAATGAGCAGCCTCGTGGTCAGCATGCCCTTTAGTCCGTTGTCCATGCCACTGACCACTCGTTTTTGCCCAGCAACAGGCTATTTTTAGCAACGGTCAAGCCTGTACATGCGCAGTTCCAACTGACCAGTCACCCCTCAGGAATGTGCCGCCAAACTGACCAGTAGGGTTGTAACCCCTCCCATGAGTTGGCTGTGCTCCAAAAATGACCATATATGTACATAAACTCTGTAACTTTGTGCCGCCTATCTTTTTATTGCTTGTAAACTGTATAAAAGATGGAATCACACCAACGATCGGTGGCCATTTTAGGGAATGAGCAGCCTCGTGGTCAGCATGCCCTTTAGTCCGTTGTCCATGCCACTGACCACTCGTTTTTGCCCAGCAACAGGCTATTTTTAGCAACGGTCAAGCCTGTACATGCGCAGTTCCAACTGACCAGTCACCCCTCAGGAATGTGCCGCCAAACTGACCAGTAGGGTTGTAACCCCTCCCATGAGTTGGCTGTGCTCCAAAAATGACCATATATGTACATAAACTCTGTAACTTTGTGCCGCCTATCTTTTTATTGCTTGTAAACTGTATAAAAGATGGAATCACACCAACGATCGGTGTGATACTTCTTGCATTGCCGAAGGGTTCTGTAGGAATGTACCACCACCCCATGGGGTCTTAATAAACTTGTTCTTTGTACTTTTCAGTTTCCGTGCCAACAGTTCTTTCAGTGTAAGTGGGTTATCTACGGAGCATGTAGGCCTTGGGAACCCGATACCACAGTAATGCTTCTTCTAGACTTTCCATAGTTCCTCTCCATAAAACAAAGATATCATCAATATAACGCTTGTAAAGAATCAAGTTGTTCTGCCATGTTTGTTGATTCAGTATGTGATCCAATTCAAATCTATACATGAATGTATTTGCGTACGTGGGTGCCGCACAATTACCCATGGAAGTTCCAGAGGATTGTACATAGTACTTGTCTTTCCATACAAAGTAACTGTGAAACAAAGTAAAATGAATGAGTTCCATGATGAAAATTTTTAGCTCTTCACTCTTTTCTTCATTTACCAAAAAACTTTCCACTGCTGTCATTCCCAAGTCATGTGGAATGGATGTATATAAGGATTTTACATCCACTGTTGCCATGATCATGTCTTTTGCAAAGTTGGTCTTTTCTTCCTCCAGAATGTTTAGAAAATGAGTAGTGTCTTTTATGTATGTGGAAGATTTTTGAACGATGTTTTGTAAGTGTTTGTCTATGAACTTCCCTATAGGTTCATGAATAGATCCTATGGTAGATACTATTGGACGTAACGGTGGTCTTGTAGCGTGTTTATGAATCTTAGGTGTCATATAGATGTATGGTATTGAAGGATTGGTGTTCAGTAAATACTCTTTGTCATTTTGGTTGATTGTACCTTGTTCCATTGCGTTGTCAACAATTTTTGTCAATATTTTTAGAAATTCTTTGGTGGGGTCCATTTCCATTTTTAAGTATGTGTCTTGGTCATTGATATGGATTTCCACCTGGTTTTCGTAGTATTCTGTGTCCATGATAATGAGAGCACCTCCTTTATCTGCTTGTCTGATTGTAATTTCCTGATTGTTTGCTAATTTTTGTAGAGTTTGTCTGTATTTCTCCGTAAGATTTGTTTGTTTGGGTTTCGGTTTTTTGAATGTTTCTTCGATTTCTTTCATTACGACCTTTTCAAACGCATCTAATACTTTATGGCTCACTGGAGCGATGAATTTGCTTATCGGTTTCAGTCCCATCATTATATCCTCTTTTGGTTCCATAGATATTGGTTTTTCTATGATGTTTGTGGAAAAAGTGGCGTAATCTTAGTGATCTTAGGAATTTGTATAAACATACTTTTGTCTCTAGTAAGTTTGAATGGTATGTGGGTACATATGATGATCCTTTTTGTAACACTTGAATTTCGTTGGAGGTCATGGTATATTTGGATATGTTGATTACTAAGGTTTCTGACTCCTTGTAATTTTGGCTACAGTTTCTATTGGTGTTTGTTTTTTTGCCCCTCCTGGTTCTGTTTGGGGTCCGGTGGCCTTCTCTAAAAAAGGAGATGGTGTAGTTGAAGTTGTTTCAATTTCTATGTTTGATGTTGTGGGTATTGATTTATCTGGAATATTTGTCTGTTTACTTTGTGGAGCTGTACGTTGTCTCCTGTTCTCAAACGGTGCCCTTCTTTGTTGTGTGTCATCTGATGATGTTTCGTCCGAGGATCTGTCATAGTTTGGTTTCTGTTGTCTCCTTTTGGCATAAATGTCAGCCCATGTGTACACCTCTCCTAAACGGTAATCTGTGGTGTCTCTTTTGA
The DNA here is from genome assembly GCF_964263255.1 of Lissotriton vulgaris. Taxonomy (NCBI): domain Eukaryota; kingdom Metazoa; phylum Chordata; class Amphibia; order Caudata; family Salamandridae; genus Lissotriton; species Lissotriton vulgaris. The sequence goes on along the minus strand of NW_028253230.1, from coordinate 2,139,837 downwards.
ATTTCCTTAATTTTCGGTCATTGATTTCTTTAGTATATTCCTCCACTTTTTTGTTAGTGTCTATAAGAATTCGGTCCCATTCCTCCTTGGTTGTCATTTTAGTGAGATCGTCTTTCAATATGTTTATTTCTTTTGTTAAGTCTCCCAAAAGCTTTGCCAATTCTTCCACTATTAACAAAATTAAATCAAGCGAACATTTGTTTAGGATTGCAAACCATCTTTCAGTGAACCTGGCATTGTTTTTACATAATGTTGATTTCAGTGATATCCTTAAACCACGCGGAATCCGTTGTGTTTTGTGGTATTTAATCAATGTGCTCGCATGTAATTTTTGGTTGATGATCTTTTTTGACATGTAAAGTAATTGTTTTATGTTTGCCTCTTTTGATCCTGTACCTTGACATATTTCATCAGAATCCTCAATCAATGCATATATTCTGTCTGTGTCCGATTCATTAAAAGCTAGCGTTTCAGCTCGTTGTTCAGTAGTGTGTGCTACATCTTCAAATAGCATGTTTGCGGTGCGTATAGACCACTTGCTCAGTAATGAATAAACACTAGAACCACTAGGGGTGTGGCTCCGCACTCCGTAAATGTTTGTAAAGTTCCAAATTTTTTAATATAGATTTCAACAATGTAGTTGGTGCCTCATGCGATGCTCCCACTGAGCATGGGAGGTTTAGATACTGATTAGACACGCGTTACTTGAACCCAAGCTTCACAATCACATGGCACTCAAAATATCTCTTCATACAACGTAAAATAATTTTCTTCACATATTGTTCATGATTACTTCTTCTTTAATTTCCTTTATCCTGTTAATTGTTTCATCATTAACTTTTTAGTGATTCAAATGTTAATTTCACATTTCTTAACTACCCAATGTATTTCAAGCACAAATGCTCTTCCTCAGGGGACTTTGTTCTGAAAAAATATATAGCAATATGTCGGTACATTTTCATATAAGTATGCAAACAGGTATTAACTAATCATAATCACAGTTCAGAATACAATACAAAAATTCTCAACCACAAAATTCTCAACCAAATTCTCCGCAAAAAATTGACCATAGAACAGTTCACATTCCTATTAAGTTCTGGTACATGTTACACCTTATAACCCTTTTTGTGAGGAAATAAAACGCATTGCTTGGTCTTATATCGTATCGCATGCACTTTAAGTATGTGTGTACTCACTGGAATGTATTCTGTCATTGACCTTACTCAAGGTTTCTCTAGGTTTCTCTATAGTTGTTCAAAACTGTAAACAATAGACAGGGCACTAGTTTACTCAAAGTGTTTTATAGTTATGTTATACTAATCCGTGATTTCCTTATTGCTAGTTTTGGTCTTACCGAGTAACTTGTGCAACAACGTCTACAGCGGTTCATCCTCCTTTCTGAGTGTTTCGTAAAGTTTAGCGTGCGTCGCTCTATCCTAGTTATACTCTATCATTATTTTGGTCCGATCACGTGGTGTGTGTTAGGGGAAACGAGTCCGAAGACGGACTACCGTTTGATGTGATTCCTTACGTGTCTAACTACCTCTGTGTAGTCATTAGTGAATGGTGATTTACGATGTTAACCTGCATTAGCCAGTGGAAAAATGTGCAATACGTAAAGTAACTATCACCTAAGTATTGTGAACAGTCTAGATAAATACATAAAATATTTGGCATGTATAAAAACATAAGTGAATGAACATATATAAATGTAAATAAATGCTCAAAATGTGTTAAATCATTCCTGAACAATTATTCTCTACATGTCATCAAATCTCATCGCATCCATAATTTAAAGTACTTGTCACTTTATGCGTTTATAGAAAGCAGCTAAGTTCCATCCGCTCATTTAACCCTTTAGGGTACAGGGTGCATAAAAAGTTCATCCAGAACGTCTCTCTCCTTAGCAGTAAGTTGTTGTTGTCCATTCCTGGCCGGGTTGTCACCAATTCCAGTATACAGAATTTTAATTGTGAAGGATTCATTGAAATGAACTGCCACTGTGGATTTAAGATTTTTTAATCTGATATTACTCTTATGTTCTGTAAGTCTGGTTTTTCTTTTTCTTTGGGTTTTGCCCACATAGGACAATCCACATGGACATCTTAACATGTATATCAGATTGCTGCTATCACAAGTTCCTGATACCTTTAACTTTATTGGTGTACCTTTAGTGGGGTGATTGATCACGTTCCCTTTGATGATAGCCGAGCAGTTACCACAATTATGGCATGGCATTGTGCCTTTGTATTTCTCTTTATCTGTCTTTTTTGGAATTTTGATGAGTTCTTTAATATTTTTTGTTCTCTCATATGCAAATATTGGAGAGTTTGAAAAAATGCCTTTGAAGTCTTCTTCCAACGCCAGTAGTGGCCAATGTTTCATGATTGTCTTTTTGATACTGTAACTGCGTGTGGAGAATTTTGACACGAATACAGATCTTTGTTCTTCCATTTTCGTTTTTGCGGATAACAGATGTTGTCTTTGTAATTTGTCTGCTCTTTCTGCAGCGGCATTCAGAATGGGTTCCGGATATCCTCTGTTTTAAAATTTGTTTAAGGTCTCCAGTTTGTGTTTATTGTATAATTCTTCTGTTGAGGCGATCCTCTTTATTCTGACCAATTGTGAAAATGGAAGGTGTCTCTTGAGTGGTGGTTGGTGAAAGCTTCTGTAATGTAAAAGATTATTTCTGTCAGTAGTTATTTCCCCCCCCACATTAGATTCATAAACACGCTACAAGACCACCGTTACGTCCAATAGTATCTACCATAGGATCTATTCATGAACCTATAGGGAAGTTCATAGACAAACACTTACAAAACATCATTCAAAAATCTTCCACATATATAAAAGACACTACTCATTTTCTAAACATTCTGGAGGAAGAAAAGACCAACTTTGCAAAAGACATGATCATGGCAACAGTGGATGTAAAATCCTTATATACATCCATTCCACATGACTTGGGAATGACAGCAGTGGAAAGTTTTTTGGTAAATGAAGAAAAGAGTGAAGAGCTAAAAAATTTCATCATGGAACTCATTCATTTTACTTTGTTTCACAGTTACTTTGTGTGGAAAGACAAGTACTATGTACAATCCTCTGGAACTTCCATGGGTAATTGTGCGGCACCCACGTACGCAAATACATTCATGTATAGATTTGAATTGGACCACATACTGAATCAACAAACATGGCAGAACAACTTGATTCTTTACAAGCGTTATATTGACGATATCTTTGTTTTATGGAGAGGAACTATGGAAAGTCTAGAAGAAGCATTACAACATCTGAATTAAATCAATGAACGAATTCAATTTACGTTCACAATCAACAAAAACACAATTACATTTTTGGATGTGGCAATATCTAATGTGGAGGGGGAAATAACTACCAGCGTGTACACAAAAAGCACTGACAGAAATATTCTTTTACATTACAGAAGCTTTCACCAACCACCACTCAAGAGACACCTTCCATTTTCACAATTGGTCAGAATAAAGAGGATCGCCTCAACAGAAGAATTATACAATAAGCACAAACTGGAGACCTTAAACAAATTTAAAAACAGAGGATATCCGGAACCCATTCTGAATGCCGCTGCAGAAAAAGCAGACAAATTACAAAGACAACATCTGTTATCCGCAAAAACAAAAATGGAAGAACAAAGATCTGTATTCGTGTCAAAATTCTCCACACGCAGTTACAGTATCAAAAAGACAATCATGAAACATTGGCCACTACTGGCGTTGGAAGAAGACTTCAAAGGCATTTTTTCAAACTCTTCAATATTTGCATATGAGAGAACAAAAAATATTAAAGAACTCATCAAAATTCCAAAACAGACAGATAAAGAGAAATACAAAGGCACAATGCCATGCCATAATTGTGGTAACTGTTTGGCTATCATCAAAGGGAACGTGATCAATCACCCCACTAAAGGTACACCAATAAAGTTAAAGGTATCAGGAACTTGTGATAGCAGCAATCTGATATACATGTTAAGATGTCCATGTGGATTGTCCTATGTGGGTAAAACTCAAATAAAAATAAAAACCAGACTTACACAGAACATAAGAGTAATATCAGATTAAAAAATCTTAAATACACAGTGGCAGTTCATTTCAATGAAGCAAAACACAATCCTTCACAATTAAAATTCTGTATACTGGAATTGGTGACAACCCGGCCAGGAATGGACAACAACAACTTACTGCTAAGGAGAGAGACGTTCTGGATGAACTTTTTATGCACCCTGTACCCTAAAGGGTTAAATGAGCGGATGGAACTTAGCTGCTTTCTAAAAACGCATAAAGTGACAAGTACTTTAAATTATGGATGCGATGAGATTTGATGACATGTAGAGAATAATTGTTCAGGAATGATTTAACACATTTTGAGCATTTATTTACATTTATATATGTTCATTCACTTATGTTTTTATACATGCCAATTATTTTATGTATTTATCTAGAACGCTCACGATACTTAGGTGATAGTTACTTTACGTATTGCACATTTTTCCACTGGCTAATGCAGGTTAACATCGTAAATCACCATTCACTAATGACTACACAGAGGTAGTTAGACACGTAAGGAATCACATCAAACGGTAGTCCGTCTTCGGACTCGTTTCCCCTAACACACACCACGTGATCGGACCGAAATAATGATAGAGTATAACTAGGATAGAGCGACGCACGCTAAACTTTACGAAACACTAGGAAAGGAGGATGAACCGCTGTAGACGTTGTTGCACAAGTTACTCAGTAAGACCAAAACTAGCAATAAGGAAATCACGGATTAGTATAACATAACCATAACACTTTGAGTAAACTAGTACCCTGTCTATTGTTTACAGTTTTGAACAACTATAGAGAAACCTAGAGAAACCTTGAGTAAGGTCAACGACAGAATACATTCTAGTGAGTGAGTACACACATACTTAAAGTGCATGCGATACGATATAAGACCAAGCAATATGTTTTATTTCCTCACAAAAAGGGTTATAAGGTGTAACATGTACCAGAACTTAATAGGAATGTGAACTGTTCTATGGTCAATTTTTTGCTGAGAATTTTGTGGTTGAGAATTTTTGTATTGTATTCTGAACTGTGATTATGATTAGTTAATACCTGTTTGCATACTTATATGAAAATGTACCACATATTGCTATATATTTTTTCAGAACAAAGTCCCCTGAGGAAGAGCATTTGTGCTTAAAATGCATTGGGCAGTTAAGAAATGTGAAATTAACATGTGAATCACTAAAAAGTTAATGATGAAACAATTAACAGGATAAAGGAAATTAAAGAAAAAGTAATCATGAACAATATGTGAAGAAAATTATTTTACGTTGTATGAAGAGATATTTTGAGTGCCATGTGATTGTGAAGCTTGGGTTCAAGTAACGCGTATCTAATCAGAGCTACCATTGGACCATGAAACACAGACAGAGCTACACCCGCCCATGAAAGACAGCCAGGAGGTCTGAAGGGATTCTGTCTGTCCAAGACATGCAATAGCCGTCCATCCGTCACTGATGCTGAGATTTTAGACACCGCACCCCCACGGAATACAATGAACGCACATCCCCTCTTTCCTGTCTGTGAAATGCACAATAAATGAGTTTAATTTAGGACAAATTATAACTCTGTTATTACATATCTGGCACAACATTTACTCGTACATAGTCCCTGGACTTCAGGTTTACTGGTGTGTGTTAGCAGAGTTTACTGTAAAATAAATCCAGCAGTGAGAGTTTGGCATCTTTTCGAGTTTCTCAACCACAAACTCTGCTGCCGTAGCTGGAATGGGTTAGTGTCGACCCAGGCGGCCGTACTTGGAGATACACTGATATTTGGGGCAGGAGTATTTATACTGGTGTTCATGCATTCGAATGACCAATTTTCTTTTATTTTAATATGGTGAAAGAAGTTGTGTATTTACTGCATAGTAAATACATAAATGATCCTGCATGGGCAATGCCAGTGCTTGGTGTGTTCAAGTTGTATAAAACCATAAATCAGTGTCGAGAGGACACATTCCTTCAACTCCCCGGTCCGAGCCACACGTCGAGATTGGCTTACATTTGACAAACAGCGCCTCCTAGAGGCCAGAGCACACACTTCTCGCTCAACGCTTACACTTTAGCTGTGCAATCCCGCAGCCTCGATCGAAGCACACTATAAAATGCATTTGTATTGTGATTCCTGGGTCACAATTATAAACAGTCCTATCAGTAAAAGGTGTACAATGCCCACGAGCACCTCTAGATGTAATTCAACGCTTTTTATTCCGCCAAGCTCAGGAAAAAACTTTTTAAACATTTAGGGAAGTATTGGCTGAAATGGGCGCAGTTGTGAAATCTCGCAATTCAGTTTCAATTTGTGAAGTTTCGCGAACAGAGTAGCGGGGCAGTCGTTCATTCTACGTCCTACGAGGTACCTGGAACTGCAGAGCCTAACTCTTTAGTAATAGTTTCAGCTAACAAAAAGCTTTTCCCATCAGACCCACATCTTTAAAACTTTAAACCCTGACAGGTTTTGTTTAGGGGAGAGGTGGGTGTATTCAAAGGGGCTTACTGCCAAGGAAATCGCAGTTTGCCTTTGCCATGTCATTCTAGAAAATATTTTTTGTAGGGCACATGGTGTGGCAGCTGCAAGGCCACGAAGATGATGCTTGAAGCGGATAGTTCGCCAATTCTGAGATGCTGACTAAATCTCCATGTGTAGGCATGTTTGTGGGTGTTAGGAGGGTACTGGAGGCAGGGTTGATGGATTATCCAGGCCAGTGCTGAAGAGTCCTGCCATTCAAGAGAAGAGAGTAAAACCAAAGGGGGTGATGGAAGGAGTGTTGAACATTGCAAGCACTCACCCCCAGTCAACTGATCTGGGTGTAATCCATCATCATTCTTTAGCTCACTCCGCCACCCCAGTTCAGACATGGCCATATGCAAATCAGTCTGACCCTGTGCCTCATGGGAACAGTCCAGCCCGAACTGCCAAGTCATATCTTCCCTGGACCGGAAACAAGCATCCTGGGACCAGTTTCTGGCTAATCAGTCGTCATCAGCCAGGCTAGCTTGAACCCAGTGGCAAAGCGAGCAAGGGACCCACGTCTGGGCATACCCTGCCAACTTAGGGCAATACCAAAGGGGATGATGGACGGAGCAGTCCCCGGAAGGCCCGCCCCTCAGTGCCACTTCCCTCACACTGGCTGGTAAGCCTGAACCTTCCCGGTGCTTGAAGACCCACAGGGACTTAGTGCCCACAGCTAAGTCTTACCTGGAGTCGGGGTGGGGGGCGAAACAGACACCAGTGCAGAGCCCCTCCGTTCCTCGGGGCAATTGAGTCTTGATGCCGCTGCATGGGGAGCAGGAGGTCTCTCTCTCTCCCCCCTCTCTCAGAGTCTGGCATGCTCTTCTCCTCGTGGCAACGCAATGTCCCGCTGGGCAGTTGGCACATCAGCCGGGATGCACCTGTGGCCCATTCCTCATTTCTAGGCAATGCCTGGCCTCCGCACGGGGTCCTCACTGGAAGTGAAAGTCTGGCAGGTAACTCAGGGCCGGCGGCGGTGATTTTGCAGGTAAGTGTAGAGCTGCCTCACCCGCTCCTGTAGCGGTGATGGTGGTGTCGGGGGCAATTTCAGAGGATACTCGACCCCCAGCAGCCTTCAGAAATTCCCCACCAGGAAGGGGAACAGTCCTTACAGTCCTTGAGCTTTTGCAATCCCCCCAGTGGCCAGAGGATTAGTTAGTTTTTTGGTGGAGACACTCTGGAGGTGATGTCTTGTAGTTTCCTTCTGGCAGGGCAAGATCAGCAGTCATTATAGCTGCTCAGCATGTTGGGGGTAGCAGGTCCTGGGAGCAGTCAGCCTCAACAGTGTGGCAATTCTCCTGGCACTGCAGTCTCCACTCCTGCAGAGAGTTATGCTGGTCCAGTAGTGTAACAGAGATGTGTGGATATAGCCCTCCCTATTATATCCTAATATCAGGTGACCGGGAGGGGCGGCACTTTCTTGAAGAATTTAGGGGTTGGAATTCTCTAGAAAAATCCAGGAGGCTCTGGGATGTTCCCTTTCCTACATGTTTGTCAACAGGGTCAACAGGCTACAGTTGCAAAAAGTCCCAGTCAATGCAGACTACCAGCATGCAGATGAAGGGTAGGCCTCACGGCAGTAGCAGGGCCTATGGCTGATACACTAGAGTCACCATGCGGAGAGCACCTGCACCTCAACACTGTTTAGCAGTGGTAAGGGGCCCAGAGTCCTAAGTCCCAAAAAAATGTGGGGTCCAGTAGTAGGCAAAGAGGTAAAAATGTAGTGGAAGACCACCCTAGGGCTGACAGGTCTAACACGTGTCCCACTAGCCGAAAGTGGGGAGAACTGCCTACCCTCTAGGGAGTTCTTGTCACTAAGGCGGAAGAACCTAGAGAGACCGTCAGCATTGGCGTGGTCTACTCTGGGTCAATGTTCCACCCTGAAGTCCATACCCTGTAGGGAATTGGACCACCTAAACAATTTAGGATTTTTGCCCCTCATTTGCATGAGCCAACAGAGGGGCCGGTGGTCGGGCTGAATTAGGAAGGGGGAGCCAAATAGGTATGGCCTCAGCTTCTTCAGAGCCCAGACCACTGCAAAAGCTTCTCTTCATATTGCACTCCACTGTTGTTCCTGGGGGAGTGGCCCACTGGATATGAAAGCCACTGGTTGGTCCAGGCCCTCCTCATTAAGTTGCGAGAGTACTGCCCCTATGCCATATTCAGAGGCATCCGTTTGAACAATTAACTCTTTAGTGAAGTCAGGGGCCCTAAGCACAGGAGCAGTGCACATAGCCTGCTTTAGGGAATCAAATGCTTTCTGGCAAACTTCGGTCCAAATCACTTTCCTAGGTTGCTTCTTGGAGGTGAGCTCAGTCCAGGGAGCCACAACGGTGCCATAACCCTTGACAAATTGGCGGTAGTAACCAGTGAGGCCCAGGAAAGCCCTGACCTCAGTCTGGGTTTTAGGGGGCTCCCCGGCTAATATGGTTTCTACCTTGGCCTGTAGGGGATGCACCTTACCCCTGCCCACCAGGTGTCCTAGGTATACTACGGACCCTTGTCTGATCTGGCATGTGCTGGCCTTGATGGTCAGGCCTGCCTGCTGCAGTGCTTCCTGTTGAGGTTTAATTTTCATGACAGGTGCCTCATTGCCTACTTGTAACTATTCTCTGACCCTGCTTCAAGGGTCAGAGCAGGGTCAGAGAATAGTTGCAAGTAGGCAACGAGGCGCCAGGAAGCACTTACAGGCTTACAGCAACAGGTGCCCAAGTTGAAGTTAATTTCTTTGTAACCCTTTTGTAAAAGGTAAAAAAAAATTAGCTTCAGCTTTTGCACCTGCTGCTGTAACCCTGTAAGTGCTTGGCTGAAAATGCGTCCCCGCTGATTCGCGGATTTTACCGCGATATCACAAGATTCGCGGATCGCGAAATCGCGGAAAATCCGCAAATTGCGCGATTGGAACGAATTTTCAGCCCATGCTTAGTTCTATCACACTCCTCTGTCTACCCATTCAAGTGCCCCACCACCTAGCATCCCTTGCAAAGTGAAGAACTAATCTAGACAACATGGAGGGGGAGGGAAAAGAAGATAACATTTAAAGCACTGAAAATAATGTAACAGGAGCAGTAAGTCTACCAACATCTCCCACCTGGGAGTCATCGTAATCACAGGTTTGAGGTCATTGTCGCAGCAGGGTGTGTGAGTTGGAATTAGAGAGATTTTCTCAGTGAAGCTCCGCCAGAGTATCCCTGTAGCTAGGGTGTTGGTTATTGGCTTCGGCCAGGCCCAACAGCTCTCATCCAGGAAGTTGACATTGAGCACACAAGACTGGTGGAAACCAGGTATCCTGAGCCCTCAATGATCACTGTGAGAGGACCCGGAGGCACCCTCATGCTGTAGGTGTTGGAGGAGTTGCAAGCGTTCATCCCGACTGTTAGCTTCTGTAGGCTTGTCCAGCATTTTCCACACCCTTCTAGAAGAGCACCATATTCTCCGCCCCTCGTTCCTGGGCTCACAGGTCTGTGATCCGGGGGGGAGTGGGTGGGGGGGGTAGATTGCTGCAGCTCCGGCATCTACGGCAGTGCACATGCATCGGCTAAAGTGCGGATCATCCGGACCTACTCCTTCCATATAAACTGTAGGCAGAAAGGGTGTCCACACTTGTACCGAATCTCCTGATCTCAGAGAAAGTCAGTTAGCAGCTTTAGGGCCTACAGCACTGCAGATTGGTCGGGATAAGACTTGGTAAAGCCAAACATTGAAGCCCTCAAATTCAATGGTTCTCATGTCTCTAGTTGCAGACATCATAGCTCCCTTCTGTATATCCTGGTGTTGGTTCGGCGTGGTGGCTGATCTCCCGGCCCAATGTATGCGATCCAGGACAACCTCCTGGTCTTGTATTGAGGGCGTCACATGCTTGAAGAGTTGAATCACAAACCCCCTCAAAATCGTTCAGGATGGCTGGGCCAGCACTCCTTTGATAAGGATGTTGGAGCGCCAGGACCGATTTTCTAAATATGCAATCTGGTAGCGCAGCTGCGAATTCTGGTACCGTACCTCCAGAAGCTCTCGGCAGAAGCCCTCCAACTCCTCTCTAGCATCATGGTCCTGCTCCACCGACTCCAATCTTTGGTTGAGGGTGGCAACGACTTGTCTGATTCCCTCGATGTCTGAGGCAATGTTGCGTTTGAGCTCTGCGAAGTCCTCACAGAGGGTGTCAAAAAGGTGCTCTATACATACTTGCATAAGTGGGGACTCCTCACTGCCACCATCCTTACCACCGGCCTTATCTGAGGGCCCCTCATGTTCCCCAGCCTGCCGGGCCACGCCTGCCTTTGCTGTATTTGACCAGGTAAACATGTCCTTCACTGAGGGGTCTTTCTTCGATTGACAGTGAGTGGACATTCTTGCAGGGGTGCAACTCCCCCACTGTGTGTCAGCTGGCCAACACTCCCTGTGGAAGCCTCTGGGTAATTTGGCATGGGTTGAAACGGCCTCTCGATCTGCAGCCCCCAGCAGTGAGGTGGGGCAGTTCCCAATATTAAGGCTCAATCAGAGCGAGGCGGGCCAATCCACCACCAGTGGGCCGCAGAAGGGCGTGATCCAGGGCCCTCGCCTCCAATTCTAATGTTGTGGCCCCAGGAGGATGGGCCGACGCAGACCTCGGAGTGAGCCTCTAAACGTGTGGGGTGGCCAGATGCACCACCAGGACCCACCGTCTCCCACCCCGATGTAGCTGACCAGTCAACGTTGTACAGGCCTCAGTAGGTCTTAGCTGGCTCCTCATGGGAAAAGTCCACAGCAAACTGTCTGACCAGGTACTCCCTGGATCAGAAACAAGCATCCTGGGACCAGTTTTGGGGTATCACCCTTCATCAGCCAGGCTAGCTTGAATCCAGTGGCACAGTGAGCAAGGTACACATGTCTAGGCATATCCTTGGCCAATTAGGGCAAACATAGCAAACACAACAAGACGATTCAGTGAGAGCTGTAACTTTTCAACCAGTCACCCTCAGTCAAGAGATCTGGGTTTAATTCATCATTCTTTTACTCTTCTCTTACTATGACACCCCAGTTTGGGGCCAGCCATAAGCACATTAGTCTTGTCCCTGCTCCTCATGGTAAAACTCCAACTTTAAAAAAAAATGATTTAGGCCTTGATCTTTGTACCGGTGTTAATGTTTGCCATTGATCAGTATTCTTTCCATCAATTGTCCTTTTTGTATTTGTCATCCCAACTGGGATGGGTATGCCCAGACATGGGTTTCGTGCTCTCCATGCCACTTGAATCAAGCTAGCCTGGCTGATGAAGGGTGATACCCTGAAACTGGTCCCAGGATGCTTGTATCCATTCCAGGAAGGACCTATCCTTTCACTTCAGGCTAGAGAGTTCCCATGGGGAGCAGGGTCAAGACTGATTTGCATATGGCTTGTTTTAAACTGGAATGGCATGGGGAGCAAACAAAATGATGGATTTGGGCCCAATTCCTGTACTGGGGTGAATTGATGCCATTATTGAGCATTCTGGTCAGCAATTGTTCTTTTCGTATTTTTACTGACACTCTACCCTGGGGGCACCTAGGGTCGACCTTAGTGGTAGTTTATATGTACAAATAAGGTAGTTTCAAACTTTGGGAGTATCTTTAAATCCAAAGTCGAATTTGCATATAATTACAATTTAAAAGCAGCTTGCAAAGCAGGGGTGACTTTTCGAATGACAGCTGGCATCAAAGAAGTGCACGCTTAAGTCAGGAAATCTGCTCGGCCCCTATACCTACAAACCCTACTACATACTAGGGACTTGCAGGTAGGTTGTCTGTGCCAATTGTAATTACACCTAATTACCATATAGCTTTAAATCGAACAATTGGCCCGATGCCTGAGTAGCAGAGCCACAGGCACAGTCAGAGTCAGTTACCACCAGTATCAGTTAAAATAATGGCGCTCATCAGAACAAAAAGGATGACTTTCTCACACATCAATTCTCAACAGGTCTAAATCTTTTCTGCTGCCAGACCAACTGTGGGTTAAACCAGCTTCTAGCATAGAGGACGAAGGCTCTGAAGGTGCGCCTAAGGCAAGCCCATCTGCGCCCTTCCGCGTTAAGTCAGTGCTCAGGCGAGGCACTCTGCTTAAGTTACATCAGGAGGCAGTAGGGTCATTCGTATATTGAGCGAGACATTACAATCTTTTAGACCCTCTCCGTGCTTGTCACATAATGAAAAGTTGGCTTACTAGGGATTATGTCAGCATAGATTGCGGGTTTAGATTCTCACCGGAGTTATCGCCGAATGTAATGAAGGATGATCCATCCAGGCCTGGTTATATTAGGGATTGCCTTATTAATGCTAGATCTTTGAAGAAGCACTACGTAGATGTCACCAATTTGGTTATTGACAACAGCTTAGACTTATTGTTTATCACTGAGACCTGGCTTAATGGCTTTTCAAATCCCATTGTGGTCTTGGCTATACCTGTGGGCTTTAAAGTACACAGGGTGCATCGCCCTGTGGGTAGAGGGGGCGGCGTGGCTATTTTGTATAGGGACTGTTGGACTCTCTATAGTGAAGTATCCAAGCGTTCGGGAAAGTGCGAGGCCCTGGATTTTAGCTTGCAACTTTCGATCCACTATACCTTGGCGGAATCCTTGATTTATCGGCCACCTGGATCAGACAGCATCTTTTTGGAAACTTGTGGGGATGTATTGGCAGAGCGTGCACTGCGTTTCTCAAATTATGTGCTTCTGGGGGATGTTAATCTCCACCTAGACCACACTGACACAACTGACTCTGTAACTTTTCTGGATTGCCTGTACTTGGCCAACCTTTCCCAATGGGTTAAATACCCCACCCATCAAGGAGGTCACACATTGGATACTATCTCTGCTAATTTTCCTTGATTGGTGGGGAGGCCAAGACCAGTCACTTGGCTGGATCAATTTCCCATATTTTTTTCATGGGATATTAATCATTCCCCACAGCCGGCCAATTGTCATCGCCACTCCTCCACTAGGAAATTGGACCCTGAGCAGCCTAGTAGTTCTCTGGCGGCCTTCCCCCCCTTCTAGGGGTCCTGGAGGAAAATCTGGCTCAGTTTGCAAATTGGATTTCTAGCTCAGTTACCACTCTGGCGGCACCATGTCAACCTAGGCTGAGGAGAGAATCCCCCTCTAAACCCTGTTTTACTTCTGAGCTGAGGATGCTGAAACATGCGTGCAAATCTCTGGAGAGAGTATGGAGCTCTAGAGGCTATTGCTCTATGGACAAACAGGTCCTGGGAGTCAAAGAAAAACATTATTAGGCGGCCATTGGTGCAGCCAAAGGCCTATACTACTCTACCCGTATTGATCGGGCCAACAATAATTCAAAAGACATTTTTGCCATTGTGCAGAACTTCTTAGCCCATAGCGCCCAAGTGGTGGGGGCACCTATCTCGGAGACCTGGCGTAACACTTTGGCAAAATTCTTCAAGGATAAAATAACCAGCATTCAAGAGACATTTCCTGCTTCTTCTAGGAAACCTATAGGTGAGCTGCCGGTGGTGCCAATGGGTGCATCCCCCTCCATGTTTTCTATGTTTAGAGCAGTTGACTTGCCTAGTTCACTCAGAATCCTTGGGGCACTAAAGTCAGGATCACCCAATGACCCGTGTGCTGCCAGGCATGGCAAAGACCATTAATCCAGAAGTGAATTTAATGGTTAATCAGTCGCTACGAGAAGCGCATATCCCACTGGGTTGGAAGCAGGCCTTGATCTTGCAGAGTCATTAGGGGCTAACGTGATGGCATACGTGGACAACACCCAGCTTTTGTTTTCATGGAGCAAGGAGGATTATTCGGTAGAAGGGGTCCAACATTGTTTGTCTTCGGTTTTTCAGTGGCTGGCGAGTGCTCAGCTGAAATGTGCTAAGGGTAAATCTGAAGTGCTTCTTTATGGCTCATTTACAACGGACTTTAAGGAAAGGCTGTGGCAGCCCAGTTTTCCCCGACCACCTGTGGACAAAGGTGACGTGAAAAATATTGGCGTCTAGTTTGACGAAAACCTGAACTTTTCTACACAAGTAAAGAAATTGGCTGGCACTTGCTTTGGCACCTTGGAAACCTTGAGGAAGTTTCTTCCCCTATTGCCTGGTAGCGCCACAGAAACTGTAGTCCGTGCCCTTATTTTGTCCCGACTGGACTATGCAAATGCCCTTTTGGTCGGCAGCCCGGGTTTTCTTACCAATAAACTGCAAGTTGTTCAAAAGTCGGCTGCCAGACTTCTTCTGGGCCTAACATCAAGGCTCAGTGTGCGCACCTATCTGTGTTCTTTACACTGGCTACCAGTCGAATCCCGTTTGAAATTCAAAATGCTAACCATTGCACATAGGGCTCTCCATGGTCTTGGTCCCATTTACTTGCAGAATAGGTTTGCTTTTTACTCACCAGGAAGACTGCTGCGCTCGTCTGACCAGCTGCTGATGCAGACCCCTAGGTTTTACCACTAAAGACTTGGCGGGAATTCCTTTGAGGGCAAAGCCAGTATGGCTTGGAATACATTGCCTTTGGCTCTTCGGGGCATTCAGGACCCTTTGTTGTTCAAGAAAAGCTGAAAGCACTGCTGTTTTAGTCTTTGATCTGTGTGTATTGTTCTCTTTCTCTAGCTAGCACTTTCGAGTAACTGTGTGCTGTACAAATTATATATAACATAACATAACATAACAGAGGTATGTGATGCACTTAATAAATACAGGCGCCGTGCGTCCATTGGGGCGTGGGGGCGTAGCCCCCCGGCCACAGCTCCCTCGGCGTTTTTGAACTTAAGTAAACTAAATCAGTTTACTTAAGTTTAAAGACGCCAAGGGAGACCTGACAATCATGTCAGTCAGCATGACTTTGGACCGCCCACCCCCTTCAGAGACTGAATGCCCACTAGGAGCCCATCGGCCTCCTAATGAGCATGCTGCGGGCGAAGATTAGCCGTGCCCCTAAGCCATGCCTGGCACGGCTGGCAGCGCCAGGATTGGCTGAGAGAGGCTTCCAGTCCACTCCAGGGTCGTTCGTGAGCAAGGTGCCAAGGGGAGCAGCAGAGGTGGTGCAGACCGGATGAGGTAAGTTTTCATTTGATATTATATTTAATTCCGGGCCAGGCTGCCACCCAACCCGCGTGAACCCTCAGCCTCCCCCCCGCGAGCCGCGACTGAGAGTGCCTCTTGGTGCGGGGTTCAGTATCGTTCTACAAAGCGGCTGGTTTAGGTGCAATTAAAGGGACCGAACACTTTGGTATTAATATATGGGAAGAGACCCGGAGAGGGCGCCCCTCTAGGAATGGGTTTGGGTACTTCGAATGCATGAAATACAGTGAGGAGCATTTCAGAAAAACAAATATTCAAGGGGATTAGGAATCACTGACACTACAGTGTCAGCGTTATTTTGTAAACGCAGAGCATACCGTTTTATTACAATTCTATTGACTCAATCGAGCCATCTGGCTTCAACAATCAGCTCAGCGGTGCTGTGCCCAGATAGTGTAGGAACCGAGAGCCTTTCCTGGCCCAGCAGTGTTCTAACCGTGATACAACATGGCCTATAAGCCCGTCCGCCTGTTTCTGTGCGAGGTGTCTGAAGTTCAACACATAACTAGAAATATCTCCGAGATATTGCATAACTTTGAAGACAACACATATGGAACAGTGAGCAGAGATTGCTCCTCTCTGTTTCCGACCTGTACTGTCTAAAGTGCATGCATTAACATGGAAGCATCGCGGGCAGGGGGAGGTCGCTGTTTCCGTGGATAAGGTAACGAGGAGGTCTCAGAGCCAAAGTCTCTCCACAGGCTGCTTACTGGCAGGGGTGGGAAGGGGTGAGGGAGGGTGGCACCAGATTCAAGAACATTCCAGGCTCGCATTGTGATTTTTTTCTTTTTTAGTTTTCAGCATCCTCTGAGATTGGTTGTACGGCTTTACAACGCGTGCTTTTACACCTCGTGCCGTTACAACACGGTTTTTTCAACGCAAGTTGTTACCGCGACTTGCGTTGGAGGGGGTGCGGACTTAGGAATTTTTTAATTTACTATTCCAACACCAGCCTACGTACAGTAGGGAAGGTGTTGGATAGTAAATTAAAAAATTCCTTGTCCTGCAGCGCCCTCCAGCGCAAGTCGTGGTAACGACTTGCGTTGAAAAAAACACGGTGTAACGGCACGTGGTGTAACAGCCGCGTCGTAAAGGCTGTTCCTCTCTGAGATTAGTTTCCGATTAGTAGCATATGAATCCTTATGCTTCATACCAATATGGTGCAAAGTACTTCCTGTTCATTCTTGTTTTTCACTTCCAGATCTTTTTTCCAAAATTGGGGATTTTGGAGGCCTACAGGGGAATAAGCTGGAAATGTCACAGAGCCTGTTTACTGTGACTGAGGATGCACAATTAAAATGGAGCAATGGAGAGGAGGAGAGGTAGGAGGCAGAGTAAGGCGAGGGCAAGCTAGTGGCACCTAAAAGCATGTTAGTGGGGGCAGTGGAGAGAAGACCATTGTTTACCTGCTCGTTCCTGTGATGGTTCAAGACTTCTTTGTCCATTATGTGGTTTTAGCGCATTCCACATTGGTTAATACGTGTATTATTGAGGTGGTGAAGGTTTAGCTTACTATATCACTTGGGGGTATGTTGAGTGCTGTGCTTGGAAGGTGCTATTGGGCATGATACAAAACACCACAGTTGTGTAGATGTCTCATACAGTAAAAGCACCACACGCTGCACGGCAGTAGGTTATGGCAAAAAATGTGCTTGTTGCGGCAAAAGCAGGTAGTTCAGCGGGAGTAAAGACAAGTTGTCGCAATACTTGCACACGGTACCGTCACAGATGCAGAAATAACGCAGTAAAAGCGCCAGACTTTGGCCAAGAATGAACTTAGTGCATGTATTCAGCGCAGCAGAAGCAGCAAGGCGTGAGCGAATCGGGCGGCTGCAGGGCATCAAGCAGGACCATTTGGATGTCTGCCCTTACGCCTCACTACTTTCAAATGTCACCAGCCGCCACTGAATAAATATTGTTTGATTCCTCTCACTTTCAACACTTTACTTCACTTGCCTTCCCTTCGCCTCACTTCACTTGTGTGAACTTGAGTTCTCTTCACTGCACGGCACTGCCCTGCACCACATGCTTTGAGGTTGCAGCGCTCTGAAAATAACAAGTGATTCAAAATCAGGAGTTCTTGTAATGCAGTAAGAGGAGGATGACTCCATGTTCAACACTTTCAGTTTTCAAAGTGAACATCACGGGCTGAGGGGTCGCTCCCAGTGTCCCTCCAGAAATCTGGTATCCCAGCGCTGCATTGCTTCGTGGTGCCTGTTTTAGCAATTTGCTCTCATTTCGCCTGCTGAAGTAGCGCTTAGCTTCATCTGCGCACTGTTTTCCTGACTGAATTGTTTACTGCATTGGCGCTCTGTGTGTATGCTCGTTTCTTGCCATTTTATTAGACTGCATTGGCGCTCTGTGTTTGTGCTCGTAATTTGCCATTTTATTTCATTCCGCCTGCTTGTGCCATTGTGTCCGCTTCCCTAGCGTTACCAGCGCGTTTACCTGTAGCGCTCCGCTGTGCTTGCCCCCCCTCCGCCTCCATTTTGTTTGTTGTCCTCGTCGTCCTCGTGTGCCCGCCCCGCCTCCCAGCTGAGACGCCCTCCCACTGTCTTCAAATAGATTTTCTCCCCCTGCAAGCGCCGTGACTCGCTCCTTCCTCACGGGCTGAGGGGTCGCTCCCAGTGTCCCTCCAGACATCTGGTATCCCAGCGCTGCATTGCTTCGTGGTGCCTGTTTTAGCAATTTGCTCTCATTTCGCCTGCTGAAGTAGCGCTTAGCTTCATCTGCGCACTGTTTTCCTGACTGAATTGTTTACTGCATTGGCGCTCTGTGTGTATGCTCGTTTCTTGCCATTTTATTAGACTGCATTGGCGCTCTGTGTTTGTGCTCGTAATTTGCCATTTTATTTCATTCCGCCTGCTTGTGCCATTGTGTCCGCTTCCCTAGCGTTACCAGCGCGTTTACCTGTAGCGCTCCGCTGTGCTTGCCCCCCCTCCGCCTCCATTTTGTTTGTTGTCCTCGTCGTCCTCGTGTGCCCGCCCCGCCTCCCAGCTGAGACGCCCTCGCCCCTCCCCCTCCACCATCCATATATGACAGGAGTTCCCGCGTGCAGCGTTTACGCGCAGCGTCCGCGCCCAACCCGCGCCGAAGGTGCGCCAAAGGAAAGCCCGTCTACGCCCGTCCGCGCCTGGACCGCACCCAGCGCTAGACCCCCTGCCCCTAGCGCCGCCCAGCCCTCCCGCATTACCTATGATGCCGCCACCCTCCTAGCCCTTAACCCCGGTCGCGCCCCCAACTGCGTCCAAGCCGCTCCTGGACACACCCATGGACCTTTCTCCTGCTACTCCTGCAAATTCAGCGGCACCAACAACATCTCCGCTACAACTACACCACAGATTCCCGACCCCAACCACCTACGATGCATCCTTCTCAACACCCGCTCAGTCCACAGACACGCCATTGACCCATGGAATCTACTGGACACCATCTCTCCAGACGTCGCCTTCCTTACGGAAACATGGATGAACGATTCCTCCGCACCAGACATCACCATTGCCATCCCGGAAGACTATAAGATCACTCGCAAAGACCGCACCAGCCACACAGGAGGAGGAATCGCTATCGTCCATAAGAAATCTATCCGCATCTCAACTAGCTCTGACACCAACCTCGCCAACTCCGAACTAGGCATGGGCGGAAAATCCGTTCCGCTCGCGGATTTTGCGGATTTTCGGGAAATCCGCAATCCGCGAGATTTGCGAATTTCCCGCAAAATCCGCAAATCCGCGAGCAGCGGATTTTGCTCGCACTGCTCGCACTGTTTGCGTGAGTTCGCGCCCCGCGAATAAGTGCAAAATTGCAGAAATACGATCTTAGCAAAACTGAAAGTAACTACTTACCAGGTTCAAAAGTTCAGGCACATCATTAGTAGCCATTTCCTGTAGTGCTTCCTGAGGGGCCCCTCCAGAGTTCAGTTGCCAGTTGAAACTATTATGTGACCCTGCTCTGAACCTCAGAATAGTTACACATATGCCACAAAGGTCCTGAATTACAGCTAAGGGAGACAAGCAGGAGCCAGGCTGGAAGTTAAAATCCATTAATCAGCCCCTAATTCATTATTGTCAGTTGGGGCAGGGCAGGTGTTGTAACTAATTTTGCAACAATGAAAGCACTTAGCAAGTGCAAAAGATCACTAATCAGGGCGCACTAAGGAAGCAGGTGCCAGCTAAAAAAATATTCTGTGACACATTAATCAGCCCCAAATTAATTCAGGTCACTTGAGGCAGGGAAGGTGTGCTTTGCTTTGCCGAAAATAATGTACACTGGACAACCAGAGGGTGTGGTGATGAAACAGAGGGTGGCATGGGTGGGCCAGAGGGTGGCATGAGTAGTCAGAGAGTGGCAGTGGTGACAGAGAGTGGCAGTGATGAAGAAGAGTGTCCCAAACAGGCTGGACACGTAGAAACAACAAGTTCGCAAAACTTGCGACCCGACAGGTAAGTTCGCAAATTGCGAAATTGTAAAATCCCTCGCGAACTGGCAGAAACACGGGCGAACACAAAAAAAAAAAAAATCCGCAAATTCGCGGGAATTCGCGGATTTTGCGGATTGCGAATCCGCAAATCCGCAAAATTCGCGAACGCGAGATCCGCAAAATTCGCTCATGCTTACTCCGAACACCTTCACTTCCAGATCCACATCGACCCCAAGACCACACTAAGAGGCACCCTCCTTTACAGGCCTCCAGGACCCCGCGCAAAATTCAGTGAAGACATCACAGACTTCATCACTCCACACGCGCTCCCCTCCAAAGACTACATCCTTCTGGGAGACCTCAACTTTCACTTCGAAAAGATCAACGACTGCAACACCGCCACCCTCGTGGACAACCTCGCCAACCTCGGACTTAAACAACTAGTCACTTCCCCCACCCACATTGCAGGTCACACACTCAACCCCATCTTCACCTCCAGCAATCATGTCTCCTTCAGCCACACTACGGATCTCCTATGGACCGACCACAGCTGCGTTCACTTCACCTACAACAAGCCGAAACCCATCAATAACTCCCAACCTACCCTGCAAAGAAACTGGAACAAAATCACCACGGATCAAATCTCCGCATCGCTCCTTCGAAACTCCACTACCCTCTCTTCTAACGCCAACGAAGCCGCCTCCAACCTCACCCTATGGTTATCCAACACCGCCGACACCTTAGCACCACTGAAAAAACGTCAAAGCAAACCTGGCAGCAAGAAGGCCTCATGGTTCAACAATGATCTTAAGAAATCCAAGAAACTATGCCGCTCCCTTGAAAAGGCCTGGAAAAAAGACCCATCCACCAGCACCAAGGACGCCTTCAAAAGCGCCACCCGCACTCACCACCAACTGATCCGAAAAGCCAAGAAAACAGCATTCAAGGATCGACTTGACAACAACGCCCACAACAGCAAGGAACTTTTCAACATCGTCAAGGAATTTTCCAACCCCTCGGCCAACTCCAACGACATCACCCCCTCTCAAACCCTCTGTGACTCCCTAGCCTCTTTTTTCCACAACAAGATTGCTGACATCCACAACAGCTTTGACAACCAACCCGGAAACCAACCCACCCTACCATCTGCTGACCATCTCCCCCCCCGTAAACACCCTTAACGCCTGGAACCCAATCTCCACTGAGGAAACCATCCACCTGATGAATTCCATCCATTCTGGATCCCCCACAGACCCATGCCCTCACCACATCTTCAACAAAGCAGACTCCGTCATAGCACCGCACCTCCGAGACGTCATCAACTGCTCCCTCAACTCCGCTACCTTCCCTGAAGACTGGAAACACGCTGAACTCACCGCCCTTCTGAAAAAACCAACAGCAGACCCCACCGAACTCAAAAACTACCGCCCCATCTCGCTTCTTCCATTCCCGGCCAAAGTCATCGAGAAAGCCGTCAACAACCAGCTCGCCGCCTTCCTCGAAATCAACAAATCCCTCGACCCCTCACAATCTGGCTTCCGAGCAAAACACAGCACTGAGACCGCCCTCATCGCAGCAACAGACGACATTCGAACTCTACTGGACAATGGTGACACAGTCGCCCTCATCCTCCTCGACCTCTCTGCAGCATTCGACACAGTCTGCCACAGCACCCTTCTACAACGCCTCAATAACATCGGAATCCAAGGAAAAGCACTTGAATGGATCACCTCATTCCTCACCGGAAGAACCCAGAGAGTCCGCCTTCCTCCATTCAAGTCCGAGGCCTCTAAAGTCATCTGCGGCGTACCTCAAGGATCCTCACTCAGTCCCACCCTCTTCAACGTATACATGAGCCCCCTCGCGGCCATCGCCCGCCAACACAACCTCAACATCATCTCTTACGCGGATGACACTCAACTGATCCTTTCTCTCACCAAGGACCCCAGCACCGCCAAAACTAACCTACACGAAGGAATGAAAGAAGTCGCCGAATGGATGAAACAAAGCCGTCCGAAACTGAACTCAGACAAAACAGAAGTCCTCATCTTAGGTACATCCCCCTCTGCTTGGGACGACTCCTGGTGGCCGGAAGCCCTCGGAAAAGCACCCATCCCGACAGACCACGCACGGAACCTTGGCGTCATCCTGGATTCTTCACTCTCAATGAACAGACAAGTCAGCGCCGTATCCTCTTCCTGCTTTAACATTCTTCGCATGCTCAGAAAAACATTTCGCTGGATCCCCTCCGAAACAAGGAAAACAGTCACCCACGCTCTGGTCACGAGCCGACTGGACTACGGAAACACCCTCTACGCAGGTACCACCGCTAAACTCCAGAAGAAACTCCAACGAATCCAAACCGCCTCAGCCAGGCTCATATTAGACATCCCACGCAACGAACACATCTCTGGTCACCTTAAAGACCTCCACTGGCTACCCGTCAATAAGAGGATCACTTTCCGACTGCTTACCCACGCACACAAATCACTCTACGACATCGGACCAGATTGCCTCAACTCTCGACTGTCCTTCTACACCCCCTCCCGCCAACTTCGCTCTTCCAACCAAGCCTTCGCCACTGTACCTCGCATCAACAAGACCACCATGGGAGGCAGATCCTTTTCATACCTGGCTGCTAAAACATGGAACTCACTCCCCGCTTACCTTCGCCTCACCCAGAACCACCTAGCGTTCAGAAAGCAGCTTAAAACGTGGATATTTGACAAATAATCCTCCTCCCCTTCCGAAGCGCCTTGAAACCCTCTGGGTATGTATTGCGCTATACAAATTTCATGACTTGACTTGACTTGACAATCGTATCTAAAGTTGCTAGTTATGCGGTCTCAGCGCCGGTCTAGAGCCCTGTATTGAGGTTCTTCTTCTTCAACCCACATGTTTACCAGGAACAAATAAAAGCATAGGGTCCTTCACTCTCTTCGCAGACTGAGCTCATATACAAGATAGGGGATCCATGGTTAACCCGAGGAATGAGAGTGAGAGCCAAAGATTTATCAGGGTCACTTTGCAAAACAAACCTATGCCATTGGGCCCTAGTGTATGGATAAAAGCACAAGTCTGGCCAGGTCTGCCCTGTAGGAGTCATTTATGAAAGTGACACTATTTCCTTTTGCCTGAATATGAATTCTCTGTGACAAGGCATCCTAACAGACAGTTCATTGCCATGCAGATGAGCCCTACCATACAAAACAAGACTTAGACGAGAAGGACCCCTGCTTAATTTGAGCCGGAGGTTTCCAGTGCTCCCACCAACACTTCATTGTCCACACCAGCACTTATGACAATCCGCCACATGGTGGCACTGTTTGACTAATTTAGAGATGAGCAGACCAACAGTTATTTATTAATTCAATATACTTTAAAATGACTAAGCAATGCCTCACAGGCCATCCTTACAGCTTTGGGGGCTGCAATAGTCTGAATTGTCACACTTGTAGGCGTGTGATGGTTACTAATTGGGTTGGTACAGTCATTGGCAGCCCTGGCAGGGGCAGTGGATGGTACAAGCTGCATTGGCTTCCTGATGAGGACCCTGGCACTTACTTTTTTGTTTTTTACAAATTAAGCCCTGAAGAGGGCTTCATTTAGTCCAGCTTAAGCGGGATATATGGCGATATATAGCCCTGCACCGGTTCAATAAGCCACGCAGTAGTTTTTCCTTACATTTAGCGCTTTAGGTTCACTTTATTTTCCTTCTCGCTGTGTGTGATGCAGATCAGCATAGTACGTTTCTGATCGCTAAGAAACACCAAGGATGAGGAGCTTTTTGCTAGAGTTCCCTAAAGTGTACACACACACGGGGCTAAAAACACCTATTTTCGCTGAGATTTTCAATGCAATTAGCTGATGAGTTGGGCTGCTCTCAGTCTCCAAGGAGCCATCCGGACGCTTCATAAAGCCCCTGCATTCTGCAGGTTTGTATTCATCTGCATGTCTCTATTCAGATTCAGAGTGAGGGGGCCGAGAGGTCAGTCCTGCAACTCACTGCTGGACCTCAGTGAATGACCCACTACAGATAAAGAAGCACGCGCAGCCGCAGACCTGCTTTGGGACGGTACTATTAGGGTGCAGAGTGACCTGCGAGTAAACCTATTTCAGGTGGGGTGACTCATGGTTCTTCTTTTATGCTGCGCGTGAATATTACCTGCAATATTAAATATTGCTGAAAGAACTGTGATTGCTACGCCATGAGGATTTATTTTTCATCCCGCCCACACACACCATCAGGTACAGGATCCCACTGGGCACAGGCCCAACCAACCCAGTCCAACCCAACCCACACTACCACTGACGGGTCCCAAATCACGGCCAGCGCAGCTCCCCACCTGGTCCGCACCTAGACACAAAGATGATATACCATTGTGAGAATAGGGGCACACATAGTAACATTTACTAGGGAATAATCATTTGTTTAATTCTGCTTTTATGGCAACATTTTCCACGTGGCTTATTCAAAGGAGCGGGTTGTAGGACCACCTTCAAAACGTGGTGAAAGCCCTCAAACTGTCACGTGCTGTGTGCATTCACAAACCCTTTGAAGATTGTTGCCCTCCTAGAAATCAGTCCCGGATTCAGGGCCGTCAGGAGCAGAAAGACACTTCTTTTTGTAGGTGTGAAAGTGGAAGGAGGTTCCACAACAGGAAAAATATGTCCATCTAAGATTGCAGGCACACTCTAGTGTTTCACTTGTGAACTGAAATATGATGATTGGAATCATTGCTGTAAGAGCCACATGCATTTGAGAGAATCAGGTCATCTGTAACAGCTGTAAGTTACCGTGAGTACGCGTAGGGGCATATTTACAATAACTGGCGCATCCAGTTATTGTGCGCCGTGCCGCCGCCACCATGGATGCGCCGCATTTACAATGCAGCGCACCATGGGGCGAAAACAGTACAGATGCGTGAGACATCTGTGCCTTAAAGGCGGTGCATTGCTGGAGTTGCGTCGCAAGAGCAACGCAGCTCCAGCAATGATCAGGGGGGACCTATGTGCACAATGCTGCGTCAATCCTTACGCCTGCTTGACGCAGCATGGGCTCAAAATTGATTGAGTGAAATCTTGTAGATTTCACTCAGCCACTTTCAGGAGGCGTTCCTGCGACGGAACGCCCCCCCTCCTGCGCAGGAACGCCTATTCCTGGTGCAGGGCTTTACAACGTGACGCATCTCCCAGATGCGTCCCGTTGTAAATACCCCGCACCATGGCGCATCTTTTGCGCCGCCGCTGCGTCACAAAAGTGATGCAACAGCGGCGTAAAAGTGGCGCAAGGGGCTTGTAAATCTGCCCCCAAGGCTTTTGTGAAATCCTGGAATGTCCAGACTGCTTGCAAGTGTTAGTGGTGAGATATAAATGTCAGTATCCTTCTTGAGCCGGGTTTGTGAACTGGGCTCACTCTGACTCCAGCTTCCACACACAGCAATGAAGCTCACACAGTGCGATCACTGACTGTCACCTACTGATTCATATATATTGGTAATTTTCTTTACATCGCTGAATTTAAGAATCTAGCCTTATATTGTGGTTCACAAATTGGTGTTAAATGTAAAGCAGGCAGTAATAGCTTCAGGACAACCCCATTACGTTGGTATATGTTCCCAAAAAGTTGGAAACATCGTCTTTAAAACAAATTTTAACCAAGAATACATTATATATTTAAAAAAAAAACATAACTTCACCTGCACACAAAATCTATGCAAAAGAGCTCAAGTAAAAGGGCCCAATTCACAAAAATTCAGAATTTTGTACGTTTTTAAAAGAATTTTAGGAGGACTCAGAGGCGTGGGTATCTACACTTAAATACATGTAAGGAGTGCACAAGTACTCCAGGGAAAATCTAGGTCAGTTACTGACTGCACTGCTTCCATCACTGGACTATCCACCCTGAATAGGTACGCCTCCCTCCCTTGAGTAAATCAGCGAGAGTCTGCAGGGGTTCCACAAAATTTATTTGACTGATTACCCTACAACACTGATGTTTGTGGCTAAAGACCTAACCTGGAATGCTCACTGTCAGCCCCTCTAAGCATGTCTGCACACACGTTATATTCCAAAATAATGATGCAATATTATGAGTGAACATTGTTTTTACAACTATAAATCCAAATTTTGCGAAAAATGAACACAACTTTATGTGAATGAAGGAATCTGAGCATCTAAGTTCTTCCTCGGAAGGACATCTATATATATAAAAACGAAAGTATGTCCGTTTGTCCTTTATGCATTACTACACCATTCATCCGATCGCCATGAAACTTTGGGAAGTTGTTGAGCACACTCCCCGGAAGGTTTCTGGCAAAAAAAAAGAAATGTGTTAAAAGTTCTTGAGTACACACCCACGAAGGTTTCTGGCAAAAAAAAAAAGAAAAATGTGTTAAATATAGGCCCCCCAGGCCCCCAGGGCCCTCATAGTCTTTCCAATACTGAACGTTTACAGTTTACGGTGTGAATGGCTTTTGCAATGACCATCAACAAAGCACAAGGACAATCGCTGCAAGAGTCTGGACTAGATTTGGAGAATCCTTGCTTCCCACATGGACAACTGTATGTGGCCAGCTCACACGTCGGAAAACCTTCTGATTTATTTGTGTACGCACCAGACGGAAAAACAAAAAATACTGTGTATCTACAAGCACTCGAATAAATAACCAGAATTAAAACAACAATTTAAAATGTTTTCCATATTAAAAGGAATAAGTTGCAATAAAAATGACACAATGTAAATTGAATGTTATCATAACAAGTTTCCTTAAATGTCCTTTCTTCTGAGATCGCAGCAACACTAGTTTGAGAATAAAGTGCAGTTCCCCGAACTACAGCCAGGCAGGGAAATGTGGAAAACAAATGATAGATGTTGCCATGTACATGTAAGATCACTGCAGTACAAAACTCCCTCAATTAGCCATCGTTTTCTGCTTAGTGTCATCAATGAAAAAAAGTCATTATTTTTCGATAGGTTTAAAAAAAATTTTTTTAACTCACATATAACCGAGTCACCTGCCCGTTTCTAAGTCACTCTGACTTTACGATTAATCTACTAATCCCGTTTTGTTATTCCCCGGTCGACTCCAACCCACTTGCTAATAGGCTTGTGCTGAGCCTCAAATGTTTTTGTCCTGAGTCCCCTTGAGTAAAATTATTTCAATTTGGGCCCCCCTCCACAAGTTTAGGGTCCGGGAAGGGAGTGTGTGCATGTAATTGCCTGGGCTACACCTATGAGGCTGCAAAAAGGGTTCTCAAGTTTCCCAGTACGTGCAAGAATAGTTTCACCTCCATTGCATTCTGGGACTTGTAGTCCGGATTTCATAATGTAATAACCAAATCTGGTTTGGATGAGGATCTAGGAAACTTGAATGTGCTGTCCCGCAATCTGCCTCCACTTTTGTCTCGTTTGGAAGGAATACACATCAGACGGACAGGACAGCCAATAAACAGTCATGTGACATTTGATGCTGGTAGAAAGGCACATTTTGGTTAGACAGAAAAATGCCAACTCTTTAAAAGTGGCCTTCTTTGGAATAGTAATGTACAATTTGACAAAGGTTTAATGTGGTATTTTAAAAATGTACACTCAGGATGCAAGGACAGGCCTGGAAACGTGCTTTACAGACCTCCATTAGCTGGATGCATAATGATTGCTGCAGCCCACTAGTAAATAATAATTGACAGGCCCTGGGTACCTGTAGTACCATATACTAGGGACATATACATACATTACATATTCTCATTAGGTGTATACCAATTTTACCATGTGAGGAAGAGATAGCACAATAAATTTACCACTGATTAGCAGAAGTAAATTATGCAGTCCTGAAAGTCAACAAAAATGGGTGCAAGTGCATAAATCTTGGGTGACCCTGCAAAAGGGCCTAGTCAACACATACGTAATGGAATAAGAAATGGTTTGAGCTCTTATTGCTATTTGTTTTTCATTATCGATATCTACTAATTTCAAAGATACCTATGCTTAAGATACAGCAAAACTAATGAATGTGTTCTGAGCACACCTATTCTTCTCTAAGTTTTTTAAAACTAATTCTGTAGGATTTTTTGATCTGCGTGCTACAATTAATAGAGTATACCCAATACTCTGAATTACAATAAAACAAGTGGCTGGTCAACTAACGTTGACACAGACTTAATTGTGCACAGCCTAATTAAATTTGTTGATCTGACAATTTTTTCACATCATCAACTTATTTTATTTGTATTTCTTTAACAGTTGTAATCAACATCATTACTGTTACATTGTTTAACATTCAACATTATTCATGTTTGAGGTACATCAAAACAATACAGAGTTCAAAATTTCACCAAAAACAAAACAATCAATATAATGTAGGTTAGATTGGCATTCGCCCAATGCATTTTGGGACGTTAGAAGAGTCCCTTCGTCAGGGGCACCACTGTTAAAAAACATAATATACAGGCACATCAGTTTTACGTTAGACATTTCGAATGTACAAGAAAAGATTATCTTATTACGAACAAAAAGTACCTTCACCATTATCACCCATGTGAAGTTTGTGTTAAGAAAAAACTTTTTAACTCACATCAAGGACCCTCACTTCCACACAATAGCCGGGTGGCTGGAGTCAATTAAAACAACTTATGTCTGTGAACAAAATTCAAACCAAAAGTAACTAACACTGTGTTATCCTCATATTCATCTAGCATGTATCTCCGGTAACAAATCTCCAATGTGCATACCTAACGACTTGGTTCCACGAGTAGATATAAGTTTCACCAAATGAACTCAATTCACCATTCGGATTTTACTCGGACCAATGTCGACCTGTAGCGAGTTGACAAAAAAAGGCCATTACCTTCTTGTAATCTAATTGTACCATTCAAATAGACACAACGCTGTTATATACATACCTCGCTAAGCTTCAAAAAAGGCTCTAGTTCCAATAATCAAGCTACATCCACTCGACACCCAAATGGTCGACAAACCTGTAAAATAATTGCAAAAAAGCCTTCACTCTACTGGTCACGAATGAACCTTGCCAAACTATCAGAGAATACTCCAAATTCTCACCTTTTCAGAAACTATCACGACCGAAAACGCCACTATTTCCGTTCTCCTCTCCTCGTGCCTGCAGCTTCAAATGTTCAAAATCGGCGCTTCCTACTTAACATAAAATAACGCTCCTCATAGGCTACTTCATCAAAACGTCCACCAATCCTATTGCCTAAGACTGTTACTACAGACCAGAGTCGGCCAACAATTTAAGACGATCACTCTCATAGGTACAACCTCCATCATGTTAGCCTATAGTAAGACACTTTTCTATTTGACAACATCCCATTTTTTTGAAAAACACAACATTCTGTACTTTATCGATACAAACAACTAAAGAAATAACACCACTATGTGAACCAACGCCTCCACCCATCACAATGTAACCTGCACCGAAGACATCAACCAAGTCCTCTCATTGATGCCAAAGTATTCAAACCTCTTAAGTTAAGTGATGAAAATAAAGATAAGGAAAAAGTGAGAAAATCATACATGCAAAAATAAATGAATAAACCTTTCTTGTAATTGAAACGTATGTAACAGATATACAAAATCAGCTTCATTAAACATTGCTATTTACAGGTAACTACTAAGCTCAATACGGTCATTCAGACCTCCTGGGGTCAGAGTTCCAAGCTTTTTTATCCAAAAAGTTTCTCTCTGCAACAGTTTTTTGTTCAAATCTATGCCTTCTCTGCTTTGTACAGTTTCTATGATTTGGAATCTTAACTGTGCTATGGAGTGTTGTTTTTCTATCCAATGTGTTGATAAAGGAGATGTTAGTGGTTTGTTACGTATCCTGCTTTTGTGTTCTGAAATGCAAATTTTTAATTTACGCTCAGTCTTTCCTATATACAGCAATCCGCAAGGACACTTGATTGAATAAATGACCTGATTTGTGTTACAGTCGCCATCATATTTTAACTTTATTGATTTCCCAGAATGTGGGTGTAGAAGTTCATTGCCTAATATCACATTGTTGCAATGTACACAATTAGTGCACCTGCGCATCCCTCTGAAGTTTTTTTGTTTTATTTCTGTGTTGCTCAATAACTCTTTTATATTTTTTGAACGAGTATAAGCAAAGAGTAGTTTATCTTTGAAGATCTGGTTGAAATCTGGCTCCTGTTCCAAAAGTTCCCATCTTTTTTTAATGATGTTCTTAATCTTTTGAGAGTTAATAGAATATTTTGACACAAATACATTACGTTTCTTGTCACTCTGGTGTTTCTTCATCAGTAATGTATCTCGATTCTCCTTTAATGCTTTAGTCTGCGCTTCTTCCAGTAATGTTGATGGATATCCTCTTTTCTTGTAGTTTTCCTTGTATTCATTTATGTGTTCTATGCTCTTCTCAGGTTTTGTGACTATTCTCCTTAATCTTAGAAATTGTGAATAAGGTAGATTCCTTATTAGATTAGGGGGATGAAAACTCAGAAAATGTAACATACTGTTCTTGTCGGTCGGTTTTCGATGAAGAGTGGTGACAATTTGATTTCCTTCAATTATTACTTTTACATCCAAATATGCGAACTCTGACCTACTAGTGCTGTATGTCACTTGAATCCTGGGATTCCTGGTATTCAATTTCAAGATGTTGTTCTTTAGTTGGATTGCAGTTCCTGACCAAATCAAAAAAATGTTGTCAATAAAGCGACAGAAAAATTCAAGGTTGTTGGTCCATTCACTGTATGAAAAAATATGGTCTTGTTCAAATTTTGCCATATAAGTATTGGCATATACTGGGGCCCCAGTAAAGCCCATTGAAGTCCCATTTAATTGCATGTAGAACTTGTTTGCCCATTTAAAGTAACTGTTTTGCAGACAGAATTGAGTCAGTTCTAATAAAAATATTGGGTTCAACTCAATTTCAGGGTGTTGTAATAACATCCATTCTTCTGCTTCCAAACCATCAGTGTGACCAATCGAAGTATACAAGGATACCATGTCTATGGTGCATAGAATGTATTCTTTTCCATTATGAAGTTTGATCTTAGCCAACTTCAGTAAAAAATCTGTCGTGTCCTGAATATAGGTATGCCAATTTTGGATAAATGGTTGCAAGTAATGATCAATTATTTTTCCAGCTGGTTCAAACACAGAGTTACATCCGGACACAATGGGCCTGAATGGCGGATCTTCCAATGATTTATGTACCTTGGGTAACATATAAAGGTTAGGTCTCTTAGGGTTCTTAACCATCAAATATTTCGCCATCTTTTCTGTGATCCAGTGTGCTTCCTCAGCCTTTTCTATCAATGTTTGAAGTATCTTCTGTATTTCACAAGTTGGATCCTGCTCCAGTGGTAAATAGGTATTGGTGTCATTTACATGCTCCTGTACTTTCTTATTGTAAAAATCAGAATCCATCAGAACCAAGGCTCCACCTTTGTCAGCCTTCTGAAAAGTTAACTCTGTGTTTCTGCCCAATTGTACAAGTATGCTTTTTTCTTTCCTGTTCAGATTATTCGTTTGTTGGTTGTTCTTTTTGTAGTTCAATTTTTTTAGATCTTTGCTTACAAGTGACTCGAATAAATCCAAAGTCTAGTGTGATGTAGGTGCTTCAAAGGTACTTTTTGGTCGAAATACTTTTGCGATTATTTTACAGGTATGTCGACCATTTGGGTGTCGAGTGGATGTAGCTTGATTATTGGAACTAGAGCCTTTTTTGAAGCTTAGCGAGGTATGTATATAACAGCGTTGTGTCTATTTGAATGGTAGAATTAGATTACAAGAAGGTAATGGCCTTTTTTTGTCAACTCGCTACAGGTCGACATTGGTCCGAGTAAAATCCGAATGGTGAATTGAGTTCATTTGGTGAAACTTATATCTACTCGTGGAACCAAGTCGTTAGGTATGCACATTGGAGATTTGTTACCGGAGATACATGCTAGATAAATATGAGGATAACACAGTGTTTTTACTTTTGGTTTGAATTTTGTTCACAGACATAAGTTGTTTTAATTTACTCCAGCCACCCGGCTATTGTGTGGAAGTGAGGGTCCTTGATGTGAGTTAAAAAGTTTTTTCTTAACACAAACTTCACATGGGTGATAATGGTGAAGGTACTTTTTGTTCGTAATAAGATAATCTTTTCTTGTACATTCGAAATGTCTAACGTAAAACTGATGTGCCTGTATATTATGTTTTTTTACAGTGGGCCCCCTGACGAAGGGACTCTTCTAACGTCCCGAAATGCATTGGGCGAATGCCAATCTAACCTACATTATATTGATTGTTTTGTTTTTGGTGAAATTTTGAACTCTGTATTGTTTTGATGTACCTCAAACATGAATAATGTTGAATGTTAAACAATGTAACAGTAATGATGTTGATTACAACTGTTAAAGAAATACAAATAAAATAAGTTGATGATGTGAAAAAATTGTCAGATCAACAAATTTAATTAGGCTGTGCACAATTAAGTCTGTGTCAACGTTAGTTGACCAGCCACTTGTTTTATTATAAGATAAAATGCCTGGGTTAGTTCAAATTCAAGTGTTCTTTCCTATCTGCAACACAATGGTGATACCTGCATTATCCTTCATGTATTATACCTGAGAACTAATGCTCAAATTATAAACATGGAAATTGAAAGATAAAACGAATCAGTTACAGCACATCTCTACTCCCTGACTCATAGCAGAAAATATCCATTTTCGTGGTCAAGCAGTGCAGGGGAATCCCACACAATATTATTTGCCTAAGAGATTTCCTTCACTCAGTATAACATGTATTGGCGTGCATCTTCTATTGACTAGTATGTTTTATTGGATAGTATCTGTTGAGATGCACAGTGAATACTCTTCCTCAGGAACAAATGGAATATGTGGCTACTTAGTTCACTTCTTGCAAATAACAGCATTCCTATAAAACACTGCATATACTTAAGAAAAATCCAGCCTCCTTGTCAAAATCATGATAAGAACTTACAAAACATTTTCTGGCTACCTAGATTGGCATCGCCTGCCAAAGTCAGGTTGGAGTTTTTATTGACGAAACAGTCACTAGCCAGACCCACGGCATCCACTAAGTGCTGCCATAAGCTGCAGTCAGCTGCAAAAGTCACACTGGTCAATGTATTATATTGTCCCTGTAACTTTTGTTTCTTTGAAGTAAATTGCTAACATTTTTTGATTATATTTCCTAACTATAATGCCCCTCAAACCTTTGGGTTTTTGGTGAATTTCCAGGTTTTTTTTTTTAAATTGTATTTTCTAATCGTAACCTGTAACCTTAGAGCATGGATCTATGAGTGGGGCCATGACTGTGTATGTGGGTCTGTGAGTGGGTGTGACAGTGTTTGACTGGGTGTGGGAGTGTCTGATGTGTCTCAGAGTGGCTGTGTAAGTGTCTGAGTGGGCCAGTAAGTGGATGGAAGAATGTGTGGGTGGGTCTGGGAGTGAGCGTGTAAATATTCGAGGGGGTCTGTGAGTGAGTATAAGAGTGTCGCAGTGGGCCTGTGAGTGGGTGTGAGAGGGTCTAAGTGAGTCTACCAGTGGTTGTCAGCATGTCTTAGTGGTTGGTGAGTGAGTGCGAGTGTCTCAGTGGGTCCTTGAGTGGGTATACAATGGGTCTAAGTGGTTAAGCAGGTCCATTCTTGCTCCCTTCACCAACAGCTCTTTCTTCCTGACCTCTGCCAAGCAACCAGACCCCACCATTGATAGAGCGCGCAGGTCACCCAACCAGTATTGCTACCAAATATGCACACTAGGGCCCATAAAACAAATTTCTCTGTGATATTTTATTCAGGTAACCCGCACACTACTATCAGCAGTTCGGTTCTATTCTATTTACTACTGTGTACCTGACTTACCAATCCTCGTTCAGGTACCTAAGACCACAATGGGTCGAGGAGCTAGCTGTGGAGAAAGTAGATAACACAAATACCATATACTTTTTCAATTTTGTACTCCTTATAATAACCACAAGTGCTGGAAGTTTCAAAAACCTTTATCTAGTTATCGTTTTCTTCAGTTTCAATGAGCCACAGGTTAACACAAATCAAACTTTCTATCACTAAGATTAGGAAAATAGTATAACATTGAATTAATGTAAGAAACATGTAGAAATTTAGAAAATAAAGGGTAGGGGAAAAATAAGGAACACGCTATATATAGATCAACAGATTTTCGCAACTCCACTAAAGGTGGGTAAAAAAAGGGGAACATACTATTCAGAGCAGACTTTTAGTTATCACTAACCGTCTAAGAGAAACGAAACCTATGCAATCTACTTATCCTGATGTGCTTATTCTCTAAAGGGAGGGTAAGAATGGGACAAACTATATATGCATATGATTCTGAGTTCGACTAAGGGTAGGGAGAAAATGGAACATGCTAATGCATCAGTTATACGAGAAACTTATTTGTAGAAAAAACAGGGTAAGGGACAAATGAGTAATAAGCCGTATTCGTGAAAAGGGAGAGAAGTTCAGATAATCTAATACCCACACAACTTTATATTTACCTAGGACAGAATGAAGACCAACCCTGGCCATGGGTTGGTTGGAAAAGGTGGGAAAGGACCCTCAAGGACTTAGGTTGCCAGTAGGCGAGCAGGTACAGCTCATGGACAGTCAGGACAGGAAAACCTCAGGATTTGGATCAGGACTGGGCTCACCAAACGGTACGACCAACACCTGCAGCTTCGGATGCAACGCCTGCGCTACCCCCTCTCTGCAAGGAATCTGCCAATAACCCCGATTGGGTTCTCGAACCTTCTAGCAAAGTGCTTCGCCAGCACTTACGGTTATCCATCTCCGACTGAGTCTGGGGAAATTAAGGACAGAGTGCTCCGCAGCTCTCTGTATCAATCACCTATAGAGTTCGTTGGGTCAGTGACAGGTTAGCTATTGGGACAAGTCGGACAAT
This sequence comes from Lissotriton vulgaris, assembly GCF_964263255.1. Taxonomy (NCBI): domain Eukaryota; kingdom Metazoa; phylum Chordata; class Amphibia; order Caudata; family Salamandridae; genus Lissotriton; species Lissotriton vulgaris. The sequence continues at coordinate 2,104,848 of NW_028253230.1, read as the reverse complement.
TTCTCTAGCTAAACCTCGACAAATTATACTGTTTTTGGGACAATGTACCACCCAAAAATGTTGCAAGTGAAAGGTTCCCTAATTTCTGATTGGGCAAGAGAGGAGGTTAGGTCATGGTACCTCCTAAATTCTGGACTTTCTCAGACTTAATATTCATTTTCGAACCCACCCCTAACATTCCAGTTCCCATGCCAAGAGAGGTTTCAGCAAAGAATGGGGTATACAATTTAAAGTACAATTGTTGCAATTGCAGGTAACTGTTCGGCTTCTTCAGCTGGGTCAGAGAGCAGGTTCCCATGAGCATCTTTGCTTTAGCTGCCAGCTGGCTGGGTTCCACTGCTGTGTGACTTTCTTTTCTCCCGTCACATGACTGGTTCTACTCTGACTTCAAGATGGAGTAGAGGTGCTTCCCAGACCCCCACAAGGATGGTACATGAAAAATAAGCGAAAACAAATTAGAGACACCGAATAAAATGAATACACTGTATACCGTGAATGGCTATACTATATCCCTTACTTTGTAATAACTATAGCATTAGGAGTTAAGCGGAAAAAAACGGTTTTGCCAAAGCAGCAATGCAAGCACGTAGCATGTGAGAAACAAAGCGGCCATTTTAGCAATACTGCGCATGAGCGACAAATTCCCTCCAGAACTGCGAGTGCGTCACATTACGTGGGCATGACCAACGCATGCGCAGACTAGATTCCCGCAAAGCAGCAACAATATTATTTGCAAGATTCATTATTATGATTAGACACATAGGCAAGCGTCACTGGGACACCCCCGTGTAGTGTAAAATGCAGTATTAGAAAGACAAAACTGGTTGAATTAGTTTCATTAATGTTATTCGAGGTTCTTGATACAAGCAAGTCGCGTCACATGCGAATACTTGCTCTATCAATCCCCTCTTTGATGATATTTACTATCATCACTATAACTGGAACCAGATGCCAACTTGTCACATTTCTTGCACCTCAATCTCCCCAATCATTCGATTCATTTTTTCTTTCATTCCTTTATTAGGGTGAGAATTTTTCATCTTTTTATACATTTTATTATTCATTTCCTCTAGTTCCAATTCGTCCACATTCCTCTTCACTCCTCTCTTATTCACAGTGTACTTTTTTAATGTTTTTTTAGACATTTGCAGCAAATTAATATAAGAAACACTACTATACTAATGCCCATGATTGGCAACAGTATTTTACTCAAAAGACTTTTCCCTAGGCTAGTAAACCATTTACCCACAGAGGAAAGACCATCTGTTAGTCTCTTCCAGGCACTGTCAACTTCCAGTGGTTTGAGCTCTTTTTCCAAATTTGTAATATTTCTCACATACCTTTCGATTCCTACACTTTTGTCAGGTATGTAAGTGCAACAATGTTGCGCTTTCAACATTCGACAGACTCCGCCCTCTTTTGCTAATACAGTGTCAAGAGCAAGCCTGTTTTGTAAAACCATAGATCTGATCGCAACCATCTCGGTATTGATCATCAGGAAACCACCAGCAGTGTCAGTAGATAACCAATCCACTACTGTAGACAATTTGCAAATTCTGTGTGTATTCAGAGACACTCCCACAGCAGGTCTCAATGCGCTGAAAATATCTCCCACTATTTCGCCCGCACTCTCTCTCTTTGTGCGTGCTAATTTGTTAGTTCTTTCAATGCTTCCAGTGTTTTTCCCCACATGATATATCTTCGGAAAGACAATACCAAAGTAACAACTTCCGTACCAATGGTCCGGCAATTTGAATTAAGCCTTGTTTCCGCATATAAAATAAATTCCAGGAAACACGGATCCCCAACCCCTAATTACTTTGTAATTATGTTCGCATTCACTGGAACCAATGAATATGTTGTTATAATAACTAGTCATTTCTCTGTGAAGACAAAGTTTCCCCTTCTTTTCGAAATCCAGCAACAAGGCAGCATTTGCTCCACCATTTGAGGTGCTCCCTATATTTTCTGCCCATTTAGGAACTTTCTCAGTTTTGTCTTTGGCTTTCTTTTGGAAACTTTCTCTTTTCTTCTCTACCTTGTCCAGAAATTCTTTCTCCTTTTCATGTAAAGAACAAGTCAGGTTATTCTTGTGTGCGTCATTTATGTTAATTTTTCATACAGTTAGAAAATAATCACTCATATATTTAGCTACATCTCTAGTCGTATGTACAGGATTCAGAGTCCTTCGAATAGGAAGTTCTGAAAAAGTCACGTCAAAGTTTGAGTAGTAATACTGTAACGGTCCTCGTCTGTAAAATAGGCTAGTCAATATACTACAGGAAATTTCATAGGTCAAGGGTAAGTGGTGGTAAATCACGCCTTCAGCTACTGAAGCAGGTAGTTTTATGCAAACATAACAGTCATCTATCTCCATTGTCTTTACATAATGCACTAATAGATTCGCAAAAACATTTAGATGAGTTTTGTTCCGGATTTTATTGAAGTGTAAGTCTTCCTCATCTGGTGCTTCTAAGTCTACTTGTCTCTGTTTCAAGCTAAGTGGTCTGTCTAATGCATTTATACTTTTTGGAGTGTTTCTAGTGTGTTATTCTACAGTGCCGTCCGGCAAATTATTATTGGGGTACAGACTTGGGTTCTCGCTCATCATAGAAGGAATGGTTATGGTCAGTCCTATCCAAAGTATTACAATTAATACTACACTACATACACATATTTGACAACACGTTTTACACCAATTACGCCTAGGTCTTCCATTTACACTGGAATCAGACATCTTGGGCTTAAGATAAGTTAACCCCTCTTTGTAACTTTATCTGAATTTTCTTACACCGAGCAACTTAAGGTCGGTTCTTCTTTTTCGGTGCTCTGAATGGCAATCACCTCTTCGTCACTTTCGTCACTTATATCAAGATCTTCGAACTCCTCTAGTACCAGAAAAGTCCACTCAGGATCTTGATATTTACTGTTTTGTCTCCTTAGTCGGGCACTTTTTCTCTTTGGCTTAGTTCCAGATTTCACCTTTTCTCTGGCAGCCTGTTTCCTGTCCTCAAGCTTTTCCTCTACAGTTTTCAGTCTCAGTCTCAGTCTCAGTCTTTTGATGAATCTTGGTTCACTTTTGTTTTTCTTGAATCTTTTAACTGGCACTGTCACTGGGCTTTCGTCTATTGATCTTTTATTTTCATTCACTTGTGGTACATCTGCTTCGAGGGTTTCTGGTTCCCTACCTATCCGACTAGTTCCAGGTCTTAAGTCTTCTTCTTCTTCTTAGTCACTAAGCTGGCCTTGTTCAGGTGTATGTCGGATTTGGCTTTGTTTTGTTTCAATTTCTTCTTCCTAAACACTTTTATCTATTTCTATCTGATCCTGTTCAAGCACTTCGAACCCTTGATTTTCTTCCGCTTGAACTTTTGCTCTATTTCCTAATTGTCCCTTTTCAATTTCAGGAGTTCTTGGAGGCGTGTCGATAGCCCGTTCTGTCCCTGTCTGTCCTTCTTCATTGTCTGATCTGACAAGAATCTCGATAATCTGGTTATCCTTTTCTATTCCTGTCTCGTCCTCACTATTCCACTCTCTATCTAAATAGGTGTATCTTCTGGTCCTTATGGGATCGAATGTCAGGTCAATTACTGGGACCCACTCATCTTGAATGGTGCTTGGTTGTTAATCATCAGCTACTTCAGGACCAACGTCAGGAGACCCCTCAGCTGCACAACCTTCAGCCTCAGTTTCTTCGTTTCCAGTCACTCTTTTGGTATGACTGGCGTGGATCCACTTCGGCACACCTGCACACTTCACTGCTGTCGTGGTAACAAGAATCACTTGTCTCAGTTTTCCCCACTTCGGTGCAAGGCAACTCAATTTGGTGTGTTTCTTTAGCACAACCCAATCACCTGCGTTCAGATTATGGGCTGGAGTTGTTGGCCTGGAGACGGCGTCTTCCCCAATCTGGTGAGAGATAGAACGCACTTGGTCTCCCAGTTGCTTGCAGTACTCTAGCACCAAATCATCAGAAATGCTTAGCAGTTGTTGTCCTGGCACCCATGCTTGTCGCATTACTCTTCCCATCAGTATCTCGTGGGGGCTCAGGCCTGTCTTCCGATCTTGAATACTTCTGATTCCCATCAGGAAAAGGGGCAAGGCGTCTATCCAATTCATTCCCGTGGAATCACACATTTTTCCTAACCCTGATTTGATAGTGCCATTCAGTTGTTCTACCACTCCAGAAGCCTCTGGGCGATATGCACAGTGCAATTTTTGGGTGATTTTGAATGCTGCACAGAGCTGTTCTATCATCTCATTGTGAAAATGCCCACCTCTGTCTGATTCAATTGTAACTGGAAAACGGAACCTAGGTATCAGTTCCCTCAGTAACAATTTGGCTACTGTAATTCCATCATTTCTTTTGGCAGGATAAGCTTCTACCCATTTTGAAAATAAGTAGACAAGACAATGACAAGGACGTACTTCATTCCTTTACAGAGAGCAATTGTATGAAGTCAATTTGTAATCTGACAAAGGGACCTTCTGCTTTTCCGATTGTACCTGGTGTAACTACTGTTTTCTTTCCAGGATTAAACTGCTGACAAGTTAAGCACCTCTGGCAAAGTGCCTCTGCAATGTTCCTGAATTTCGAATTGTACCATGTCTCGTTAAAGACACGAACCATAGCGTCCCTGCCTATATGTGTATCCCCATGTATTAGCCGGGCCATAGGAGCAAGCAAGCTGTCAGGCAATACAGGCATACCATCAGTGTAAACCATGACACTATCCTCACTCCTTTTCCGACAACCAGTCTTTTTCCACCTTTTCTTTTCCTTTGGTCCTGCTGCATTTTGCAAATCTTTCAGTTCTTCCCATGATTGCACATTCTCAAACACCATAAGTTGGCAGCTGTTTCCATGTCAGACCCACTTGATGTTGACTGACATTCGATAACGTGCACAATGTTGGGCCAGTTGGTCAGCATATCGATTACCTGCTGTCACATCGTCATTGCCAGATTTGTGAGCAGCCCACTTGACCACTGCCAATTCTTTTGGTAACTGGATTGCCTCCAGTAATTCTTTTACAACCTTCCCATTCCTGATTGGAGTACCTGAAGAGGAACTCTCTTTGCAGCCACAATTGGCCAAAATCATGCACAACCCCATAGCCATACTGGCTGTCCGTATATATGGTTGTTCTCTTATTTTTCCCAGCTTTACAGGCTCTGGTTAATGCAATAAAATTTGACCACTTGTGCAGACTTGATTCCAAACAAACAGGATGCTTCTATTGCACGTTCTAATGTGCACACAGCATAAGCAGCACTTAAGCCACCATTCTCATGTCTTAGACATGAGCCATCCACAAACAGTTGGTAATCTTCAATAGGTAAGGGCATTTCTTTAATGTCTGGGCGTGGTTTTGTACTGAACTCAGTTAGGTCTATGCAATCATGCTCGACCTCTCCATTTGCTTCTGCAATGAGGGAATCAGGCAATAGGGTAGCTGGTTTCAACAAGTTACATCGAGCAATGGTCACGTTTGCTGCACCCACTTGGATCCTTTCATACTTAGTCAGCCGACTAGGAGTGAGATACTGGGTTTTAGTTCGGGTCAGTAAGATTACAACTGCATGTGGGACATACACAGTTACAGGGTGTCCCATGACGATGGATTCACTTTGCTCAAGACTCATGCAAGTTGCAGCTACTGCTCTCAGACATCACTGGACTATCCACCCTGAATAGGTACTCCTCTCTCCCTTGAGTAAATCAGCGAGAGTCTGCAGGGGTTCCCCAAAATGTATATGACTGATTACCCTACAACTCTGATGTTTGTGGCTATAGACCTAACCTGGAATGCTCACTGTCAGCCCCTCTAAGCATGTCTGCACACACTTTATATTCCAAAATAATGATGCAATATTATGAGTGAACATTGTTTTTACAACTATAAATCCAAATTTTGCGAAAAATGAACACAACTTTATGTGAATGAAGGAATCTGAGCATCTAAGTTCTTCCTTGGAAGGACATCTATATATATAAAAACAAAAGTATGTCCGTTTGTCCTTTATGCATTACTACACCATTCATCCGATCGCCATGAAACTTTGGGAAGTTGTTGACCACACTCCCGCGAAGGTTTCTGGCAAAAAAAGAGATGTGTTAAAAGTTCTTGAGTACACACCCGCGAAGGTTTCTGGCAAAAAAAATAAAGAAACATGTGTTAAATCTAGGTCCCCTGGCCCCCCAGGGCCCTCATAATCTTTCCAATACTGAACGTTTACAGTTTACGGTGCAACTGGCTTTTGCAATGACCATCAACAAAGCACAAGGACAATCCCTGTGAGAGTGTGGACTAGATTTGGAGAATCCGTGCTTCCCACATGGACAACTGTATTTGGCCAGCTCACACGTCGGAAAACCTTCTGATTTATTCGTGTACGCACCAGACGGAAAAATAAAAAATACTGTGTATCTACAAGCACTCGAATAAATAAACAGAATTAAAACAACACTTTAAAATGTTTTCCATATTAAAATGAATAAGTTGCAATCAAAATGACACAATGTAAATTGAATGTTATCCTAACAAGGTTCCTTAAATTTCCTTTGTTCTGAGATCGCAGCAACACTAGTTTGAGAATAAAGATCAGTTACCCGAACTACAGCCAGGGAAATGTGGAAAACAAATGATAGATTTTGCCATGTACATGTAAGATCACTGCAGTACAAAACTCCCTCAATTAGCCATCGTTTTCTGCTTAGTGTCATCAATGAAAAAAAGTCATTATTTTTCGATAGGTTTAAAAAAAATGTTTTTAACTCACATATAACCGAGTCACCTGCCCGTTTCTAAGTCACACTGACTTTACGGTTAATCTACTCATCCTGTTTTGTTATTCCAACCCACTTGCTAAGAGGCTTGTGCTGAGCCTCAAATGTTTTTGTGCTGAGTCCCCTTGAGTAAAATTATTTCAATTTGGGCCCCCCTCCACAAGTTTAGGGTCCGGGAAGGGAGTGTGTGCATGCAATTGCCTGGGATACACCTATGAGGCTGCCAATAGGGATCTCAAGTTTCCCAGTTACGTGCAAGAATAGTTTCACCTCATTGCATTCTGGGACTTGTAGTCCGGATTTCATAATGTAATAACCAAATCTGGATTTGGATGAGGATCTAGGAAACTTGAATGTGCTGTCCCGCAATCTGCCTACACTTTTGTCTAGTTTGGAAGGAATACACATCAGAGGACAGGACAGCCATTAAACAGTCATGTGACATTTGATGCTGATAGAAAGGCAAATTTTGGCTAGGCAGAAAAATGCCAACTCTCTAAAAGTGGCCTTCTTCGGAATAGTAATGTACAATTTGACAAAGGTTTAATGTGGTATTTTAAAAATGTACACACAGGATGCAAGGACAGGCCTGGAAACATGCTTTACAGACCTCCATTAGCTGGATGCATAATGATTGCTGCAGCCCACTAGTAAATAATAATTGACAGGCCCTGGGTACCTGTAGTACCATATACTAGGGACATATACATACATTACATATTCTCATTAGGTGTATACCAATTTTACCATGTTAGGAAGAGATAGCACAATAACTTTACCACTGATTAGCAGGAGTAAAGTATGCAGTCCTGAAATTCAACAAAAAGGGGTGCAAGTGCACAAAACTTGGGTGACCCTGCAAAAGGGCCTAGTCCAACACATACGTAATGGAATAAGAAATGGTTGGAGCTCTTTTTACTATTTGTTTTTCATAATCAATATCTACTAATTTCAAAGATACATATGCTTAAGATACAGGATAGGTATTACCTGGGTTAGTTCAAATTCAAGAGTTCTTTCCTATCTGCAACACAATGATGATACCTCTATCAGGAGGGTGTATTATCCTTCATGTATTATACCTGAGAACTAATGCACAATTTGAAAACATGGAAATTGAAAGATAAAACGAATCAGTTACAGCACAACCTCTACTCCCTGACTCATAGCAGACAATTTCCATTTTCATGGTCAAGCAGTGCAGGGGAATCCCGCACAATATTATTTGGCTAAGAGATTTCCTTCACTCAGTATAACATGATTTGGCCTGTATCTTCTATTGGCTAGTATGTTTTATTGGATAGTATCTGTTGAGATGCACAGTGAATACTCTTCCTCAGGAACAAATGGAATATGGGGCTACTTAGTTCACTTCTTGCAAATAACAGCATTCCTATAAAACACTGCATATACTTAAGAAAAATCCAGCCTCCTTGTCAAAATCATGATAAGAACTTACAAAACATTTTCTGGCTACCTAGATTGGCATCGCCTGCCAAAGTCAGGTTGGAGTTTTTATTGACGAAACAGTCACTAGCCAGACCCACGGCATCCACTAAGCGCTGCAATAAACTGCAGTCAGCTGCAAAAGGCACACTGGTCAATGTATTATATTGTTCCTGTAACTTTTGTTTCTTTGCAGTAAATTGCTAAAAAATTTTGATTATATTTCCTAACTATAATTCCCCTGAAACCTTTGGGTTTTTGGTGAATATTGTCCCTGTAACTTTTGTTTCTTTGCAGTAAATTGCTAAAATTTCCTAACTATATTGCCCCTGAAACCTTTGGATTTTTTGTGAATTTCTGAGGTTTTTTTAAATTACATTTTCTAATCCTAACCTGTAACCTTAGAGCATGGATCTATGAGTGGGGCCATGACTGTGTGTGTGGGTCTGTGAGTGGATGTGACGGTGTTTGACTGGGTGTGTGAGTGTCTGAGTGTGTCTCAGAGTGGCCGTGTAAGTGTCTGAGTGGGCCAGTAAGTGGGTGGAAGAATGTGTGGGTGGGTCTGGGAGTGAGTGTGTAAATATTCGAGTGGGGTGTGAATCAAACCCCAGCAGGTGGAGACGGTTCCGCTGGCCTTGCAAGATCTGGAGTTACTGCTAAATAAGACCAAGTCTGGTTCTCCCCTGGATACCTACCCACTGAAAGTCATCAAGCAGTGTAGGGAGACCCTCCTGCCACCGTTGCTAGAGGTAATGAATCTAGCCATTAGAGACGGTATTTTCCCTATAGAATGGAAGAAGGCGGTAGTAAAACCCCTGTTAAAAAAGGCCTCCCTGGATCCGGGGGTCCTAAAAAACTTCCGGCCTATCTCACTGCTTCCTGCTCCAGCGAAGATGCTTGAGGCACATCTTAACAAGCATCTCCCTGTTTTTGTGGAGAGCTCGGGATGCCTAGACTCCTCCCAGCATGGATTTAGGAGAGAATTTAGCACTGAGTCAGCCCTCACCATCGTGCTCGATAAGATCCGCACGACAGTAGATGGGGGCCAGACCTCCCTCCTGGTCCTGCTAGATCGAACTGCGGCTTTCGATACCCTCTCCCCCTCAGTACTTTCATCTCGGCCGAGGGAGGTGGGGGTGAAGGACACAGCTCTGGATCTTTTGACCTCTTTCCTCACGGGGAGGGAACAAAGAGTCAAGCTGGGGGAGTTCCTATCTCCATCCCGACCAGTGCTGTGTGGGGTCCCTCAAGGGTCGGCACTCAGCCCGACCCTTTTCAACATCTATGTGACCCCACTAGCCAAATTAATAAGATCTTTCGGGATGGAGGTAGTCTCTTACGCAGACGACACCCAAATCCTCGTCTCTCTCCCCCATTCAGATGTACTAATCACCTCCAAGTTTAGATCTTGTATGGAGGCGGTTGGTCATTGGATGATTCAGAACTCTCTTAAACTGAATGGGGAGAAGACTGAGGTGATGGTGTTTGGGGGGAAAGAAAACATCTGGTCAGCCAATTGGTGGCCCGACTCACTAGGAACATGCCCTTCCCCTACAACATCTGCCAAGAATCTTGGGGTGTTGATAGACCCTGCCCTTGACTTGGGCAGCCAGGTGAGTAGAACCGTCTCCACCTGCTGGGGTTTGATTCACACCCTACGAAGGGTTAGGAAATATCTTTCCTTGCAGGCTAGAAAACAAATAGCCGTCGCACTCATTGGTTCTCGTATGGACTACTGTAATGCACTGTATGCCGGGCTTAACAGGAGCCACCTGCAGCGCTTACAGGTAGTCCAAAACGCCATAGCCAGATTTGTTCTGGATATTCCCAGACGCTCCTCGGCCACTGCGGCCAGGAAAACGCTGCATTGGCTACCGGTAGAACATCGAATCCGGTTCAAAGTTCTATGCATGACCTACAGAGCCATCGCCAAAAATAGCGACACGGGAATTGGGTCCATCATTTCCCACTACATCCCTGGAAGGAACTTGCGTTCCTCCGGGAAATTGCTTCTGACAGCCCCCCGCATACGAAGAGCTAGATGGGGTGGCAGGGCCTTTTCCACTCTAGCTCCTAAATGGTGGAATGACCTTCCCCTGGACCTGAGATCCCTTCCGTCTTTACAGAACTTCCGCACTGCCCTAAAAACTCTTCTCTTTCGGCAAGCTTATATGTAAGGTCTTCTGTCTCAATTTCTGATCATATTGTTAGGCGCCTTGATACCTGCGGGTTATTGTTCCTGCGCATTATAAATCTCCTTCAAATCAAATCAGTGAGTATAAGAGTGTCGCAGTGGGCCTGTGAGTGGGTGTGAGAGGGTCTAAGTGAGTCTACCAGTGGTTGTCTCCATGTCTTAGTGGTTGGTGAGTGAGTGTGAGTGTCCCAGTGGGTCCGTGAGTGGGTATGAAATGGGTCTAAGTGAGTAAGCAGGTCCATTCTTGCTCCCTTCACCAACAGCTCTTTCTTCCTGACCTCTGCCAAGCAGCCAGGCCCCACCATCACCTGCCCTTGCCAGACTGTCCTTGCCAGGCTTCTCTACAATAAATAAAAAAAACCTTTCGAGGCCCCAGCCTCACTTCACAGTTTTCCCACTATTCTCCTGCTCTACTGCTCAACCACACAACAGACCACACATTAGGGAGCTCTACTGGCTCCTCATTTGTGTGGCCAGTTCGAACTTCTCACACACACATTCTAGTCAATATAAAACACAGCACCACATACCTCAATCACCGTCTTTTCTTCCACCAACCCATCAGACAAGTTCACTCAGTATCCCTATCTCTTGCACAGACACCTTACATCCGCAGAAGCAGAACAGGAAGTTTATTATTCTCCTACTTAGCAGCCACATCCTGGAACAACCGCCCCATCAACTCAGGGCTTCCTCCTCACTTCTTGAATTCAGTCAGAACCTGTATTCCAGGCTATTCAATTAGTCGCCTTGCAAGACCTTCGAGAATACCTCTATCAGGCCCAGCCTCACCACATGCCTACACTCACCTATTCAGCACCTGGATATCCTCATGGGTAACAGGCAGCATTTTACAAATTCACTTTACATTTCATTACATTACATTACAGCCTCACTAATAAAGCGTGAAGGTAAGAATGTTGCAGATGTATCCAATGATAAATCCTTTGCTTATAAAATCAGAGAAGCAAGAAAGACTAAACATGCATGCTACCATTTTCAAATAGTCCCATTATGTGACTTTTCACATTCTTTCAACTGAATTCCTTTGTAATCGCTCTCAAACTTTCCCCCTTACGCATTTGAAGTGACAGAGGAAACTGAATATGATATGGTTGTGTGGGCATTACAGCTAATTTGAAAAGTGTAGAAGAATTAGCTTATGATCCAACGTAACCTCTGGGTACACAATGTGTTTTCAATGTTGAAGTTGGGTGTTAAAACTCATGTTGGGTTTTGCAGAACATGCCACACATTTCAAATTCCTTTTGGAATTAAGTGTATCCACAATAAGTTTATCACCTAGTATTTTCTGTGTTAAGTGTTTCAGGTACTAAAGTCACTCCTACAATTTAATCCAAGAGTGTGGAGTCATTGTCTGGCAGCTACTACTTCACCGATGTGACGAAGTTGTTCCGCTTATCTTTGGATCATGTTACCACAGGCTTGAAGAAATAAAGGTAAATTCTTTGAGTGTCATTCCACCACATCTTGTTTCTTCTCCAATGTTGTAAATGTTCTTGTATCGTCATGAAATCAGCTCACCAAAGATTTGATTGATTGGTCTCAACCATGTTTTTATCAGGTTGCACATTTTCAAATTACTTTTATTGCTACTTGGTAAAGGGTGTCACCGGTGTGTTTGAGGGCCAACAGCATGTCATTTTTCACCAAGAGGTTTCTTTCAAGTGTGAGGTTGGCTTGAATAATACAGCTAATTGGTGACTGTTGGAGACATCTGAACGATGTAACAAAATGGGCTATTAGTTGGGGAGGTATAAAATTATCTCAGGCCCACCACATAAGTTCATCTAAATAAACCTGGGCTCCCCACATGCTCACTATGGTACTCAGCACACAGATTTAACATCAGCAAAAGTACTTAGCAATACCAAGACAAAGGCAAAACAAAACACAATAAAAATGTTGCAACCAATTTGCCAAATAGAGAAAGTAATAAAAAGAACAATGACATCGAAACAACTAGACTGGGAAACCAGAGATATGATTTTTTTTATTTTTTAGGACAAAAGCATCATGAAAGTGCCAATTAGAAGTCACTGTTCGCATTTGACTGGGACCTAGACATGATTTCAACCCAACTATGATGGTCCAGAGGTCGAATACTCCAAGTGGGTCATGCAAGTCAAAGATTTTACCTTCTGACTTGGTCTCTGAAATCAAAGTTGAAATACTGTTGTCGGACAGGTTACAGGATGTATCCAGTGAAGTCCTCTTGAAGTCATAGGGCAATTGAATGAGGTCCCACTGAAGCCATTGGTTTTGGCAGAAAAGCTCAGAGTGGGAAAATTCTAATTTTGAGCCCACTGAAGTACTGTTGTTTTTCGAATACTTCTCTAGAATTTTGGTTATATTTACTCACAATTCACACAGCGTAGTATGGCAAGTTGCTCTGCTGTATTGAGTGAAATGTAGAGAGCTGGAAAGCGCCATATCTACTGAGCTAGAGTTTAAAAGCTCCATATCTACCAAGATATGGTGCTTTTCAGCTTCCTCCCTTCACTGGCACACTTGTGGCTGTGTAGTGCCAACGCAGGCACCCTGGCAGGCACCTGTGTTAAAGGCAAGATGTTTGTTTGTTGCCGAAAGAGATTTCCTTCTGAACAAAAACAATCCTTAAAGGGATTTTCCTCTTTCTATGCATGTTGCAGAATGCAGCACATTTAGAAAGAGGAAGAAATTAGTAGAAATAGAATATTTCTCCATGTAACGTTGGTTCAGGGAGGCGTAGCATCTTGACACATTTCCAGGGTTACAAGTCTTTGTAACAATGGGAATGGGATGTATGATGTTACAATGCATACTTTTACAACGCCTACCTTTACAACGCATTTTTTACACCGAAACATCCATTACAACGCATACCATTACAACGCATACCATTACAACAAATACTTTGAAACTACCTTTACAACGCATTCCACTACAACGCATACCATTACAACGCCTAACATTACATGGCATATAAGGTAAGTATTGGATAGTGTAGGGGTAAAAATTGCTATTCTAACTCCAGGGGGTGCAACAGTAGGGTAAGTGTTGGATAGTGTAGGGGTTAAAATTACTATTCTAACTCCAGGGGGTGCAACAGTAGGGTAAGTGTTGGATAGTGTAGGGGTAAAAATTACTTTTCTAACTCCAGGGGGTGCAACAGTAGGGTAAGTGTTGGATAGTGCAGGGGTTAAAATTACTATTCTAACTCCAGGGGGTGCAACTGTAGGGTAAGTGTTGGATAGTGTAGGGGTAAAAATTACTATTCTAACTCCAGGGAGTGCAACAGTAGGGTAAGTGTTGGATAATGTAAGGGTACTATGTGCTGTAATGGTATGCGTTGTAATGGTATGCTTTGTAATGACTGCGTTGTAATGGCATGCATTGTAGTGGTATGCGTTGTAGTGCCATGCGTTGTAATGGTTGCGTTGTAAATGCATGCGTTGTAATGGATGTTGCGTTGTAAAAGTTTCATTGTAATGGTAGTGCGGTGTAAAAGTTGCATTGTAAAGGTTGTTTCCCGTGGGAATGTGCTAAAATACATGGACAGATGCATGGGAAAGCCCATGATCCACCCATGGAATGCCTCTCAAATACAAAGTACGCAAGACAGATATGTGTGCTGTTTGAAGTTACTTTTAGGGAAAAATCTCATACAAAGCCACACAAATCTGATTTGTGTGACTTTGTAAATCAGAAATAACATGTTGCATGGTGGTCATGCAAAAATAGTGACACATCGGCAATGCAAAATGTTACTAAATGTCCATCTTAGTATTTTTTATGAAGTGCAAAATCCTCCAGTAGTAAAGCCTCAAACTGTATCCAACATCAGCAGGAACCAGTCCAGCAGGTCAATTGTGTACTTAAGCAAAAATACCTTCTGTAGCTTGGTGTGCCTCTGAACCCGAAGGGGAGGTCAGCCAACTGACCTCTACGTCCATTTTCCAGCCCTTGGTACACGTTACAAGCAGGTGCAGCTACTCAGGTCTCCATACCGGGCATTTCCAGCCAGTCCAGTCCTGTTCTGTTCGTCCTCGGGTCCATAAAGACTTCTAATGAGGTTTGGGTGTGGTATCATTTTTGTAGGATTCAATAGCCAGTGGGTGACTCCTAGACATTCACCAAACACTGGGAAAAAGTTCCCAGTGGCAACTCTGCCAGTTTTGCAGCACATCCTCTTTCCTTTACTGCAAACTAAGCCAAAGTATTCTATACTGAGGAAAAAACAATGCGGTAGTACCCATCTGCCCTTGGAGGTTTTGGGTGTGCCAGACAGGGTGTACATAGGTAAATAAACAGTCCCATCCTCCTCAAAAACACATAACTGGTTCTGGTACCAGTTCCCTCTCCCTCTAGACTAGTGCCAAGCTGGGGATAGAGAGGTTAGTGAACAAAAGCCTCTCTTCCCCATTTCTCCCTTTACACTTCACTATAATATTAAAGCCTCACCCTGATCCCTGTTCAAGTTAATGAAATACCTTCACCACCCCTAACTGCTCTTCCTAAGCTGAGAGGAGTCATGCACCTAATACCCAAGTCTTCCTCCAAAATACCTAAGGCACTGTTTGTGCTGAGGGGGCAGTTTTCACAAATCATTAAGGGGAAACAGGGACCAGCTGCTACCAGTCTAATACCAATTAGCCTAGTTAAGATTCAAAAGACAAAGTGTAACTTTTTAAAAGTTACTTTCCTTTATCTTTATTAAACATCTAAATTGATCAATTGATTGGATTTTCTTTCCCTAATAAAAGCAACTACAGCCCTGTATAGTGAAAATAGTGTTTTTGTTTTTCATGGACAAACACCTACTTTGAAAGATTAATTTTAAAACACAAGCAAATTTGCTCAGTGGCTGCATTAAACATGGTGGTCACTTGGCAGCTCCACTGAAGACACTGAGATTATCACCAAGCAGACATGCAACACATGATACAGTTGTTATTCAGTGAAGGCGACTCTGATATTCCTTTCCCAGAGGAAGAAGGTTAATGACAGGCCAGAATTGTATTAGAGAACATTAAGCTGTTGATATTGCTTACAGCATAGATTGACTGTGGGTAGCATATATGAATCAGAGGCCTTGCAGTAGCAGTCCTGGGCCTTCCCATCCAGACTGAACCACACACCTATAAAACCGAAGAACACAGTGATGCAGAAAAAAGTATTGTGGTCAGACAGGTCTTATTGCTGCAAGGTAGCTTGCAAGTGAATAGAGATTACATGGAATGATTTGAGAAGCAATATTTCCACATCTGGAAAATAAGAACCCTTTTTCAATATTTCAGAAAGATTTATATAGATGCACTCCAGACAACAAAGAGAAAATTCAGGAGAGAGGTAAATAGAGTCAAATTGGAGTCTATGTGATTCTGCAAGGAGGGAGCAAGAGACGTGTGGGAGGGCTGAGCTGGAAGACAACAGTTGTCACTGGCATTGAATTAGGAATGTAACCAGACAGAACAGACGTCCATAGATGGATCTAGATCCTGATATCCAAAGAAAGGGGCTTTTTCCTACTTTTTTCACACAAATATGGGATGTTGCTGCTGTTGACTGACAGATCAAGAGAGAGAGCTCATGCAACGTCACTTAGGTGAATATAATCCAATCCCAAAAATGTGGTGATACAAATTATCTTATTTATTTGTCTGTTTATTATCTGCATGGCATAGTCTTTGAGAATGAGGCCTTTTAGGGGATTCTCAAAAGACAGTCAGAGGACCTTAATGGTCATTACCTTCTGTTCTGGAAATATTACATGTTGAGAAATTGCATTTCTGGTTGAGGGTGCTGAAACGCTTCTCAAGCAGCGACCACTATTCTTGTTAGGGTAAGGCAAAAGATAACCCTAAATTATCCTGTGATCAACCATCTGGAAGGTTAGCATAGAGCAATCAGGCTTAATTTAGAAGTGATGTGTAGAAGTATTCATGCAAAACACACAAGATGATGGATGGAATGTTGCACAATGGCAAAACATTAACCCCCTGTCACAGATCTGGGTTTAATCCATTGTTATTTTGCTCACCAAGCCAGCCCAGTTCAGACATGGCCATATGCAAATCAGTCTTGACCCTGTGCCTCATGGGAACAGTCCATCCTGAACTGTCAAGCCATGTCTTCCCTGGACTGGAATCAAACATCCTAGGACCGGTTTCTGGCTATCAGCCGTCTTCAACCAGGATAGCTTGACTCCAGTGGCGTAGTGAGCACTGGACCCACATCTGGGCATACCCTTCCCACATGGGGTGAACAGCAAAACACACAAGATGATAGACGAAATGTCGCACAAGGCAAAATATTCACCCCCAGTCACAGATCCGGGTTTAATCCTTCGTCATTTTGCTGACCAAGCCACCCCAGTTCAGACATGGCCATATGCAAATCAGTCTTGACCCTGTGCCTCATGGGAATAGTCCAGCCCGAACTGCCAAGCCATGTCTTCCCTGGACCGGAATCAAGCATCTTAGGACTGGTTTCTGGCTATCCGCAGTCTTCAGCCAGGATAGCTTGACTCCAGTGGCGTAGTGAGCAAACTTTGAGCCTGGTATCTGATGCCATTTTGACAGAAGTGCACTGGGTTCCTTCTAGCCAGGTCCCCAGTGCTAGATCTCTTTCCCTAAAACTGTACAATTGTTCTCCCACTTGGCAATACCTTTAGCACTCCTTGTAATTCCATTGTAAGTGGTACCCCTAGTAACTAGGGCAAGAAGTCTAAAGAGGGTCCTTAAGGTCTAAAGCATGTATTATGCCTCCCTAAGAGATCCCTCAGCACCAACATTCAAATTGCCATTGCAGGCTGCATGCCATGGTGCAGAGAAAAGTGAAGACACAACATGGCGCACCTCTTGTATGCCATGCCTGCAGACACTTCATGCAGTATAGGTAAGCCAGCTCTACAGCAGGCCTTACAGCCCTATGGCTGGGTACACTCTACTACTTGTGTGGACATTTCTGCATATGCCTGGAGATGTCTAAGTCAATTATTAGATATTAAAATTTGACAGGGAAGCCATTTTGAGTGCATGGGCTGGAGATTGGTATTTATAAACTAGCCAGCTACATGATGACTTCACTGAAACTAGAGATGTTTGGTATCAAACATATCATATTACTAAACCCACATTGATTTAAGTGATAGATTAATTCATACTTGCTGCCAGAGGGCACCTTAGAGACACTCCAGAAAACCTGCAGACTACAAGTGCTACAGCTGACTGGTATAGACCAGCCTACCACATCAGACAGGTTTCTGACCCCTGCAAGTGAGAGCCAGTGCTCTCCGAGGACAGAAATAATGCCCACTCTGGCCAGAAGTGCTGTTCTCTCCTCTAAGAAGGATGGTTAAATGATCAGCATATAAAAGCAGGTTTCGAAGAACTCTGCTGCCTTTGATATGCAACCCAAGGCTTCCATATACAGGGGAAATGCTACACCTACTTAGGTACATCTGGCACCAGGAAAGGTTTGATAAATTAGCTGGTTAGGAAGCGTGTTCTCCTCAGACTAACACCACCCTTAAGGTAGGCTACCTGATGTGGACACAACTTTCAGAATTTCTGGGTAAGGTTTATTTGCATTTCCCACAGGAAGTGGTCATATAAAGCGTGTAGACATCCTAAAGGTAAGCAGCCCATTGGCTACTATCTGTCACTCCCTGTAATGCCCTACATTGTGTATTTAGGTGGCACCCCTGACACCAGTAAATAAGATTTGATGGATCAAGAACAAGTGGACATAGAAGAGACACAAGAAAAGCTACAACTGAAGACTGGCTGTAGACTTTTGGCACCAAACCCTGCCTGCCTACACCAAGTCTCGACCACTGTGCCTAGCGAATTGTCCTGGAGCTGACTAGATTCCAAGAACCTCAGGAGACTGTCAGCCCTTTGCAAATGGAAGGAAACCTGTGCACACACATAACCATCAAACATGTAATATGACAATTTCCGAAATTAGTAGAGAAAAGCAGTTGACGCTTGTTGATCTCGTTGTTTTAATGCGCCAGCCGACACATGTTTCATTGGAGTACAGTACACTCCAATTCTTCAGTTGGAGTGTACTGTACTCCAGGGAAACATTAATAATTTAGCAAATTGTCATATTGCATGTTTGATGGTTATGTGTGTGCACAGGTTTCCTTCACTTTAAGTAGCTGTATGCGTAGCATTACATTTTTTAAGGGGTTGTTACGGTCATCCCTTTCCTTGTAGCACCACTCGAATAGGACTTGACCAGTTAATTTGCCAATTATCCACTGGAGCACAACCACTCCCTCATACTACGAACCCTCCTTTTTGGGAGTAAGCCCTTTGCAAATTGTCAGCTACTCCCCTGCAGTCTGCAGACACTAAAGAGCGAAGTCCAGTTCACAGTGTTGCAGCTCACCAGGCAACCTGATGCAGCAGCCCCCCAAGAAGATGCACCTGTGGTCCTGAAGGTCAGATCTATTCCCTCTCCAAGTTAGAGGGCACCAAAATCAACAGGAGTCGCAGAGGCAAATACCTAGAGTACCAAACCCCTGCAGCAAGCAAAGACCATGAGAGACCCTCCCGGACTCCAATGGCACTATCAGAAAATAACCATACAAGGATCACAGGACTACAGAGACCCACATCTAGAGTGGCCCATATGTCCTGATTTGCCACTGTCAACTGACAAAGACCGACAACTGCAAGGCCCTAGGACGCACAGAACCAAGCAGACCTTTTCACTCTGCACCGAGTGCCTCAGCATGGTTACAGACAAACCAGATGTGCCCCCTTGTCACCAGGACCCTCGTGACACGATTCCCCCATTGTGAGCCCCGGGAATTGTCCCTTTCTGCAGTCTTTATCTTTGTGGCTCCTCTTCTTTCTAATGGCATGGGACACAAAGCCACCAACTCGACTGGCACATCTGCATTTAGACTGCTTAGGGCAAGCAATGAGTAACTGTTAGTGGTACTTTGGACCTTGGCCCGCTACAGCCCTAAGTTCTGAAGCAGACCACCAAAAATTATTGCAAATATCTGTATGCAAAATATGTATTTTCTCCTATAGGGAAGCATTGCTGCATGGAAACACATTTAAATGAACTATTTACTTACCTATAATTTTTTTTTTTAAGTAATCACATGCTAACGAAGTTCTTGGTACTAAAATGTACATACAAATGTGAATTATTTTTTCTAAATTGGTCTTGGATTTATTCTTGAGTGTGTCTCTCATTTATTGTTTTTGTGAGTTCAGTTTAACTGCTCAGCACATTACCACAAAAGAGAGCATTTCAGTTTTAATTTGTGCCTCTGTAAACCAACTGGGATTTACTTGGACACTTTACACAGTGTACCTCGTTTTGGTCCACTATATAAAGAACCAGCTTCCTACAACACTTTACAAACTTGAAGGCCTACACTCATCTATGTGCGGTGATCCTTTGAATCTCCAGACACTGGGCTAAGCACTCCCATATGTTTAGCGTTCCTAATGGGGCTGGGCACACACTAAGTGAGGTACATAAACAGGAATGTGTGCATCTTTATGAGGGGTATTCTTATATACAACGAGTCTCACTCCTTTTTCAGTCCAGATCCTCAACCTGTCTCCTAAGGCCCTCTTGGCATACACTTCTTACTTAAAACAACTATGTCCTTACATTGTGCCTGGTATGCGACTGCCCAACACCCTAGAGTACCTGACTGCATTTACCAGTGATTGCTCTCTGTGTTAACTTCTTTATTATAATACTTACAGAAACAGGTTGCAATTACCACCTACAATTATACTATTATACATTAACTCCAGCCAAACTTTCATAATAGCCACATTCTAAAGTGTCTATAATGTAAGTAAACATCAATAAAGAGCACTGTTTCAATAAAGTGCAATGGAGATCTACTTCCTCCAGTACAAACTCAACCTCCAAATCTTATTGTCCCACTACTCCAACTTACAACAAATAGAGAGGAGTACTTCTAACCTTTGAAAAAGCTTCTTCCTTTCCATACACATTTTGCATGACCACATTCCCTAGAGTATACATTATTAATTATCTCAACCCAAGCTTGCATCCTAGGTGATTCTGTTAATTTCCAAATTGGAATAAGTATTGACCTTGCGAATAATGTTGCAGTGAACCACAATTAGTGTGCCGAGGCTGGACTGATACCCAGATGCCTTGAACAGACTAATAAAACTGCATTCAAATCTATTGAATATGTTTTCCTCGAAGAACGCCACATACACCTCAGATCCCCCTCCCAGAAAATGTTCACCCCATTACATTCCTAGATAATATGGATCCAGCTACCGGGTTCCAAACAACTTGGACCGCACTCAGGAATATTTTTCCATTTATGTAACAGTACATAGATATAGTATACCATTCACTGAGCATAAAATTGCATTTTCCGAATGTTGGCACCCCGTAAAACTTTAGAACTAAAGACAGAGGCTTCCAGATATTGCTCCTGAGATAAAATCATCTTATTCTCTTGTATCCGTTTAATTTGTATGTTTAAAAGCTCATCCTGAAAATTAGACCCTCCTGAGCTCAACCATTTTACCATTTTTTCTGTTTAATATACCCTCCCAAAGATTGAAAAACTACCCAAACTATTTTTTGGGTTGATTCAATTTGTAAAGGTTGGTATTTCATCAAAATGGATGTAATCGGAAGATATACCAATCTAGTTTGCACCCAGAGCCGCTTTCCAGGAAATAAAAGCTTCATTAACAATCCAGTCCCTTTCTTTTACCAGATTGAAAGAAATTATTGTGTAATACACAATGAATTAACACAAAGAACATTTTTAGCATCATGCCACATCGACTGCGGGCAACCACTGAGCGACTACCTATGCACTCTTGCACAAGACATGACCACATCCCAACCACCCACTCCTGTGCACACTAGCGTGGTCATCCCCATTTTGCTGCTGGACTCCCATGGTACAAAATCTCTCGCCATCAAAGACCATGCCTACCAGATTTCTATAAGTTCACTGTTCCACGTTACTCCTATATCATTACAGATCTGTTATTCATTGTATTCTATTGGCAAGTGACTGCAATGACCTTGGGATAATACGAACTGTACTATTATGCAAAGCGATATGTTGGCGTATGTACTATCCTGTGGTTATTATAAAAAATGACAAAATTAAATAAAAAAAATTTAGCAGAGGCACAATATGAATTTTAACTTATGCCACTCTACCGATTAGAGAGATCGTAACCCTCCCCCATGGATCCACGATATTCTCAATCTTAGCAAGAAAGGAAGTGTAGTTTAAGTCATACAAATCTTTGATCCTTTTGGAGACAGTTACACCCACATTCCTAACTCACTTATGCAAATAAATATTTTGAAAATATTGGGGTAGAGCTGTTGCATCTGTAGTGAAAAGAAGAATATCAGTTTTGGAGATGTTGACTTGATAGCCAGTAAACCTTGAACATTTGGACAAAATATCAAACAGTTCTTGAAACACCCTCCTCTCAGGTGCCAGATATGGCACAAGGTCATCCCCATATAGGTCTGAGTTTTGATATCCAGAACTACCCCTTTCACTTCCCCACTCTGGCTTGGAAAGCAGGCCTGGCACTCAATAAGTAACGCAAAAAGAATTGGTCGCCAAGGGCAGCCCTGCCTTTTGCCCCTGGAAATCTGAAAGGAATGGAAAACCTTACCATTAAGACATATTGCAGGAAATGAACCTTCAAGTGTAGCCACTGTTGACCTTGTGAGCTGAGTTGGAAATCCCATTACTTTCATTACCTAAAACAGATAATTCCTGATTACAAGATCAAAAGCTTTCTCAGCACCTATAAGAAAGACTGCTGAAGGAATGTTACGTAAGATGAAATAGTCAATTGCTTCAGTTACATAACAGAATCGGCGCCCTAAATAAACCCAGTGTGATCTTTCCCAATTAAAAAATAAAAGGCATAACCTCTGCCACCCTAGCACCTAATAATTTTATTCAGATCCTATAATCTGTGTTTAGCAGTGTTATGGGATTAAATGAGTTTATGTCTTCCAGATATTTGTATTTCTTGAGAAAGCAAATGAGGAGGCCTTTACACAAATAAGTGGGAACAGGGTTACCCATAAATATATCTTTAAACAGGGCCATCATGACCCCTATTACTTGTGAGATACAGATCTGGTTCCGCTCTGGTGAAAACGTATCTTCTCCTGCAGTGTTCATTCTGGACAAAGTTCTAACAGTAGCCTCTATCTCTAATTGTGTTATAGGGTGAATATGATTTTGTGCTGCTTCACTAGACAGCTTGGGTAGACAAAAATGATCTCCGAAGCTCAAAATATTCTTTGTACCAGCTGTGTAGATTATTGCAAAATGCTGATGAAATCCTTCCTCAATTAAAGAAGCCTCCCCCAGCAAAGTTCTTGTTGATTGGATCCCAGATTTTATTTATGATATTTTTAGCTTGACATGCTCAGACTCATCAGGTTAACAGCCTCCTACTTACTTCTCCTTTCTCATATAATTGTTGTTCATATGTTCTGATATTTATGAGTTGCTTATCTATCAAAAAGAAACTGTGGATAACACTTTGGTAACTCTCTATCCTCAAAATACAGAAGTTTACATGGGATAGATTCACCACAGGCAGATAAAGACTCTCAGAAAGCTCCCTCAATCAATCAATCAATCAAGAAATTTATATAGCGCGCTACTCACCCGGAGGGTCTCAAGGCGCTTGGGGAGGGGGGTCTGCTACTGCTCGAACAGCCAGGTCTTGAGTTGCTTCCTGAAGGGGAGGTGGTCTTGGGTCTGACGGAGGTGGATGGGGAGGGAGTTCCATGTCTTGGCTGCCAGGTAGGAGAAGGATCTTCCTCCCATGGTGGCTCTTCGGATGCGTGGAACGGCGGCGAGGGCGTGGCTGGTGGATCGAAGCTGGCGGGTGGGAGTGTAGAAGGTCAGGCGGTTGTTGAGGTAAAATGTAAATTGACACTTGTATAGCGCACTACTCACCCGCAAGGGTCTCAAGGCGCTTGTACGAATACCGCTGTGGAACCCATCCTGGCTTTCCCTGTGAGGCGTCCACTCCTGGGCACCCCCAAGGTGGTGGCCAGGCATCCTTAGCGTTGTGGGGGCCGTTGTGGAGATTAAGCAAGCTATTGCCCAGAGTTGCAGAGTGGGACTCCATGATTGGAATAGGCACTGTGGCGAGAATTATCAGGTCCGTGGAATTTTTGAGCCCAAGACCCGCCGAGGCGGGGAATTGAACCCTGGTCCCGGGCTAGACCTCTGCATCAGGGTCTGCCACTTTAACCATTGAGCCAGACTTCTCCAGGTACCTGGGGCCCAGGTCGTGGAGAGCCTTGTGTGCATGGGTGAGGAGTCGGAACGTGATTCTCTTGTTGATGGGGAGCCAGTGCAGGTATCTCAGGTGTCCAGAGATGTGGCTGTGACGGGGGATGACCAGAATGAGTCGTGCGGAGGCGTTCTGGATGCGTTGGAGTCTCTTCTGTAGTTTGGCTGTGGTTCCGGTGTAGAGGGTGTTTCCGTAGTCCAGTCGGCTGGTGACGAGTGCCTGGGTGACCGTCTTCCTGGTCTCGGTGGGGATCCATCGGAAGATCTTACGGAGCATGCGTAGGATGTTGAAGCATGAAGATGAGACGGTGTTGACTTGTCTGGTCATCGAGAGGGAGGAGTCCAGGATGAAGCCCAGGTTGCGTGCGTGGTCCGTTGGTTTGGGAGCGCTGCCCAGGGCAGGGGGCCACCAGGAGTCGTCCCAGGCGGAGGAAGATGGTCCCAGGATGAGGACTTCCGTCTTGTCTGAGTTGAGTTTCAGGCGGCTGTTCCTCATCCACTCGGCTACGTCTTTCATCTCTTCGTGTAGGTTGGTTCTGGCGGTGGCTGGGTCGTTGGTGAGGGAGAGGATCAGCTGGGCGTCGTCGGCGTAGGAGATGATGTTGAGGTTGTGTTGGCATGCGATGGCCGCGAGGGGGCTCATGTAGATGTTGAAGAGGGTGGGGCTGAGTGATGATCCTTGTGGTACGCCGCAGATGACTTCGGTGGCCTCGGATCTGAACGAGGGAGGCGAACTCTCTGGGTTCTTCCGTCGAGGAACGAGATGATCCACTCCAGAGCCTTCTCTTGGATTTCAATGTTGCTGAGGCGTTGTACTAGGGTGCGGTGGCAGACAGTGTTAAACGCTGCGGAGAGATCCAGGAGGATGAGGGCCACTCTTTCCCAGTTGTCGAGCAGGGCTCGGATGTCGTCAGTGGCTGCGATGAGGGCAGTCTAGGTGCTGTGGTTGACAAAAAAGTGGTTCTGTTGGGTATTGTACAATCTCTTTGGGTTAGGCTAAGGACAGCTCTAAAACACAAACAAGCAGAACTCTCTGATATTCAAAGTTTTTATATATATTAAAAACAGGAACCAATGAAACAGTAAAATGGAATTACTTCATTACACTACATTACTAGCAAATATTTATCAAACACAAGTGCAATGACTGTGGTGATTCAAGTGACAAATGTGAAGCATGTAGTGACACTTATATACAAAGACGTTAAATCAATACAATTTACAAATAAAGGGGGGGAGGGGGAGGACCGGGGAAAGTTTAGAACAATGTATTTTTATCGTTTTGTGGCCAGTTTCATCATAGTAAAAGTTCCAAGGAAAGCAAGGAATTATTGTCCATATTCCTGGAATTATCTTGGCCAAAAGGAAAAGCGTCGTCGTGGCCTTTCTGAAGCTGAAGTGGACGCAGCTGTAGTCTGTCCAGTGGAGTCCGGTGGAGTGGCTGAATTTCATTTCATTTTTGCTAACTCATTTGAATGGGTTTGAAAATCAATAACCCCTCATTTCATAGTTACCTTAAATGCTTCCCAGATATTTTCTGAAGAAGAGTTTTGACTTTTCTCAAAAACAAATTAGCCTGCACATTCATTTGTTCGATAAAAGATTCTTCAGTTAGTAATGCTCTATTTAAAGACCAGAGTTTGTGCAGGGCAGATTTGTTGGAGAGGGTCACATCAAAACTATAGCAGTGTGGTCTGATAAAGAATTTGCTATAATATAAAAGGCAACAATTTGAATATTCTTCAAAGTGAGAAAGTAGTATTTCCTTGAAGATGAGCAATAACAAGAGGAAAATTAAGTATACTGCCTTGCCATCAGATTAGCATCTAACCAAGGGTCAAACAAGCTATGTTCCTCCATAATCCTATGTATTGCTCTTGCCATCTTAGCTTTGCGATAAGGCATAGCTCTGATGCTTATATTGGCATCTGTTTATTTAACAACATAAAAATCACCACCAACATAATGTCTGACGTTCATTTGGGGTATAGCCATAAAAAAGAAACTAAGGAATACCTTCCTGCATTGATATGGATTTCTGTCAGCGCCCATCTAGCAGATTTATCAGATGTCACCTGCCCCCCTAAACCTCAAACCTCCAGCTGACAAGAACCACCACATCTCTGAGAGAGGCGGAGGCAGACAAATAACACAATAATTGGAAAGGAGACTAATTCATTGTAGATATTTTTGATTTCCTAGTTTGTGACTCCTGAAGTAAGAACAAAGATGCCTTCTGCTGAGCAAGCCAGTCCATACCTTCCCAGTACTTCTGAGGATTGTTCAATCCATTAACATTTACAGGAACTACCCTGCAATTCCAGTAGGGGATCTCATTAGACATATTCAGTTTCTAAAATCAAAAACTTAAGAAAATGCCCACCATCCAACTCATCCATATTCCCTGCTTAAATAATTTGGTTTAGCCATTGTTATGTTAAATTGATTTTGTAAGGAGAACAGCTACCCAAAAAGTGTTTGCCAGCGCCAGTCTGAGGAACGAAAGAATCGGAATAACTGATTGAACAGCCACCTCTTTAAACATCTACTGAGGTTTACATATAGTTTACATATAATCTTTCATTCCTGAATAATATGGGGGGAGAATCTGAATACCTAATTGAACAGCCACGTCTTTAAACACTTACTGAAGTTTACATATATTGTTTCATTCCTGAGTGATATGGGGAGAGAATTCCATAAGGTTGCACCGAGACAGGAAAATGAGTGACCACCCATCCATGAGAGTTTAACCCTGGGAACCAAGAATGTCCCCTGAGTAGTAGAGTGGATGTTTGTAAGGATGAGCTGAATCTTGCAAATATTGTTGAGCAGTGCCAGACTTGATCTTGAAAATGTAGCTCAAGGCTTTAAATTTAACGCAATTAGCGACTTTGAGCCAATGAAGATCTTGCAAGGAGCCAGAGATGGAAGCAGTTTTATGGATCTGAAAAAGTAGTCTGGCAGCAGAATTCTGCACCACCTGTAGTTTCCAAATCACTTCCTTGTTGGCCCTCAGATAGAGGATGTTACCATAGTCAAGTCTTGAAGGCACAAGCGCTTGAACTATGGTCCTTTGAGTGGGGCAGGGAAGCATTCAGATGATTTTTTTCAACCATTTCACTGCACTGCTTGCTGTCTCATTGATAATTGATCATCAATAATGAATCCCAGATTGCAGACTTGGTGGATAGGCTGGGGTAGGGCACACATTTTGTCAGGCCCGTGCTGGGGGCCCCAAAGGTCTTTATTTTTCCCCAAAATCAGGACCTTAGTCTTCTCGCCATTAAGTTTAAGTAAATTAGCTTGCATCCAAGATGCCGTTTTCATTAAACCGGTCTGAAGAACTGATGGCCCTAACATCTTCTCAGCAGAAAGGGAGAAGATGATTTGAGTGTCGTCCGCATATGAGAAAAGGGACAGCCCGGCCTCCTCAGCAATCGTCGCCACAGGTCTGATATAAACATTAAATAGCAACAGGCTGAGGATGGAGCCCAGGGGTATCCCATAAGGAGAGGAATATGTTTTGGAAGTGTCCCTAGAAGAGAAGACTTGAAAATTCTGATTGGAGAGAAAAGATGTGAGCCAGGCAAGAGCTGGACCAGAAATGCCAATGGACTGTAGGGATTTTATCAACATGGTGTGAGACACTGTGTCGAACGCTGCACTCAGATCTAGTAATATGAGGGCCACTGTGAACCCCAAAATCCAGGCGATGTCGCAGCATTTTTGTGACTCCAAGAAGAGTAGTCTCAGTCAAAAAACTGGCTCTAAAACTGGATTGGGAGGAGTGTGAGAAATTAGAGGATTCAATAAACCGGGTTAATTGTACGTTTATGTGCTTTTCTAACATTTTGGAATAGATCGGAAGTAAAGAAATAGGTCTGAAATTGGATGACTGAGCAGGATCTGCGTTAGCCTTTTTCAGGAGTGGGAGGACCATAGCGTGTTTCCACTATGGTGGGACAATAGCTTCCTGTATGGAAACATGAAGTAGCTCAATGATTAGCATAAGAGATGATATTTCAAGCTGCTATAGCACAGTGGGAGGGGAAGGTCACAGGGAGAGCCTGATTTAATGCTCCCTAGGATTTTTTTTAAAGATATAGGGCCATATGTAGGTAAATGGCATTTACCGAATCGTAAATACCGAATTTTACCGATTCGGTATTTACAATTCGGTAAATGCCATGTAGGTAATTATTCTGTAAATATTACCGAATCGGTAATATGCGGTAATTACCGAATCGGTATTTACCGATTCGGTAATTGCCATTGATTCCTATGGGCCTTGAGGCCCATAGGAATCAATGGCAATTACCGAATGGGTAAATACCGATTCGGTAATTTTACCGATTTGTCAAGGGGGACAGGGTGTCACTTTGACACCCTGTTGCACCCCTGATTTTGGCTTGTGTGCAATGTGACACACATACATGCACTTAGGGCATGTATGTGTGCCACATGGCACAGGTGTACATGCACAGATGTGCATGTACACAGAAATTCGTTATTTACCATGCCATTGTATTTCATGGTAAATAACGAATTTCTAAGGGCCTGTGGCACTGTTTCCAGTGCCACCTACATCCCAAATTACCGATTCTGTACATTTACCCAATCGGTACTTTACCGATTCGGTAAAATTACCGATTTGGTAAATATACAGAATCGGTAATTTTCAGGCCCCCTACATCTGGAATTACGAATACCAGTCGGTAACGGCCCAAATCGGCCGTTACCGACCGGTATTTCGCCACCTACATATGGCCCTTAATGTCTAAGAGTGACCAAGATTCCAGTTTGTTAGAGGGTGCAGGTGTAGGAGTAATCCCAGTGGTAAAGGCTAACTGAGTAGAGTCAACTGACATAGTATTGACCAAAATAGAGTGAATTTGCTTTACTTTGTTCCAGAAAAAATTAGCAAGGTTGTCACATTGCATCTCATCTATGATCGGGGGTGTGGGCTGAGTATCAGAGCCGGACAACTTTTTGACCATTGTTTATTACAAAGTTCCATATCCAATTTGCCCCAATTCCTACATTTTTCCTGAGTTCCAGATACAACTGTAGGTAGATTCACCGGAATTGTGCCACAGAAATTGACTGCAAAATGGTCTGACCATGAAACGGGAAGAGCAGGCAGACATTGAATGTTAGGTAAGCTGGAAAAAATGGGATCCAGTAAATGGCCTGCCGCGTGAGTAGGACCGGTGTTACAAAGCAACAAATTCATCACTGCAAGATCCGAGATCAGCGTACTGCTGATTGTGCATTCATGGTTATCAAGATGAAGATTAAGGTTGCCCAGAATGGTAAAGTTGGCCGCTTTAAGAAGGTATGGAGTGATTAAGTCTGGAAATAATGAGGCTCAGGGGCCTGATGACCCAGGAGGACAATAGGTAAGTATGCCCGAAAAAGTACATTGAGGGGTCAAGGCAAGTTTTAATAATGCCGCCTCACAATCCATAAAAGGCAGCTCTTCCAATTTACATGACTAAGATTTATTAAAAATTATAGCAATGCCTCCCCCTTTCCTAATATCTCTATCCTTCCTGGCTATGGCATCATTAGATGGTAAAGCAGAAGCCAAATCTGGCCCGAACTCGTATGCAGCCATGTTTCTGTCAAAAAAATAGCATCTGGCTGTTTGCTACTTATCAAAAATGTCCGCCTAGTGTTTAGGGAGGGACCGACAATTAATATTCCAATAAGTAAAAACCTTGTTAGGTGAGTGGCTGCTTTGGAGAAAACGATTACCCGGTAGAAGTTTGGCAGTATCAGCGGTTAAATGCCTCTGCTCTCCAGGGGGCTCTATACAGAAGGTAAAGTTGCGGTGAGAGCAGCTTGAACCAACGTCCAGAGGGCAAAGTAGGTTACATTCGGAATGGCAAGTACTCTGATATCTTAACAACTGTTCTGATGTAAAACATATTGAGTTTTCTGAACTTACTATAATTTGGCCAGGGTTTCTGGCCCCTGGCCCAGCCTGGGCGCGGATGGGCGCAGACGGGCTTGCCTTTGCTGCGCCTTTGGCTCGCCCGCTGCACGCGTCTGCTTGCTGCCCATTTAAATTTCCAAAAACGCGTGGCAAAAAGATGGCCGCGGCAGAAGTTCGGCATTGATCGAGTGGCGTAAACTGAGTTTAACACACTCAGATCAATCACATCTTAAAACACGTTAAAAACGATATGTTTTGGGATATTTTAAAAGCCGATTAACAAATTCAGCAGCAAATACAATAAATCAGGTTGATATTCAAACTGCCTCGCAGAGCACATTCCACTCCCTTGCTGAGTCAACTGCATTGGTTGCCTATTAAAGAAAGGATCAGTTTCAAGGGTTTGTGTATCGCACACAAATCCCTGTTTGGTGCAGCCCCTAAATACATCAAGGACCGTCTGAAGCCTTATGTACCGGCCCGCCAGCTCGGTTCATCACAGGCTAGTATCCTTGCCTGTCCTCGTGTCAGCATGATGACTTTTGGAGACAGAGCCTTTTCAGTTTGTGTCCCCCAGATGTGGAATAAGCTACCTGACGACATGCGCAAGGAAGATAGACTGTTTCCATTTAGGAAAAGGCTCAAGACAATGTGGTTTTTGAGGCATTTGATTAGGTCTATTAGGTTCTTTGTTAGGCTTCAGTGGCACTACGGAATGTGGACGGCCGCTCTATGACACAGCGCTTAGAGACCTTTTGGTGATTAGCGCTCTACAAATGTAATTAAATAAAAATTACAAAAAAACAGTGCAAAAAAACAGTATGTGCAGTAGTCAAAATAGAACCTATCAGGTGCTGCGCTTCCGCTTGCTGCCCATTTAAATAGTAGTTGAGGCAGGGCGGCGTGCAACTTCTAGTGAAAACATTTTCCAAAAACTCGTAAGAACTGCAAGAACTCCATTTTTCCACTGCAAATACTCCCCCGGCCTCTATTGGGAACTAGAAGAGAGCCCTCCATTCCTCAAGCCCACAGACCTGTGCTATTCACATATTACTGAATCCAAATCCTCACCCATCCACTCCCCTGTGCCCAAAACGTCTCCAACGTGTCCTGTATGAAAATTGGTGATTGTGAAAACTTTGCCTGAAAAACAAAACCTTTGCCACCCCTGCCACTATTTAGTTTAGCTGAGGGAGGGCCGGAATTGAGATTCTTGCAATTGGAAAAGCTATGCCCTTTTGATTACGGGCAAGCCCTGTCACCCCCAATGCAGCCCTAAAATCTTTATTGTAGCCTTTGTCTTGGACCCCTTCATGTCTGCCCCTTCCATGATACTTTCCAGAGCTTCTCTTGGGGGCAGCTATCTTGAATTTGGCTCTGAAGGGCCAACCATTGAGTAGTTTCTTTACCCTGTTAAAGTTCAGCTTTTTGGCAAGCCCACATATTCTTTAGAACTAAGGGTGCTGAGTCCTGGCTAATCAAGGAAGGCTGAGAGAGACGTAGGCCTAAAGGAGAAGAGGCGATTTCTAATGTTTCCATGTGGTTGAGTTCAACTTCCACTTCAAGGCAGTTTTTCCCTTTTGTTTTATGAAGGCTTAACTTGCTTTTGGCCAGGGTTTAAAAAGTAATTTTGTGGTTGACAAGCCATGTTCTTTTCTTCAATGTGAAAGTCCAGACTTTGCCACAGAAAGCCCACTGAATTGGTTCCCGGCTTATGTCTCAGCCAACTCAAGAGCTCAGGGAGAACTGAATTAATGCATCAAACAGATATGAAGGGAGACTTGCCTTACCTGTGTACTTCAAACATGTCTCCCAGCTGCACGGGCCCGCTCCTGTTTCCACCAAGGCATACCAGGGAAGTGCTTTACTTTTGTAAATGAAGGTAGCGTAGTCCTTGTAGTTCCTTGTAAGTACTTTAATTAAGTAAGATGGTAAGTTAAGAAGAAGATAGTAAAACCCCACCAGGAACAGCCTCCTGCCACTCAGCCCTTCATCCAACTGACAGTCTTACACACTCAACATTCGAACAAGCTCTCACACCAACATTCTAGGCTGAGCAGCAGGAATAAGTACAGCATTTACACACTGCAAAATACTCTGCATCTCTCAGGGCATCTTCTACTGAACTCATCTCAATCAATGGCACAAGATCATGGATACCAGCTCCTGATGATGGCTAATCCTGATCTTTCTTAGGCTTTTCTATGTCAAGTGGCTGCTACCTCTGTCCTCCCATTGACAACAGCTGCTCCCGATTTCCCTGATTTGTCGCCCACGGCTCTATTCATCTCCCCCCATTGCACAAACCGCAGAGAACAAGCTGGGGGACGCCATGTTGCCAAGAGGGTGAGCGTGTACAGCCAATGTGCAAGTTAAATAACTAGACCACGTATAGCAGGCTGGCTTCACAGACAGTAAAGTTACTCAAAAGTGTAAGAGTAACCTTACACAAGTAGATTTACTCATGTGTAAAGTTACCTTTGTGATTAGCCCCCACAACATTACTCAAGCACAAATATGATGATGAAGATTCATTGTCACGTTAGTTCTGAAAATTAAATGCAATATGAGTTTTTTTGGGTTGGAGAAATCCTACTGGTTTATTATTGGGCTGTAAAATACTGCCATTG
Source organism: Lissotriton vulgaris (assembly GCF_964263255.1). Lineage (NCBI taxonomy): Eukaryota > Metazoa > Chordata > Amphibia > Caudata > Salamandridae > Lissotriton > Lissotriton vulgaris. Next base: position 2,072,508 of record NW_028253230.1, on the reverse strand, counting down.
ATTAGATACTTTTGTTATCTGTCTCACTACTTGGAATGACAATTAGGGGTGGGCGGCATATGCATAGTCGCACTAGACATAGTTCAGCAGAACGGTAAAATATCACTGCGAACACACAGAAATTCCGCGAACGCGTGCAATTGCTTGTTCGCGATGCTTTTTTCCTGTTTGCGATTGCTGTTTGCGTGCTCGGGGAGAAATCTCTTGCGAACGTGCATTTTGAAAATGCGAACAAGCAAAAAATTCCGCTGAGCCGCGGAACACAGAATTTTGGGCAATTCCGCGTTCTCCGCGTAACGCACAATTACCCAAATTCCGAGAGCGGAACGGAATTTACTGCCCAGGCCTAATGACAATATGACGCATGTAAAGGTGTAATACAATTTACTGGAACTTTTTCTTATGCTCTGTCCTTTTTTTCTAAAGGAAATAATTTACAAGAATTGCTAATCAAACCACAGTAGAAGAATTGACCACGTGTATAGGCATTAATGTTATCCTATGCAGTGGTTGTTTGGCTGTTCCAGCAGTAAACCTACATGGCATGGCTTGATGTAAAGAAACATTTTCATATAGATTGAATTTAAATGTTTGCTGATTAAAAATAAGATTGTTTTGACTAAATGTATATATTTTAAACCACAGATCCAAAAGTACATCATGCCAACTGCTAATTCCAGTGACATCAATCATCTATGGCTAAGACTGGCGGGATTTCCAGGGGCAGATGCTACAAACCACGTAAACCTGTGGCTGTCTCTTGCTCTATGTTTCCTGTATCTTCTCTCCATTTTGGGAAACGGGATCATTTTGTTCATCATAAAAGTAGACAACCAGCTCAGAGAGCCCATGTACATTTTTCTTTCTATGCTTGCAATTAATGATCTTTGCTTGACTCTCGCTACATTATCCACAACGCTCAAATTGTTCTTTTTTGACTCCAGGACAATCCACTTTTATGCCTGCTTGACTCAGCTCTTCTTTATACACACGCTTTGTGCCATTGAATCTTCCATTTTGGTGGCCATGGCCTTTGACCGCTATGTAGCCATATGTAACCCTCTGAGATATGCATCAATATTGCATCCAAACATTTCCAAGATGGGGATGGTGGCTCTGATAAGATGCTTTTGCCTTCATTTCCCTATGCCATTTTTGTTGAAGATTCCTCCATACTGTGATAAACATGATCTCTCATATGCCTTCTGCTACCAAACTGATGTCATGAAGCTGGTATGCGCGGATCCTACCATTACTGGTACATACAGCTTGGCCGTGGTACTCACCACATATCCCATTGATGCAGTGCTTATTCTGCTTTAATATGGGCTCATCCTAAAGGCTGCTCTTAGCAGAGCAGGTCAAGCAGAAAACTTGAAGGCACTAAACACCTGTGTGAGCCACATCTGTATTGTTCTGCTGTTTTACATCCCACTGATCACTTTGACGTTCGTCAGCAGGTATGCACAAAAGGATTCAATTCCTGCACGATTCCTGTTGAGTGGCATTTTGCTTGTTGTACCACCAGCTCTGAACCCAATAATCTACAGCATCAAAACCGAACAGATGAGAACCTCCATTCGCACAAAGTTTGGGGCATGAAACGCGAAATGTTGATTTTCTTCCATGGTTATGTACATCATCTTGAAACATCTTCCCCTTGCACTGTTGTGCCCTGGTAAATCAAGATTCATTGATCTCAGCTGTGTGCTGTATAGACATCTACAAGCATATGAATATATCATCAATAACAACAATGATACTGGATAAAAGTGCAATTTAATTATATAGCCAATTGTAAGGCCAGAGATTGTGAATTCTTCATTAAATGTGTCTCCTTCTATTACTGGCTGAAATATTAATTTTAATCAGGAAAGGTAGATGATTTGTGTTACAGCAGAGAAACTTTTCAGGCATATCCAGGCTTTTCTTTACGAGAAATTTAAAAGAAACAGAGAGACAGAGAAATGAAGAGAGAGACACAACTATATATAGCGAGGAAGAGACAGATAGGAAGGGGGAAAGAGAAAAAGAGAGTGAGGGATACGAGGGGAAAAAAAGAAGACAGGCATATAATGAACAGAAAATAGTGTGGAAGAGAGGGATAGGAGACAATACATATTGATAGGGGCATACAAAGAAGAAGGGTATAGAGGGCAAAGAGAAGGGAAGGTGTAAGGAAAGAATTGATACTGAGAAAGAGGGCAAGCAGGATAAAGCTGGAGAGAGGGAGAAAATGAATAATGAAAAAGATATTGAGAGGTTGTCAGGTGATAGTCGGAGATGTAGAGAATCATGCTGATGGACATGAAAACTGAGCAAACACAAGGAGATGATGGACGGAGCGCTGACACTTTTCAGACAATCATTCTTCTTTAGCTGGACATAAAAACTGGTATATGAGGAAAAAATAACAAGTGAAAACGTTGTGAAGATAGAAAGGGTGGGAAAAGATGGATGATGACAGAGAGAAGGAGGGACTTGCCAGATTAAGTGGGAAAGAAAAAAGAGGTGGGAAATGGAAAGCTACAGAGATGCTGATTTACTTTCTATGATTTATGTGAATTATGCTACGATATCATTAAATAGAAATGATACAAGTCATTCAAGTAAAAAAAAGAGTTTGCAGGAACATAGGAAATTGTCAAAATGTTCATTAATTTCTTGTGACTTGGAAGTAAACACTCAGCTTTCTGCAAAGACTAAATAGAGAATAGATAAAAGGGGACAGAGAGTTTGATTGAGTAAAAGGAGCTAGATAGAGTGTTGCTGGGGCGGATGAAACCCTTTTTTAGGTAATAGTGATTCTACATCTTGACTTCTGTCGTCCTTTTATTGTTGTTATATTTCATATCGGTACCCTAATATAGGTCTAGGGAACATCATACACTTTCCCAACATGATCTCCCCTTCATTTAATGTAAATAAGCCTTATAAGGACATAACTCCTAAGAAGGACAGAATGCCTTTTAGGGACATAACACCTTGAGTCTGAGGAATCCAGGTTTGCTCTGTTCTGAGGTTGCCAAAAACTAATCTCTCTGATAAAAGGAGATTCTAGTGGCACTGTGAGCTAGCTAATGCAAAACACGGCTAACATACGCGGTGGGGGTGAACAGAACCAATTTACCACGCGACCCACAGTGTATGTTGTCCAAAAGCGCAGGTCCTGCATGAGGGTACTATAGGAACTACACTACATGGTGCCCAATGATTGCTTTGGTACTTATTTAACAGTAGAATCTAAGTAGCTCAGTCGTTCTTATTCTCAGAGACCCTACGCACAAAAACCAGCGACGTCTGAAGTGGGTGGGCACAAAACTCCTCCACAGCTGAGTAGTCGAGATATCCTATTTATTGGCTGTTGGTTAATCAGGGTTGAAGGACATTTTTCCCAAAATTTTTCAAAATACCTTATTACATTTCCTTGGAAAGTGATTCTGTGTTTTTACACACAATGACTAAGAGGGTTCTTGACCCTGTAAATATGCCATTACCTCTCTCAAAAGAGGAGGAATATGACATATTGCAGCCATTGTAAGACACACATTGACAGTTAAACTCGTCAAACATGGGTTACCACCCAGAGGAGGTGTAGTAATATTCACGATAGAGGCACACAAAGATTTCCATATAGAGGTATTCTTTTACTGGGTTACAGTCCCAGCCCAGCAGCATATGCTGCAACAAACACTTTTCATTATTACTTACATGAAGAGACTCCAACAGTCTACACTCTGTTTGAGGAGATTGAAATTCAGCTTACCTACCAGGAACATATTCTCTGGTTTAATAGCGCCCTACCCTACTCAAGAAAAAGAACAAGGCTTGGTCCTTTAGGAAGACCAGGAGCAAGATGGCCAGTATTAGCGACCTATGCACCACATCCTGACATTGACACAATGCCACATGATGAACTGCTTGTTCAACACAAACAGTTGATTCAACTTTACAGAAGCATGACACACTTAGTATTGAGGACACTAGCGGTCCAACCAACAGTAAATACTTCAAATGCAGCTCCTACACAGAGGACAGCTACTAAAATTACTCCACAAACAAAAACACGCAGTGATGGGTAAATTGCCCACAAAACGCAAACACATTTCTTTCTGGGTAGCTCAGAAAATAATCAAGTTAGAAGCAGTATTCCCAAATACAACACTAATTGAAAAACACAAAATGTTATCAATCTGCTTGCCCATGGGGATTACACCACAGTTAGAGGATTGTAATTCATGGTATTCAATGATACCAGTAATACCAGATGTATTAAGACAAATACAAAATGAGTACAGAGCAGAGCCTGCCCTAAACAGAGGGATGAAGTTAAAAAATAACTACGATCAGGTATCAGCCATAATACTAGCTAACATTAAAGGGGAAGTCACATTAGTGTCAATCCACCAACACCTACAGGAGTTCTCTCCACTAGAACAGGTAAATGAACTACCCAAAATAATTGAAACTGCGTATGCAGAACTAGGCAGGGAAAGTTTGGGGGGAAAAGCTTTAAAACCTCAACTAATGGGCATTCCCGAAAAGGACACTTCGAAGCAGACACCTACTTCTTTTAAAAAGAAGTGGGATAATAAAAAAAAACCTCTAAAGATAAGAAATCTCAGTCCTAAGGTAGGTCTCCTCCACAGGAGCACTCTGAAAAGAGGTACAACCTTAGGAATAGGGGTAATATTAGGAAACCCGACAGGTATCAGGATACTGATACACGTTCCTCTCGTTCATTTCAGGGCTCGAAGATAAGCTCCGAAAGAGAAAGATGGTCAGAAAATAGAGAGGATCGCACACAGTCAAGACACAAGCAGCGCGCTCAAGACTTTACTTCTAAAAAAGAAGATAAGCAAAACTCAAAACCTCAATTTAAGAAAAAGAAAGTTGCTGGTCTGAAAATCAGACATGCCCAGAATTCTGAGGACACAACTTCTGAACGGGGAATGGGATCTGATGATGCTAGACAGTGCGGCAGTAGTACCAATAGCTCGTCAGAACCTGAAGGAATTTCTGGTGACAGCAGGACTTGAATGATTACATCACGGTGGAAACACCAGATACCAGTGTGAGAGTCCCACATAAGTTATACGAAATAACAATCCGGATGAAGGGGGATATGCACAGGAAAGTAAAAGGTCTTTTTTGGAAGAACTTATCATCTGGTTATGACATCCTGTTAGCAGAACAAGATTGGCCGCCTGCATTCGCAAGTGAGTGCTTAAGGGGAGAAAGAATAATTTTTACTGCATTTTCCGACCATGTTCCTGTTCACCTTAAACATACATATGCACGGGAGTGGGCAGTAGCCCAAGCTCTAGCATTGAACAAAAATCACGTTGGGTGGCATGAGGACTCAACCTACCATGTGATCCTGTTAAAAGTTTCACATATTGCTCAGATTCAATATCCAGTAAAGCAAGAAGCTAAAAAACAAAAACAGATCAATGAGATCTTAGATCAACTTGAATACCAGGGAGTCATTGAAAAATGTACCTCTCCAATGAACAACCCTTTTGTTTCCTTTCTCTAAACCTGACAATACATATCGTCTAGTTTTAGATTACAGACATTTAAACTCATGCACAAAGACATTTGTTGTCCAAAATGAACAGCATTAATGAATAGCATTGTGAGCAAAAAATATAAACCCAAACTTGATATCTCAAATGGATTTTTCTGCCAAAATATAGTGCCTGAAAGCAGGTATCTGACCGCATTCAGTGCGTTAGGGACCCAGCGACAATTTTGTCGACACGCCCAAGGGTATAAGAATATCCCAGGGGTATTTTCAGTAAAGGTAACAGAGTTACTTCAAAAATTTGATGAAGAAACGTTGTCCTATGTGGATGATATTTATCTAATGAATGAACGACAACTTAGAGAGTCACTTGACCATGGTAAGCACCATTATTATGGGATTTGCCAATGAGGGCTACACATTTAACTTTAAAAAATCTAAAATAGCCCACCTCAATGTCCTGTTTTTGGGATACAAACTATCAAATAAAGGGAAAAGTCTGCCAGCAAACTTTTTAGAAAAGTGTGCGCTGCTCCAGCCTCCAAAATCATAAAACAATTTACAATCAATACTAGTATTCCTATTTTGGCAGAACATACATTTTAGATTACGCACAAAGGGTAAAACCATTCTAAGACTTAATAAAACCTGACTTTTCAGCCAGAAATTGGACACAAGAACATATTAAAATTCTTTGTTCACTCCAGGAAGACATGACTGCTTCCAAACACGCGTAAACGTATTCCACTTGGTGATCCGTAAAATTGAGGGTCAATGCAGGAAACACTTATTTGACCTTCAATGAAGGCAAAACAGTACCAATCACATACAAATCACACCTGTACACAAATGCAGAAATGCATTTCACTTCAACAGAAAAAATCTTAACAGCTGTTAAGACTGCTGTAGCTAGAAAAAGAGCACTGGCTCAGGGGAAATGCATTATTGTCGTAACAGCTTTAGAAGCTCTTACAAGGGTCAGCATTCCCAATGCAAAAGAAAGCATTACATCCAAGATGGATACAATGGGCTAATTCTCTTACTGCAACAGACTTTGAATACAGGTTTCATCCAAGTTTAAAAACACAAGCATTACTGCAATACGAACAAGAATATCATCTCCCAAATTAAATCTTGCCTCTCGATCAGTATAAATATATTATTTATACTGACGGATCTGTGCAACCGACCTTAAGAAGTAAACAGCAATTTTTTTCGGCGTGTGCTATCTTGAAAGGTCGCAAGCGTAATGACAAGTTCTATCGTAGTTGCACAAAAATGCAATCCCTACGCACAGCCCAGTTGGCAGGATTAAAAGCACTGATACTGGCACTTGTAAATACGGATCACAAATTCCCCACACTAATCCTGTGTGATTCTTTTTACTGTGTACAGTCGTACAATGAGTACTTACAACATTGGGAACAAAATGGGTTCAAAGATGGGAAAGGTGGCAAAATCAAGCATAGAATGCTATGGGAACAGGTAGGAAAGTTGAAAGCTGAGCTACCGAGGACTCACGTGATCCATACACTAAGTCATCAACGTGATGGCGTTCACGTTGCAGGGAATTAATTGGCTGATAAGGCCGCAAAGGGGGCTGTTTGCACAGCTTCTGTAGCTGCACTCACTCGTTCAAAAACGAGAATAAACTGAGATGTTATGGTAGCTGTCACCGCTTCACGCAAAGGAAGCTCAGCTGTACCTAAATAAATTCCACTCAAATACACCTACAAGTTAGATGCACAAAACATTCCATATGCTCAGATTCCTGGAGTGGGGGATAGAGTAATACCAAATATGGATCATAGGCAAGGTTTAATACTAGCTGCACACAAGTGTTTGGGCTCTGAGCAGACAGGTGTTACAGCGACGATTTCTTTACTGAGACAGCGCTATTGGTGGCCAGGGTTAACTTAGCAAACTAAAGGGAAATGACTTGAAATGCGACATCTGCCAGCAGATGAAAGGCTCCAACGTTGTGAACCCACCACAGACGCCATTATTAAAATCAGACAAACCTCTTGCATGTGTGTACTTGGACTACTGAGGACCCTTACAAATGGACGGGCTTACAAATATATTATGGTTACAGTGGATTCCTGCTCGAGATTCCTATGGGTATGGCTGACGCTCAAACTGTTATAATAGATTTGCGAGTCTTTATCGGCGCATACGCAGTTAGCACATTACATTCTGACCACGGCCCTGCATTTAGCTCTCAGGCTTACAAAGAGGCCATGGAAGGAATGGGAGCAGCATTGCAGTTCTCCTTTCCATACCATCCTGAGGGAAATGCAGTTGTGGAGAGAAAAAAATGTGACTTAAAGCAATCTTTCACAGCTAGGATATGAGGCAAGGGCGGTAGTTGGGTCAAACACATTTATGGGGTACAGCGGGTGTTAAACAACCAGCCAAGAAACTCTCTAGGGGGTGTCACTCCATATGAAGTCCTCTTTGGGACACCAATGTGGGTACCTGATCTTAATTGTGATGGTACAGTGGCGGATGAAAAACCATTTGATATCCATTATTGTTTGGCTGTTTTACAGGATCTAAATGAATCCAGGACAAAACAAACCAATGTCCATCTAAAGCAGACCGGCACTGAGGAAGTCAAGGTAGTCACGGAAAGACCTGTGTGAATCCCAAAAGTCAGGAATCTGGTCAGAGAGAAAATTGCAGACAAAAATGGAATTTGGACCTTCATACAGAACACCTGTACCAGTCCTTGCAGTACACTGAACAAAAACGGAAAAATGGAGAAAAGATTTGCCTCAATCGACATAATCAAACCAGAACTATGTGGCCGATACTAAAGGATAGGCCTTGTGGACTCCGCTGTTGCAGACACCCTCCTTTAGCTACAATACAAGAAGTTCAAAAAGAAAGACTCATCACGTGTGAACTGCCACCTGTAAGGAATGAAGAACTATGCAATAATGCTATTGAACCTGTTCCACTTGAACCAGACATTCAAATAAAAAATGAACATCAGAATAATTCACAAGTTGCAATTTGACCTAATACAGACGTCTACATCAACATGCTTCGTCGAGATGAAAATAAAACATTTCAACTAATACCGATGCAATTTCTACAATTGATCGAACTGCTTCTGGCCAGTTCATTAACTTTGAGACATTTTCTATTGATCCAAGCGAGCCGGAAACAACACCAGCCAAAACATCATGCAAGCAACAATTAAAGAGATTTTTCACTTTCTTCAAAAGACATATCTGGTATCACCTTGGATTGAACTCTGGGTCATTTCTGGGATATTGTTTTTTCTTTTCTGGCTAGGCTTTGTACTAACTTTTAGTATGCTTATTAATGGACACTATCTTCAACAAAGTTCCACAGTCCAAAAGGTCAACATCCTACTGAAGCCTCACCCATCATCACATTGTGAACAAAGAGACTTGTCATCAGTGATCATTACAGCAGTTCCTATACCGGATGGTATAGTATGGTAATGGGACATGGTTGATTTTAACACATTCGGCCCGACCAAACATTTAAAAATTAATCATATATTTAAAATTTCATTAAGTGATATCATTACCTCAAGTACATTTTCCCGTGATTGAGACACTGAAACAGTAAATAAAATGTGTGATTTAGAGTAAACTGCTGCATTTTCTACTAATAAATGTTAGAGGGTTCTTTAGACTAAGACAAATTGTTCTCTTACCAGCATTATGATCATCATTTCCTGCACAAACCCAATTCTGCTAGGAATGTTTTTGACTACCATCAGTGGGAACATTGCCCAATACCACCAAAAAAGTAGTTCACAAGCGTTTGTACAGAAATTTACGTACTTTTCAGGGTATAACACAACAGATCCAGCCTCATATTATTATAAGGTTGCACCAACATTAACGCTGAACATTTACCATATAGATTTCGATGCCGGAGTGTGGATTGAGAAGTGTTTCTTAGTGGTACAAACTGCAAGAATGCTTTAAGCGGTTCTCTCATATGCCAAGATATCATTTTGCACAGAGCCTGTAATGGTTATATAGTGAATCTGTCTTGCCACATGAAAGGAACTCCAGCTGCTGTGATCACGCCAGCATTTCAGTTACTTTTGAATGGGAGTTTCTTGATGCTGAACGATCAAGGTTGCTGTGGAATGCTTTCGGGCATTGCCTATCTGGGCACCGTGAACACCAGGGTTACTTTCTGTATGCAAGTATTGTTCCCACCGACAAATACAGTCAAGGAGGTGCCGCTATGGCCTTCACTGAATGTTTCTTTTATACAGTGTGATGCTTTGAGCAGAATGAAAGCCATGCTTTTACAGCGGACCGTACCCTTGACCTCCGCTCGAGAAACCATTGAACTTCAAATCGCAAGGACCGCAACAGAGATACAGGAGCTTATGCCTACAGACTGCCTCCTACATTTTGTAGAAATGGTGGGTAGTATCTTTAATTAGTCAGATAAGAGTGGTATTGTACACCTATTTAAGACAGTCAACAAAAAATTGTAGATTTAAGACCACAGGTAAGGATTCCTTATCACCTTTCGAACATCCTCGGAGTTATTCCTAACTTTATACACTCCGTACTTGGAAGCATTTTTTGGGGGTCTACCTCTGATCCTGCTCGCAATAGCTGGAATCCTGATTGTCATTTACCTGCTACGCATTGGACGGACCAACCAACAGTCAGATTACAACAGCTCTCCTGGAGAGATATTACCGTGAGTGCTTAGTACAACATCTGGTTGCACCTCGCCTTCGAGAACTAAGTGCTACTTGGTTCCTATCGTTCAGACCAGTCTTTGAAGATTGCATCGTACCTGTTTTCCGGTGCCTGTTTTGTGGAGGAGAATGCAAGTTGGACATCTGTCTGACACCTCTAATGGAGACGCTGGCGGACTTAGACTCCGCAGGTGTCCTTTTCATCTGAGTTGAATTTCAGCTCCACCACTGGTACTGAGGTATCGACTACAGCACCGGCCTCAACAACTGTTGGCAGGGCTGAATTTCATCTGTGCATTCTTCATGTGCTATGCAAGGTACTATAATGTTTGTACCCTGTGGCAGCAGGCAGCGATAATGTTGTGTCTCCCAGCTAGGATATTTAATCTAAATCTGGCTCACCGTGTGCTGGGAACGAATTGAGATTTTTTCTTTCCCTTTTCTTCAAACAACTTTTTCAAATTGACACTTTCCATAACAAAGCATGGCCTTCTAAGTACGCTTGCAGCAGTTCAACTTGTGTGATCAAACTCATTTAGAACTGTGATTTGCGGAACTTTACAACAAAAAGTCATATTTCAAGAGAGCTAAGACGTCATCCTTAGCACATATGAATAATTTATGAGAACACTACCTGCGGGGTATAATTCACCTCTCCTATTCACGCACAAGGTTAAATCCCCAATGTCATCCTCATACTAAACAATAGCTAACACACGCACATGGACTGTATAAATACAGCACCTCTTGCTTTCAATAGTCACCGACACACTGACCTAATGAGACACTGACACTCCTGCATGCAGTTGCTCCAGGTAACAGTGGTCTAACCATCCCTCGTGGGGTGTCCAACTCGAGTCCAGGACAAAGTGCCACACTCTCACTTTCAGGTAATGGGGTCGACTAAATCGTAGTGGGATTCTTGGCTCCTAGGCTTATTAGCTCTTTTGCACCTACTCACATGCTAGGTACACGTTAGTACATCTAGACAGCCATCTTTATTTTATTTTTATTTTGTAAGTGCATTTTATATTCATGTATGTGTTCATGACTATTGCAAAATGTTAGAACTGAACTATTCCTTTTTATTCACTGCACTGATGATCCTATATATCTGCTACTGTGTAACAGTTGTAGCAGTGCATATATTTTACAAGAGAAGAACAACAGTGCAATAAATTCTTATTTTAAAAAAGCTCGACTTTCTTGAATGTATCTCTCTGAGACAAAATTGGCAAGCACGAGTTACTGGGTTAAAAGTAGTATATTAAGTAGTGCTACGCTTAGCTACGCAAAGTGCACTTTGCACTATGCGAGCTAGGCGTAGCGCTATGCGAACTACGTAGTGCGCTGTTTGCGATGATTGCACAGTGCCAGATGCTTGTCCACACTGTGCAATCATTGAAAACGGCATCTTGCACAGTGCAAGCTATCTTTTACTGCTGCTCGAGTCGATTTTAACTCGAGCAGCAGCTTTCTCAATGCGGACTGGTAGTTTCTCATTGTGAGCGGTCGCGAGCATACGCGACCACTCGCAATGAGAAACCTGACCTCCCGGCGTTGAGAATCTCGCCTGGAGGCTTATTTTCCACGCTTGTGATCGCCAACTTGATGTTGCTGATCGCGAACGAGGAAAAAGTCTCGCTGTGTTGTCATTTTGCTCACATGCGGTCACCAAATTGACGTTGAGGACCGCGAGCAAGCAAAAAATGACCACCACGCTACGCGTGTTTTGGCATTGTGCTACGTGCAATTCGCGTAGTGCGAAGTAGCGCCAACTACGCAAACTACGCGAGCGTAGCGTAGTACTTTGCCCAGGGTTAGTTCTGAGGTTGACAAAAACTAATCTCTCTGATAAATGGAGATTCTAGTAGCACTGTGACCTAGCGGATGCAAAACACGGCTAACATACGCGGTGGGGGTGCACAGAATCAGTCTACCACTCGACCCACAGTGTATGTTGTCCAAAAGCGTAGGTCCTGCATGAGGGTACTATAGGAACTACACTACAGTGTGTGCCATTTTCTTTGGGAATAGAAACTACTGTAAATCACAACACAACAAAGTAGATAGACCATGGTACTAAGAAAAATAACAAAGCAGGTTTCCCAGGGCTAGTAGTGCTCTTAGCCTATCACATAGTACTTTTACTTTTCACTCTTCCTGGCTCCCATCAGACTGCTTCCTTTCTGACACAAGTGTCTGCTTAGCCACATGATTTTCTGACTTAATTCAGAGGTTCTAACAAGAAGTAAGAAGTGTGTGGAGGGTCTACAGATGAGGAAAGGTAGTAACTTACAAAAATCTCTACTCATTAAACAAATATCTCAAATTGGTAGAAAAAAAATAATAACTACAGATAATAATGTTAGTTCCAGCCTGTTGTCTATTAACCTGTTGGATCTGTGTGTATAAAGTAATTTCTGTTCAACAAGTTCTGATACTAACCTAATCAGTGATGCTGTAACTATTTTCAGAATACCAAACAAAACTGCTTAACTCATGGTGAGGTACTTTGTAGAGAAACAAGATGTTTTGCCAAAATGAGCATTTCAGGTGGTTTAGCATGTAACTCTCTTTTCCGGGAGGGGGTGGATGGGAGGGGTGGCTCTGGGAGCATCATACTGTCTCAAAAAGACCCCTACTAGCTTTAGAGGTTCGAGTGATTATCCCCTCTGATCTGCAATGAAGTAGTAGATTTGATTTACTTTTATAGAAATGTCCCTTTTTTACATGAACCCTGATATTGTCATGAGTCAATACATTAGGGATTCACCAAATGTTGTTGAGTTGATTGAGGAAAAGCTTGATTCAAACAATGAGTGCTGCTAAAGTACCTATCGGTGAAAGGGGGTGACTGTGAACTAATGAAACATGAACAAGTAAATACCTTGTGACAATCTATGCGAAACCTCATTGAGTAAAAGCAGAAAAAAAACACATTGGTACATTAATATTACTCATGCAGACCTAAAAGAAACATAGTAATTTAGAATAATTGGATCACTGATATATCAAAAATGTTTAAGTACTGCGCCAAATTTAGAATGAAAGTACAATCCTGTTAGCCAGAAGTTTTGTTAATTAATGAACTAATGGATTGAAGTCATACAGATTAACACCAACTGGGATGTACTAAATTTACACAGCGGCAGCAGTGAGGAACAGTAAGATTCTGGCACATTTTATGGTGAGAACAGTGGTCTTTCATCAATAAAAGGACTGCCGTGATTTGGCCTGCATTCCAGGTGGCCTTTTCATTCTATGCAAGAATAAATGCGCCATGAGGTCATGTGAGACCATGAGAACTCTCAATAAATGACACAAAAGTGTTTTATATCTGGCTAGAAAGTCAAAAATTAACACAATGACATAGTGGCCAACAACACTGGGATGTGGTCTTTGAATGGCAGTCCTTTTTTTGATTGATTGCATGGTGTCTGTGTCTCATGGAAATCATGTGATCTGATAAAAATATAAAAATAAATATTCATGAAAAGAAGAACGTCTCAACACAACCTGGATTTGTTGTTCGAGCTCTGAGCTGATCAAAGTAGAGTATTACTTATTCCGATAATGAAGAACAGTGTTGATCATACAACATTGACACAGTACACATTTAATGAGCACATTATCATGTTCAAGGCCCTCAGGATCTTTTATTAAGTCCTGTATTATCATGATATTATTGTCCTCTTCTTTATATACCTAGACTCAGATTAGATGGACCTCAGTTAAGATTCCCTACTTTTTCCATCCTTCCAAAATGAATTTGCTGCTCTGCAGTCTTGAACTTTAAACATTGCATTTGGGACTGTTTTTGCTGTTTTGAGGTCTACAACAACCATTGAATATTCCTGGTGATGGATCAATAATTCATATTTGTGCACTTGCTTTCATTATTGCTGGAGTACTCTTGTGACAATTGCAGAATGTCAATCTGTTGGAAGGTGTATTATTAGTAGGAGTAGGTATGCACCTACCACTAGTAATAGGGCCACCAACAAAATATAAGGCTCAGACAAGGCCTCAATAAATTATTCACTAGATCAACTCTTGGTAGCTAGCGACAAACAGGCAAGCTTAACTTAGAGAGACAGGTCTGTAAAGCATTTTAAAACACCAATTCACTAAATAGGTAAGGCACAACACACAATACTGATCCAAAACACCAATTCATTGCAATATGAAATATTTCTATCATTAAAACGACACCAAAAAGGCAGAAATTAAATGTAAAGAATTGAAAATATGAATTTTTAAAGAATAAACACTTTCTACTGCCTAAAAACTAATACTGCCAAATTGGGACATCTGGTTGCACTTGACAAAGTCAAAGTTTGAGGCCGACTATGATGGACCCTGGTCGAATGCACTAAGAGGGAGACATCAGTCAAAATGTTACCTTTGCACTTAGAAACTTTTCTGGATGATTTTTACTCTGCAGTAGGTCGGATTTGCAGCGTCTTCGTTGGCTTGGTTCAGCAGGAGCCCCTGATCAACTCCTGGAAGTCTTTAGATCTGTCTGGAACTTTCAGCAGGACGGACCTGAAATCCAGGCCAGGTTGTGGTTTGACGTACTCGGCTTCACTCTCAACATCTGGTCAGTCACCTTATGGAGCTTTTTCCCAAAGTTGATCCAAACTTCTCGATACGTCTGGAACGTCTTCCTGAAGTTCCTCTTGAGGGTTCAAAGTGTCCCCAGCACAAATTGAAGGTTTCAGAGTCTATGAGGTACTCCTCGGAAGTTGGGACTACAGTTTCCACAATGTACCTGGCCAAATCATTTGAAAGTGCAGCTGAAGGGGGTCAGCAAGGTTCTTCTTGCTGGAGATGATATAGGTGGAACTCTTTTAACCAGTTGCTTTTAGGGAGTCCACTACTTTTCTTTTTGAACCAAGGCAAAGTCCTTAGGTCTGTAGTTCCTTAGTGTGCAGCAGGTGCAGTCATTCAGAGTGCACGTCCTCTTGTTGCAGGCCAGGATTCCAGCAGGGCAGTTCCTCTTTTTTCAGTTTCAGACAAGAGATCTGAGTTTCTATGCCGCCCTCCCAAATTAATCCAGTAGTCTGTGGTGACAAGAGGGGGTGCACCCCTGACCAATAGAGTAGCGGGTGCCTCCCAAAAGTATAATGGCTTATTCTTGTCCCACAAAGCATTGCACTTTTAAAACAAAAATGGAGAATCTTTCTCCATGGATTGAAGATCCGGCTCACCCAATCTACTGGTGTGGCTCATTTCTCTGAACACTGGCCTTCCAGACCTCAAATTCCATTCATGGGGCTCCCATCTGGCTAGTGGGTACAGGAGGTGGGGGCAGGCCTCGCTTGCATTCTTTCTGTCCTGCTTTCTTTGAGGACCAGTTTGAATACCAGCTTCCTTCATGGCCTGTTTGCTGCAGCTGCAGATCTCCTGCCACCAGATAACCTCTTTCTCTATGCAGGCCACTTATCACCTCATCAAAGCATCTTGACCCAGCTTGGTAAGACTGGCCAATCAGGAGGGGCTGTTGCAGGGCTGGATTATGGCTCACAGAAGAGAAAGTTCTATAACTTATTTTCTGTACTAAGTTATGATAAATTCAACAGTGGCAAGTTGTTATAATTATCAATTGCTTAAGTCCTTGAAATATTATTTTTGCTCACACCTGTCAATAGTTATCTATTTTATTAAAGTATTCCTTAATTAGCCTACAGAGGTAAAATGCTATATTGGGTACAAACTAAATTGTGAGTTTTCCCTTCACCAGGGTATATAAAACATCTTTTAAAATGCTATGCGTATCTTTACATAGCAAATACACCAAGATGATTGGTGGTGTGCTGAGCCTTTTCAACCACTCACCCAGTCAAGAGATGTGGGTTTAAACCATTGTTCTTTTACTCACTATGCCACCCCCATTTGTACCCAGCCATGTGCAAATCAGTCTGGACCCTGTTCCTCATGGAAACAGTCCACCACGAATTGCCAGACCAGGTACTCCCTGCACCAGAAACAAGAATCCTTGGACCGGTTGTGGGTATCATCCCTCATCAGCTAGGCTTGCTTGAATCCAGTGGCACAGTGAGCAAGGGACCCAAGTCTAGACATACCCTTGACCACTTAGGGTGAAGAGAGAAAGCACAACAATATGATGGACAGAGTGCTGAATCTTTTCAACCACTTACCCGCGTTCAAGAGATATGGGTTTAATCCATCATACGTTTGCTCACTATGCCACCCCTGTTTTGACACAGACATACACAAATCAGTCTAAACCCTGCTCCTCATGGGAACAGTCCACCATGAACTACCAGGCTAGGAACTCTCTAAACCAGAAGCAAGCATTCTAGGACCAGTTTTGGGGTATCACCCCTCATCTTGAGGCTAGCTTGAATCCAGTGGCACAGCAAACAAGGGCCCCACGTCTTGGCAGACCCTTCACCACTTAGGGCGAAGATACCAAACACAACAAGATGATTCACAGAGTACTCAAACTTTTCAACCAGTCACCCTCAGTCAAGAGATCTGTGTTTAATTCATCACTCTTTTGCTCACTATGACACCCCAGTTTGGACGCCATATGCAAATCAGTCTTGGCCCTGCTCCTCATGGGAAAACTCCAAACCAACAAAAAAATTGATTTAGGCCTAGATCTTTCTACAGGTGTGAATGTTTACAATTGTTCAGCATTCTGTCCATCAATTGTTCTTTTTGTATTTGTCACCCCAATTGGGATGGGTATGCCCAAACATGGGTCTCGCGCTGTCAATGCCGCTTGAGTCAATCTAGCCTGGCTGCTGAGGGGTGAAACCCTTAATCTGGTCCCAGGATGCATGTTTCCAGTCCAGGGAGGACCTGGCCTGGCAGTTCAGGCTGAACTGTTCCCATGGGGATCAGGGTCAAGACTGATTTCCATATGGCTGTGTTTAAACTGGAGTGGCATGGGGAGCAAAAAGAATGATGGATTCAGGCCTTGATCTCTGAACTGGTGTGAATTGTTGCCATTGTTCATCATTCTGTTCATCAATTGTTCTTTTTGGATTTTTACACGGTACTCTACCCTGGGGGCACCTAGGGTCCACCTTAGTGGTGGCTTATATGTAAAAATAAGGTTGTTTCATACTTTGGAAGTACCCTTACATCCAAAGTCAAATTTTCATATAATTTCAGTTTAAAAGCAGCGTACAATGCAGGGCTGACTTTTAAAATGACAGCTGACATCAAAGCACTTCACGCTAAGTGCAGGAAATCTGCTGGGTCTCTATACCTACATGCCCTACTACATACTACTGACTTACAGGAATGTTGTATGTGCCAATTGTAATTACACCTAATTACTAAATACCTTTTAATCAGAGCATTGCCCTAGGGCTAGTTAGCAGAGCCTAGGGCACCGTCAGAGTCAGTTACCACCAGTATGAAGTTAAAAAATGACTGACCTGCACCACATTCTTGGAGATTGTAGTCCTCTGAAAATAACATGTGATTCTAAATCCGGAGAACTTGAAATGCAGAAAGTGGAGGATGACTCCATGTTTAACACTTTTTATTTTCAAAGTAAACATTATGATGATGGAATTTTATCTAAAGTTGCTAGTTATGAGGTCTAAGTGCCTGTCTAGAGCCCTGTATTGAATTTCTTCTTCAGCCCACATATTTACCAGGAGCAAATAAAAGCATAGGGTCCTTCACTCTCTTTGCCGACTGAGGTTACATACAAGATAGAGGATCCATGTTTAACCTGAGGAGTAAGAGTGGGAGCCAAAGATTTGTCAGGATCACTTTGCACAAATAAACCTAGACCATTGGGCCCTAGTGTATGGATAAAAGCACAAGTCTGGTCAGGTCTTCCCAATATGAGTATTTCATGAAAGTAACACTATTTCCTTTTGCCTGATAAGACATTGTCACAGACAGTTCCTTGCCATGCAGATGAGCCCTACCTTACACAAACAAGACTTAGACGAGAAGGATCCCTGCTTAATTTGAGCCGGTGGTGTCCAGTACTTGCACCACTTCATTGTTCAACACCAGCACTTATGGTAATCCCCCACACAATGGCACTGTTTGATTAATTTAGAGATGAGCAGAGCAACAGTTATTTATTAATTCAATATACATTAAAATGACTTAGCCCTGCCTCAAAGGCCATCCTTAGAGCTTTGGGGGCTGCAGTAGTCTGAATTGTCACTCTTGTTGGTGTGTGATGGTTACTAATTGGGTTGGTACAGTCATTGGCAGCCCTGGCAGGGGCAGTAGATGGTACAAGCTGCATTGGCTTCCTGATGAGGACCCTGACACTTACTTTCTTTGACAAATTAGGTACTGAAGAGGGCTCCATTTAGTCCATCTTAAGTGGGATATTTGGAGATGGGTAGACATGCACAAGTGGACTGGTATATGTTTAGTAAGCCACCCAGTCATTTTTCCTTACATTTAGCGCTTTAGGTTCACTTTATTTTCCTTCTCGCTGTGTGTGATGCAGATCAGCACAGTACGTTTCTGATCGCTAAGAAACTCCAAGGATGAGCAGCATTTTGTTAGAATTCCCTAAAGTGTACACACACACGGGGCTAAAAAACACCTATTTTCGCTGAGACTTCCAGTGTAATTAGCGGAGGAGTTTTGCTGCTCTCAGTCTCCAAGGACCCACCTGGATGCTTCATAAAGGCCCTGCATTCTGCAGGTTTGTATTGAGTTGCAGAGTGAGGGGGCTGAGAGGTCAGTCCTTCATCTCACTGCTGGACCTCAGTGAATGACCCATGACAGACAAAGAAGCACGCGCAGCCGCAGACCTGCTTTGGGACGGTACTATTAGGGTGCAGAGTGAACTGTGAGTAAACTTATTTCAGGTGGGATGACTCATGGTTCATCTTTTATGCTGCACGTGAATATTACCTGCACTTTTAAATATTTCCAAAACAACTGTGATTTGTAGGGTATGAGGATTTATTTTTCATTATTCTCTGACAAAAAGTGAATTCCGCTATCAGTCTTTGAGGAATTTGCAAAAAAGGAGAACCCCTTGCAAGTCCCTCTCCACCTCTGCTGACACTCACAGGTCTCCACCTCTGCTGACACTCACAGGTCCCCACCTCTGCTGACACTCACAGGTCCCCACCTCTGTTGACACTCACAGGTCCCCACCTCTGCTGACACTCACAGGTCCCCACCTCTGTTGACACTCACAGGTCCCCACCTCTGCTGACACTCACAGGTCCCCACCTCTGCTGACATTCACAGGTCTCCACCTCTGCTGACACTCACAGGTCTCCACCTCTGTTGACACTCACAGGTCTCCACCTCTGCTGACACTCACAGGTCCCCACCTCTGCTGACACTCACAGGTCCCCACCTCTGCTGACATTCACAGGTCCCCACCTCTGCTGACACTCACAGGTCCCCACCTCTGCTGACACTCACAGGTCCCCACCTCTGCTGACACTCACAGGTCCCCACCTCTGCTGACATTCACAGGTCCCCACCTCTGCTGACACTCACAGGTCCCCACCTCTGCTGACACTCACAGGTCCCCACCTCTGTTGACACTCACAGGTACCCACCTCTGCTGACACTCATAGGTACCCACCTCTGCTGACACTCACAGGTCCCCACCTCTGCTGACACTCACAGGTCCCCACCTCTGCTTACACTCACAGGTCCCCACCTCTGCTTACACTCACAGGTCCTCACCTCTGCTGACACTCAAAGGTCCCCACGTCTTTTGACACTCACAGGTCCCCACCTCTGTTGACACTCACAGGTCCCCACCTACGCTAACACTCAAAGGTCTCCACCTCTGCTTACACTCACAGGTCTCCACCTCTGCTGACACTCACAGGTCCCGACCTCTGCTGACACTCACAGGTCCCCACGTCTTTTGACACTCACAGGTCCCCACCTACGCTAACACTCAAATGTTTCCACCTCTGCTTACACTCACAGGTCCCCACCTCTGCTGACACTCATAGGTACCCACCTCTGCTGACACTCACAGGTCCCCACCTCTGCTGACACTCACAGGTCCCCACCTCTGCTTACACTCACAGGTCCCCACCTCTGCTTACACTCACAGGTCCTCACCTCTGCTGACACTCAAAGGCCTCCATCCCGGCACAGCAGGGACTGGTACCCAACCAGCTGCAGAACCCACCTCATCCCATCCACACACACCAATTCGTACAGGCTCCCACTCTGCACAAGTCCTCACTGGCCCAACAAAGCCAGTCCAACCTGACCCACACTACCACTGACAGGTCCCAAATCACGGCCAGCACAGCTCCTCACCCGGTTCACACCAAGACACAACAAGCATTGGCATAGCCAATAGGTCTCGCCTTTAGGACCTTATAATTTTTTAGCCATGCAATAGTTGATGTTATTGCACCAAGGATATTGTGATGCAGATGCTAATACCATTTGCTGCAACAGATCTACACAACATTCAAAACTGTAGAACTGCATTGTCAGAATTATGTATTAATCGAGCCAAAATTCAGGTGTATTAGAATGATCTGGTAAGCCAGGGAATATACTCATGAAATGGGTCAGTTTTAGTCTTCAAGTAGCTTCTTCTCCTACTTGGATCAGAGAACACAAACTTAAAAGTGCATGTATATTGACTACTGCTTAACATGAAGATTTCAATAGATTTGGCTATGAAGCCCTCCCACATCATTTTAAGGAAGGCATCTGGGTGCTCACTCAGAGAAAGACCAACTGACCAGAAACTACTCCTACGGGTTTCCATATATATTTGGAGAAGATTTCTATCACATGGGACTCCCAAATAATCCCATAAGTACACTTTGAAACCTGTGACAGACGCCTATTCCCTGTGTATTCAAGCACAACAAAGTCAGTGAGTGGAGAGTCAGTGGGGTAAAATAATGTTGATAAAAATGTAAAGGAGGCCCCCTTTCTAGGTTAATCTAGGACCAGGGGAAACACAATTAAATGCAAGCAGGGTCCCACACAACAAACGGACTACCCTATGTAGTCTAATTTCTAAATCTATTCAAAATTTTAGGATTCTAATATTGACCTGTATTTACTAGTACTAGGCACGGGAAAGGCAAAAGATGCTAGTGTGGCTGGAGTGAAAACAATATCAAAAAACTTTTAACAATGAGACAAATCACATATTGCAAAGAGTTTGTTTAAAAAACAAGCACATGTGTTTTATTTCATACAGCTGTATATATGGTTAACATTTCCTTTATATATTTAAAATAATGTGAACACCAAATTACATAAAATACAAAATATAAAATCAAAAATAAAAATCACGAATCAGAAAACAGATGTCAAAATGTTGAAATGTGTGACAGTACATTTCTTTTTTCCGGCAGAGGGAAACTACTGTCCCTAATAAACTCCTTCTCCGAGACCGCCAAGAAATTGGAGAAGGGGTAGATCCCATCGACTCAAAGAAAAGTCGCTTACTCTGCCTTTCGCAGTATTATGTGTGCCCGAATGGGGAGGTGCAATTTATTACAGCACATCTTTTTTCTGCATGACTGAGGGGCACTCAGTGCACAGAAACAGGTGTGACTCGGGCCCTTTACAGCACTGCTGAAACTGAACATGATGTGTAATGGCTACAGAAGCAAACACCCCGTAGTTGATTTAAATAATGAGCAATGAGGAAGTGGCACGTGCAGGGTTGCTCAATCATCACCGTTTGCAGGCAAATTGTTTCCAAATGTTGCATCAAAAGCGTCATAGCCAGAGATGCGAACATTTGAAGGAGATTGTAGCACACAAAACAACCTTGCACCTCTGCACCCAATCTTTGTGAAACTTCAGCCGTCGGGAATCCAATGCAAAAACATGTTCTTAGGGTTATAAACTGTTTTTGTTCATGATGTGCATCTATCTAGGTATCCGTTTATCATTCTTTTAGGTTTAGCCTTGGCATCGTGCATGCGCTGGCTGCAAGACCTGCTGCAATCTTTCTACGCAGGGAAATTCCACCAGCTGCTTACATTGGTTCTCTCCTGCGGCGGTCTTCTTTGATGGCTCCTTATTGGTTGGAGCTCCTGATAACTCACTTCCGTTTTTCATTCAGGAACACCAGCCAACTACATTTTTACTACACTGTGGGTTTGTATATTTCCTTAGGGGGACTAATTCTTTACGTTTCTGCTCGTTCTTTATTGTGGTGGTTTCTTCGTAACCATCCTCATTTTTAATTTTGTTACAGTTCAGAACTGAGTGATGACTGACTGTCAGTCGGAGGCAGGCTCGTCTTCTCTGTTTGGCTTACTCCCTCTGCTGCCTGTGAGCAGCTGCCTCAGCCTGTGCTTGAATTCTTCTTGATGGCTGTCCCCATGAGGGGTAGAGGACTGGAGTTTGGGGGAGCCAAAGGTTACCTCAGGCCCCCCCAAACAGGTTACCAAAGGCTGCTGGGGCGATGAAGACAGCACCTCTGCGGCTCACGCAAGCAACTCTGCCTAAAAAAGTGACCAGAGAGATGAAGCCTAAAGCCGAACGAACCAATTAAGCGTGTCCCATTTTACAGTCAGTTGTATATTTTTGAGACACACCTAAATGATAAGAATTTGGATTTTGAAATCTGAGCTGAAGCAGCAGACCTCTTCCGTTCTTCTGTCATGCAGACTTGTGATGTAAAGCCACTTTACAATAGGCTATTTCAATGTATACATGATAACCCTTGCATGGTTAAAGCGTCTAGGAGTCAGTGTCTGCTCTTCAGGACGTTCCACAGCGTGCACGCTGCACACGCGCTATGGAACAGGCTGACACTCCTTACCCCGAGCTGCTGCGCTGTCACCTTGGGGTGATTGGCAGACTTCCTACCAGAGAGTTCCTGGCAGCTTCACTGTTCTTACTCATCTTAAGGTCCAATACTTTGCCTTTCTTAGTACTTTGATCCCACCCTGTTCACTTGTGTAGCATCCTCATTTTAACCCATGACTTTCCTCTCCACCTTCCTCATCTGTTCCCCTCTAGCTCTTCCTCCTCAGTGTTTCTTCCTTCCTCTTCCTCACATTTTATTTCCCAACTCTTCCTCCCTCAGCTTCTCCTTTCCCTGCATGGACAGGCTTCTTTACATA
Source organism: Lissotriton vulgaris (assembly GCF_964263255.1). NCBI lineage: Eukaryota > Metazoa > Chordata > Amphibia > Caudata > Salamandridae > Lissotriton > Lissotriton vulgaris. The sequence goes on along the minus strand of NW_028253230.1, from coordinate 2,049,212 downwards.
TCGTCTTAACCCCACCCCCTCTCCAGTTCCCTGATCCTTTCTCATTCTCACTCCAACCATACATGCACATACCCTATTCAGCTCCCCTTTTCCTGTTATACCCGTCACTTCCTGCTCCCTTTCCCTTTCCCTCCTCCTTGTTGACAATTGCCTTCAAAGTTCCATACATTCCATTTTTTCATGTAGTATTCAAATGAAATAATGGTCATCCATGCCCCAGTTTCTTTTCTAGGAGTTTTATGGACCAAATAAAACTACTACATTTATGTTCATTGATCTAGTTAGTGCTCCAAAGGTACTGTAGCATGACCCAGATTAAGTCATAAATTGAGGCTGAATTGGCAGTGTGTGGCAGAGTATACCAGAAAATTGTTCAAATACAATGTAAATACTAGTAGCTGTTTCCTTGTTTGGACACAGGTCGACAACAGTCCATCATCCAAGAAGAGAATTACTCAACTTCTGCCACTCCCCTCCCAAGTCAAATACAAATTGACCTTCAAAACCTAATTGAGAGCAAGCATTGGTAATGCCAGCAGGCTTGGCTTGTAATTTAAAGTGCCTCTTCAGTCACTTCTGAGCGTAGGCATTGAAAATTCATCATGCATTCATTCTGTCACTCATCCTTGACCTCTCATATCCCTTCATCCCCCCACTAGCACATTTTTCCATTCCACCCATCAACAGCAAAATACACAATCAAACTTAACAAGAATGTACAGCATAAAAGTATAAAAGTAGGGACATGGATTATCTTATTGTTTTTCATTTATTGTTGAGATATGACTGGTAATCGATTAATGTTTCTTTGTAAAGAACATGAATATAGGGACCTGTTTCAAAGTCGGTTTTTAATACCTGCAGGGTCTGAGACTTAAAGGGACCCGCAGAAGGGCATATGGATCAAGGTCTACTCAACAGTGTACAGAAAAATGGAACAGGATGTCAATATTAATTGTTAGCAAGGCCAGTAGGCCCATCCTATGCACTCTGGTTCTCCTGTTATTTGTTATATTTCTTATGTCTTACTACAATCATATGCCACAAAAATGTAAAGAATGTAACATTTGATTCCTGTTGCTGCAGATACTATTGGCTTTGAATTACTGTTACTTGAAGTCTTGTTTGAAATGTACACAGCCGATTACAAAAAATTGAAAGAAAAGCGTTGCCAAAGTAGTTCATTGGCCCACAGCCCTGGCACTGAAGATCTCTTCATTTTAGACTGGTGTGCAAGTGAGATTGGGTAAAATGCCATGCATACATACAGGACCAACGAGTCAATAGATGAAGTGCTGTCTCATTGACCCATGCTGTATACTCTGGTGGAAGGAAGCAACATGGGAACAAATATTGACAGACCAATGGATGAAGAGTGCTGATTCAAGCCCCATCTATGTGCGTATATACACATGTATTTATGAATATTTTCAATTAGGTGAGGTGGCTAAGACAGCTAAAGTTTTTTTGGTCAGAACTAAAAGCAGAAGTGGTGTAACTGATTAGTATATTGGAATGTGTTGTATTTGTTAAGCGCATATATCACCCGTGGTATACACCCGTTACAACGCAACTTTTACAACTACCTACTGTTACAACGCAACTTTTACAACGCATACCATTACAACGCATTGCGCTGGGGGGCGCTCTAGGATAGGGAATAAGTGTAATTTACTATCCAACACCTTCCCTAGTGTCCACGGGGACTGGAGTTAGAATAGTAAATTATACTTACCACTATCCAGCACCTCAAAGCGCTATGTGTTGTAATGGTATGCGTTGTAATGGTCGCGTTGTAAAAGTAGGTAGTTGTAATGGTATGCGTTGTAACATGGTACATCTATCACCCGTAGGTCTCATAGTGCTAGCTGATACCCTGAAAGCCAGAAGAGGTAGGGCGGCAGAGCTGCAATAGCCTGGTTGTAAGGGCTTTGCGGAATCTTTTATGATCGGGTTCGGATCTGAGCTGCAAAGGCAAGGTATTCCATGTTTCAGGAGCAATTTTGGAAAAGGATCTGCCCCCGTTCCTTATGATGCGGACCTTTGGTACTGTTAGGAATTGTTTACTGTCGCAGCGAAGGGTTCTGGCTGGTTGATATTTTATCGGTTTCTTAGCTAGATGTTGTGGCCCTTTGCTGTTAAGGGTTTTGTGGACCAGACAGCAGAGTTTGAACTTGTATAGGTAGTGTGAAGTGATGTCACACATAGAAAGAGGTGTTTCAGGAAATGACAGCATAAAGTATGATACATGGTTTACTGAACACAATTATTTGATTAATGTTAAAGAGCAATTACAATGAACATAGCTGATGTGCAAATATACCTACACTAAGGAGTGCTGAATTGCTTTTAGGAGCTATGTGCTCTAGGCTCTTTTCATTTAAGTCACAAACTCATTACATTTAGATTGAGGCAGACCTATAAATTCCAAGGCAATTATTTTAAACAGCCATTCAAAAAGGACACATGTCCATGGGTTTTATGAGTCTTATGTTTCGAATGCGCAAGTGCTATGGAAGGCTGCGAACATATAATCGCATATAGATAAAAAGAAAAAAAAATGTAATTCCATTTTATGTTTTGAAAATCATTCGTGCTTTCCAGTTATGAAGGATTAACTGTGTACAGGGGGAGAGCAGGCTAGGGGATACACCTGCACAGACGGATCTGACAATGAAACATGTCTGCTTTGATTAGTGTGGCTTCTTTGCCACATAATTAATATCTCATTTCGACTGGGAATTTGGGGAAATAGCATAGTACGGTAATATATACCTGTTCCGTACATATAATTATGTGGCTTTCCAGAAAACAGCGGATTGTTGGCTGCACCAGTTGTTTACAGCACTACAACGACAATCGTCGGCCACAAAAAGTGCTATCTAAACAATGCACTACCAGTCTCAAGAATGTTTTTGAGGGTCCTCTTGGACGTTGCATGTAATCGCTGCTATGTTTATAAATATACCCTTTTAATGCCCTGGGTGGTATCCTACTCAGCTCAGGCCACAGGGTTGGCAAGGGAGCTGTTGGCACTGGGTTGGGCAGCCCAGAATGGCTGTACACTGCTGTCTTAGCCACAAAAACAATGGCACTGTCAAGGGCGTGTCTGCACTGAATAAAGTAAGTGGATGAAGCTGGAGAGCATTTACGGCTTACAATTAGAGGGACAAGGTGACGCAGGCAGGAGCCATCCTAGTTACTCCTGACTTCTGTCCATCTGAAAGTAAAACAAGTCAGAATACATTTTCTTCAGTTTTATGCAATTCAAACTTGACACGGAGGATTTGGAGTGTTTTAAATGAGCACCAGTTACATTACACGAGGTCACATTCATTTTTGCTTGGGATGGGGAGAATAAGTGATTTGCCCAGAACCACACGATGTATTTATTTCTCTTCACTCTACCACACAATTATCTCTCCAACTTTAACAGCCTACACCTAAACACACTCTCTCTCTCTCTCTCTCTCTTACTCCACATTTCTCTATCTATCTTTCACTCTCTCTCATTCTTTCTCTCCTCACTCTACCTCTCACTTATATACAACAATAACTCTAGCTCTATGTACCATCTCTCTCTTGCTTTCTATCACTTTTAGAATCCTGCACTCTTTCCCACATAAGTAAAAAACCTTTCCATTGCAATACTAAAAACCCTAACTCTGAAAAAAATGAGAGTCCTATTGCATTGCAAATGGTTGTTTTTTGTAGCTGACTTTTTCCTTTCTGTACTACTCTGTAGTTTTCTTCTGCTTTTTTTAGTAATCTTTCCCTCTCTACTATATATCATGTGGTACTGTAAGACTAAGGACACATTTTTAGTACCTTGCTATCTTCTATGAAGATTGCAGGCCAAAGTAAGCTAGTATTATAAATAATATTCACTACGCATGTTTGTTGAGGACGCTTTCTTTTTCTTGCTCATGCCCTAACAGTTAGCAAGAGAGTAGCCGCGGTCATTGACAATCCCAACCCCCCTGCAATCTTGTACTGAGTAATTCATTTAGACAGTATATCGTCAGTTTTCATGACAGTGCAGCAAGGCTGGAAATTGTGAGGTCCCATTGCATTAGCCAACCAAAACCATACGTCTTTTATTGACCATTTTTCCACCATTTCATTGCACTTCACTGACTAAGAACCATCATAATAGGTTATACCTCTGCCCCTCCATTATGAAACGTTTTGGTTGGCTCGACTACCTGGCTTTTCTAACATTGTAAACAACATTGTAAACAAATAAACTGCCCAAAGTGATAGAAGATACTGCTAACCGAATTGTAGTGATGTATTGCAGTTGTATTTGTGTATTAAAAGGGGAGGCATATCTGGCATCTAAAAAATGTGTTGTTTTTTTCTAGACAGACAGACCAACACCAGTTCCATCTCAAGTTCTGCTACAGGAGTAAAGTCCGTAGGAGGGGGAGAAATAGCTGCAGGGACGGACAGATGTAAGTCACATTGTTTGCTTATTGACAATTACTATTGTACTCACCAGCTACAAGAGCGTCACCTTGACTCATGGATCGTGAACCCCCTGTTTTAGTAGCTTTAGCAGTGGCTGTGTTCTTATGGCCTCTTCTATCTGCAACTCCACAACAGCTCACATGATAAAAACAAAGAATGATGGTTTGATGGAACTAGAACAGAAAGGAATGTTAAAAGAAAGGATGGGAAAAATGGAATATTAGTGAAAGGTTGTGTGGGCGGGTGAAAGGATGCATGGGTGAGTATTGGGTAAACGATGGATGGGTGAAAGGATGGTTGAAAGAAATTGTGGCTACTGATGAGAGAAAGCAAAGATTTTTTTATTTTTTATTTTTATTTTTTTAGATCCTCATTTCACCATTGGCAAATGCAAACAAACACTAGCAGCCGTCATTCTGTCCTGGGCGCCCCGGGCTGAAGTTGTTGCTTATGCCTAGGGCCGGCCCGGCCTACCCCCTTGTTCAGGGCGTGGTGTAATCACAGGACCCTGAGGCTTCAGACCAGCCTCATTTCTTTTCCCCACTCTATCAGAGGTTCCCACACCGTGCTATTTAAATTATGTGTCATACCCAGTTCCAACCGTGCAATTCTCAGTGCAGCTCTGAGCCAATTCTCATATAGGGGGGGTTCGAGTCCTTCCATATCTTACAGATCTCTCTGCAAGCGATAAGAATAAGGTTAAAAAATAAACCCACCTGTGTCTCCCTAAACCCACAAGTAAGATCAGTGTCTAACACAGAAAGGATTCTAACTGTGTTCAAACTAAATTTAACCTTATAAATGCCCTCCATAGCCCTCTCCACATTAGCCCAAAAAAGGTCTAAGCTGGAACATTCATAAAATACATGAATATCGTCAGCCTCTAATGTTCCACATCTTGGACAACAAGGTGTCAATGTGGCAAACTTAGCTATTTTTTTCAGAGTGTAGTACAACCTATTCAAGGCAAAAAAAATGGTTTTTCTTAAGAGAGGCGGACCTGACATATCTGTATAGGTATTGGAGAGATGTTTCATATAATGCACCTGAAGCGGCCTCTAAGGCAGACGAGTTCCAGACAAGATGCAACAAGGGTACCTGGAGCTCCTCCACCTCAAGCATTCTTCTATATCAATAACCCACTTCCCTTTTCCTATACCCAGGTGTTTGGAGGGCTGATTCAATGTCCCAATTACCGCCAATGTTCACCTTCTCGGCGAAGAACCAGGAACAGAGTTGTATATATTTGAATCTAGAAAAGGAGTCCCCAATCCTCAACCGCAGCACCTCCCAGGGAAAAACCCCTTCCGATGTTACCAGGTCTGACCAGACTGTTATTCCTGGCCTCCTAATAGGAATAGACAGACTGTCTTTGAGGCATATTGGTAGAGCAGGGGATTCTCAAATTGGGGCAAACTCAGAATAATATTTTATGCCCCATCTTGCCTTCACTCTCTTCCAAACCAAGAGAGCCAGTTTCAGAACCTTGAGGCGGACCTTCTTATAGAACTTTGGGGCCCCAAACTTATACAGAAAACCGGGCCCGCCCCCTCCTGATGAGCCATAATCCCCAGAATCTTCCCCCAGTTGGATTCATCTGGTTTAGAGAGAAGACTACGGATGTTTTTTAACTGGAAAGCAAGGGCATACCAAAGAACATCTGGAAGGGCAAGACCCCCCTTTAAAAGTCTTCTTTTCAATTTTTTCCACGATAACCTGGAATTTTTATTGGCCCAGACAAAATTTCAGATTTTCCCCTGAATTCTTCCCAGCATTTTATCAGGACAAGACAGGGGTATCATATTAAAAAGGTATGTTAATTTGGGCAAAATCACCATTTTGACCAGATTGACTCGGCCATAGATCGTCAGAGGGAGGTTCTGCCATCTCAAAAACAACTGGTCGATATCCTTGGCCACCCTCTTTATATTAATCTAGGGTATGCTGTTTATGTCTGAAGTTAATAATATACCCAGATATCTAAACTGAATAATTTGTGCTCTTTCCCAGTTGTTAATCCCCCAACACATTGTTTCAGTTTTTAAGGTGTTAATCTGGTAGCCAGTGTACCGACCAAAGTCAGAAATTATCTCCTCCACTCTGGGGAATACCTCGACCGGATTACTTATATAAACCATCAGGTCGTCCGTGTATAACGCGAGCCTACAACTATAGTCATCTACCTTGAACGGTGTTATCCCATCGTCCAGCCTCAATGCCTGTGCCAGGGGCTCAATATAGAGGTTGAACAGGAGGGGCGAGATAGGGCACCCCTGCCTAGTTCCCAACCTGATGTTGAAACGAGATGTCAATAGGCCGTTCAACAAAATGGCGGCTGAGGCACCCTCATACCAACTTCTCAGTACATGAGGGAAAATTGTCCCAAACCCCATGATGCTCAGAACATCCCATAAAAATCCCCAGTTGACACGGTCGAAGGCCTTTGCAGGATAGTACGCCGCCACTGCAAAGGGCTCCAACCGTGCCACCGCCGGATCAATACTACCAATCAGCTGTGAAGTCAGCTCATGGATGTATCTACCAGGCATAAAGCCCTTTTGGTCGGAGTTGATGAGCAGGGGAACCAATTTAGCCAATCTCCCTGCCAAAATACTGGTGAAGATCTTATAACCCGCATTTAGCAGGGAGATTGGCCTGAAGGAGTCCGACTTAAGAGGGTCCTTCCCTGGTTTTAATATAAGGACAATTGTAGACTCCTTCCAAGATGGCAGAACATTACCTTCCAGGCTATACACATAATTAAACAATTCACATAGTCTTGGTAACAAGGCCTCCTGGAATACTTTATATACCTTGCCTGGGAGGGCATCAGGACCGGCCGCTTTATTATTTTTGATCTATTTTATGTGAAGTCTAACTTCTTCAACTGTAAATGGTCTATTAAGAATCTCAATACCTTCATCAGTCAATCTAGGTAGGGCCTTACTTTCCAACCACCGAAGTGTATTTGTGGAGCTTGGAGACTGTTCTTCATTATATAATTCAGAAAACATAGTAAGAAGACATTTTTCCATGTCCTCCTGTTTACAAGACACGGTGCCCTGATCGTCGATAATTAATCTATCGATATTATTCTTCACCCATTCTGCTCTGATCTTACTAGCCAGGATTGCCTATGCTCTTTCTCCGTACTCATAGTTCTCCATAGAGTACGCGGCCCACTGTGCTTTAACTTTCAGATCCAGCAACCCCCGATATTCAGATTGGAGACGTTCTAGGTCTACCAAGATCTGTGGTATATTATCTGCATGGGATTTTAGCCTTAAGCTCTCCAAAGTTAAGATTTTATCCTCTAGGATTTTAAATTTCAATTTCTCTTTCCTATTGTTAGAACAGATCAGACTATGAAACTGACCTCTAATATGGGCCTTATAGGCATCCCAAACTACTTCAGTTGGCGGTGAGCCCATGTTGTCGGAATAATAATTAATAGTAGAGGTGGACACCGTGGTGACCATATCCTGATCGTTTAAGACTGCCCATTTTAAAGTCCACCTGGGAGTTGTTGTTCTCCCAGCCACCCCCTCCGAAAGTATAAACATCAAAGGGGCGTGGTCAGATAGGCTACTTGGCAGTATTTCTACCTCTACTAAGATGTCTAAACATAATCTATCTACGAGGATATAATCCAGTCTAGAGGCATGTCCATGCTTTTTGCTAAAATATGTAAAGCCCGGCCCATTCCCATTCATAGCCCTCCAAGCATCAATTAGACCAAGCTCATGCATCATATATATCATGGCACGACGTGATCTTGCGGCTACGTTATAGCGGCTATAATTGGAGCGATCCTGTTGGGGATCAAGAAGGACATTAAAGTCCCCCCTATGACTATCGGGGTAGTAGCCTCAACCAGATTGGACTTTACTTTTAATAGACAAGAAGGATCGTCTATGTTTGGTCCATAATATGATACAATAGTTAGTTCACTTCCAATAAGATCAACTCCTGCCAAGACCCATCTTCCTGACTGGTCCATTAAACTGAACTTTATAATTCCACCACTTCCAGCTTTAATCAAAATGGCGACTCCTTTGTTTGCCACGGACTGCCCGGAGCAACAAAATGCAGCTACCCATCTAATCTTCCCAAATAGTTCCTTAGCCTCAGTAAAACTCAAGTGGGTCTCCTGGAGAAGAATTATTTTAGCCGGAGACTGCTCCAAGTATTTTAAAATTAACCTACCCCTCCGTGGGCAACGAAGCCCATTAACATTCCAGTAGATACAAGGGATCTTATTATCTGTCATCTGTCATCTCTTACCCCCACATGCATCAAGCATTTTTTGAGTCGCAAACGGTGCGATTCCTTAAAATCGGCCGTTTGCGATTCCAAAAATGCTTTTTGGAATGCATCAAGCATTTGTAGAAATCGCAACATTTTTGCGATTTCTAAAAATGCGATTGCTTTTAAGAAATCGCAAATTTGCGATTTCTTAAAAGCAATGCATGATTTCTTTTAAAATTGCGAAATCGCAATTAGGGGGTCAAATTTACCGAGTGGTTGAACCACTCGGTAAATTTGCAAAAAGTGTTTAAAATGCTGAAAATGCATTTTTTTCAACATTCATGTTACGGACACACATGTCCTTAGGACATGTGTGTGTGAAACATGATGCGAAAAATACATTTCAGGGGTGCAAGGGGGGGTCCTTTGGACCCCCCCCTGCACCCATGAAATGCATTAACAAATTGCGATTTTCAAAGTGAAAATCGCAATTTGCTAATGCCTTCCCATTGGTTCCTATGGGCCTTTTGGCCCATAGGAACCAATGGGAATAGCGAATTCGCAAATTGTATTTCGGTAATTTATGCGATTCGGTAAAAATTGAGATTTTTACCGAATCGCATAAATTTACCGAAAATATTCATGCATCCCGTTTTGCGAATTCTAAATTGCGAATCGCTATTTTTCGCAATTTAGAAATCGCAAACACCCGGGATGATGCATGTGGGGGTTAATCACTCCCCTTCCAAACCCTGGTGCGTCCATCTATCAAAATGGAAGTTCCTATAAGCTAATGTGAAATGAGGACACTTTTTTCTTTTTTCCCTTCCCCCTCCACCCCCACCCCCATCTCCTTCCTTCCTCCATACCACCCCCCCTTCCTCCCTGGGGAACCCTCCCTTTCTTCTAGAGCATTACGCTCCTAGACGGAACCCGCCCCTCCCCTGATCTGTATGGACTAAATAAAGGGTGCATACTTAATGTAAGAAGGATTCTTACTTGCTATATCAGCAGTAAATGCAGTGTAACATTTGACGGTGGTGACAAAAAATGAAAAAAAGGGAAATATGTATATGTCATATAAGCATGGGCGGAAAATCCGTTTCGCTCGCGGATTTTGCGGATTTTCGGTAAATTCGCAATCCGCGAGATCCGCGAATCTCCCGCAAAATCCGCAAATCCGCGAGCAGCAGATTTTATGGCTTGCTCGCACTGTTCGCGTGAGTTCGCGGCTTGCCAGTACAACTTCGCACCCCGCGAGTAAGTGCTAAATTGCAGAAATACGATCTTAGCAAAACTGAAACTACTTACCAGGTTCAAAAGTTCAGGCTCATCATTAGTAGACATTTCCTGTAGTGCTTCCTGAAGGGCCCCTCCAGAGTTCAGTTGCCAGTTGCAACTATTATGTGACCCTGCTCTGAACCTCAGAATAGTTACACATATGCCACAAAGGTCCTGAATTACAGCTAAGGGAGACAAGCAGGAGCCAGGCTGGAAGTTAAAATCCATTAATCAGCCCCTAATTCATTATTGTCAGTTGGGGCAGGGCAGGTGTTGTAACTAATTTTGCAACAATGAAAGCACTTAGCAAGTGCAAAAGATCACTAATCAGGAAGCACTAAGGAAGCAGGTGCCAGCTAAAAAAATATTCTGTGACACATTAATCAGCCCCAAATTAATTCAGGTCACTTGAGGCAGGGAAGGTGTGCTTTGCTTTGCCGAAAATACTGTACACTGGACAACCAGAGGGTGTGGTGATGAAACAGAGGGTGGCATGGGTGGGCCAGAGGGTGGCATGAGTAGTCAGAGAGTGGCAGTGGTGACAGAGAGTGGCAGTGATGAAGAAGAGTGTCCCAAACAGGCTGGACACGTAGAAACAACAAGTTCGCAAAACTTGCGACCCGACAGGTAAGTTCGCAAATTGCGAAATTGTAAAAACCCTCGCGAACTGGCAGAAACACGTGCGAACACAAAAAAAAAAACAAATCCGCAAATTCGCGGGAATTCGCGGATTTTGCGGATTGCGAGTTCGCAAATCCGCAAAATTCGCGAACGCGAGATTCGCAAAATTCGCCCATGCTTAATGTCATACTGACTCAATGTTGTGACCTCGCTGTTTTGACAGACTTCCTCATATTAGTCTTACCCCACCTGCATTGCCTCTCCACTCTCCTCCTTACTGCCTCCCCTGACCTTTTCAATCAGATTATCCGCTTCCTCGATATGACGGATGTTGTGCATGTGGTTATTCTACATTACGCGGAGTGAAGCGGGGAATCTGAGCTGGGCATGAGCCCTCAATGAATTCAAGGTCGCCAGTCTCTTGCCCATCTCCTATTGTTTTGTTGCAGCTATAAGGTAGTCATCTGAACGTATTGTAAAGGTGATCTTATTGAACCAGCTTTGAGGGCCAAGGACAGAATCCTCTCTTTAATGGCATATGTCAGAAAATTGACTAGGATCTTCCTAGGACGCTCCTTCGCTGGATTTCTTCTATACGGGTCCCGACGGATTCTCTGAATATCTGTCAATAGATCTTGATCGACATCAGTAGAATCCTTTAAGATTGTTGTTTTCAGAACTGCAACAATAAATGCCTTAATATCATTCCCCTCTATATCTTCAGGCACATTCAGGAATTTTAGATTATTCTTCCTTGAGTGATTTTCAAGTCTTTCCAGATCGTCTTTCATTTCTCGATTTTGCTGAACCAGCTTGTCCCTGGTATCTGTGGAGGCAGCGATTGCTTCTTTAATCTTAGGGAACTCCGCTTCCAATACATCGGTCCTTAGTGAAACCTCCTCCACCTTCCGGGCCAAAGCCTCGCAGGAAGCCTGAATGGCCGTTTGATTTGCCTCTGATATGGTAAAGCGCTTCCCTATGTCCTCCTTCAAACCCAATAGAATGACTGCCAGAGTCCCCGGGGTAAAGGCTGTCGGGAGGGTATCGCTTATAGATGTTCCATTATTGACTAAATCAGGACTCTCTTGATTACGATTACTTCCAACCTCCTTTTGGTTAGTTGAGTCCTTCTTAGGTTCTCCCTGATCTCCCCAGGCTGTACCCTGCTCTTCTTGAGTATCTTGAGTATCTTGAATGTCAAGGGCAGAGAAAGGCAGAGAAGCTATTTGAAAGTTCTACTGTGGGGTGCACTATATCCAATACAGGAGATGAAGACATCTGTATATTAGGACTAGCTTGAGATGACTCAGCCTCAGTATTGAGTAAAGGCTCTGTATGTGTCTTGCCTGAGGTAGCTTCTACTATTGCACTGCCCGTGGTATTAGGAATAGCATTATTCGCAGCCATCTTCTTTGACCTGTCAGAGCCACTCGAGGAAAGAACCTTATAGTAAGATTTCAACGATGGAGTTACTCTTACTGAAACAAAGGTTCCATCTTTTGCTCTTTTCCTGCCCTTTCCTCTTCCTGGGGGGGTATCCACGCCGATAAAGCCTCCCCTCCCCTTGCCCCTATGGGAAGTAGGCTTGACTTGAATTATAGGAGGAGAAATAGATGAGTTTAAAGGGGCCGATGTTATATTGGCGGTCCGGTTTCTTAATGTATAGCGAGTTACTCTCGCTTGGAAGTTGTGTGAGGTGGTTGATGCCGAATCAAAGTTTGACTCTAACAGAGGAGCATTGGGGTCACAAACCACTGCGCTGTCACCGCCTTTCTCCATACAAGGCTTCCTTTCCTGAAAGTCGAACTGAGAGTCGCTAATGGGGTCTCTAATACAATTAAGATTGAATTTGCCCCCAGTACCTGATTTGCCTGAATTGCCGAATATTTTGTTACAAGCTCCCCCCTCTTGTACCCTTGAATTACCCCAGCCCTTTCGAACAACGTGAAGGAGTTTAACGTAGTATCCACAGGCTGGTCACAACGCCCATGAGGGGAGTAACTATAGCGGTATAGCCTATGTTTTTTTTTTTTATTGATTTTTTGTTGCAAACAAAAACATATTAGTTTCATTACATTTTACATAACCAGAATTCACAACAACAAGTTCTCCAATAAAGAACAGGAAAAAAAATCAAGGCCAAAGAGAAAAAGAAAACAACCGAAGAATTTCTAAGAGAAAGCAATGAGTTTTTAACTTAGATAAAGTCAGGCAAATATTTAAGTCGTTTCCTCATGGATCCATTGTTGTATCGGAGCCCAGATTATCATCCCTAATTGTTTCTTTTTTCTTCCTTTTGTTGCAAATATAGCAAGTTCAAAATTAAATTTGGCTAGTAAGCGAGCCCTCCACATAGAAAAAGATGGTGGTTCCGAATTGATCCAATCCTGAGTAATGCATGCACAAAATTCCGACATCATAATAAAAATCAAGTGTTGTTGTTCTCTTTCTATAGAATCTATTGATAGTCCAAATAGAATCAGTTCAGGAAAGAGAATTATTGTTCTTCCTGTAATTTTTTCGATAAATAATTGCATTTCTGAAATTATACCAACTAGTTTAGAACAAGAAAAGAACATGTGTAATGCATCTGCTCCAATCAGAGTACAGCGATTGCAGGTTAAACCAACAGTTGCCCCCATTTCATAACTTTAGCTGGTGTGTAATAAAGATCACACATAGCCATATAATGTTGAGTTCGTGATCGCCCAGAAATTAAAATGAGATTAGCTGTCTTGATTGATTCTTTTATTCAAAGGTCGTTTACTCCCAATTTCTCCTCCCATTTGTGTTGAATCATAAGGAGATCATCTGAAAGAAAAGTCATAAATAAATTATAGAAATACCCTATTTTTCTTTTGATATAAAGACTGTCTATCACCAAAATCATTTTAAGACCTTGTCGATCAATTAGAGAAAGCGAATTTAGAAAGCTAAAGATCTGTAGGTATTTAAAGTAATCATGGGAAGGGAGTTTAAATTTATGTTGAAGTTCAGAAAAAGTAGATATAGTGGTAGAGTTAGCCGCGTATAGATCACTCGGGTAGCAGATACCATTATGATTCCACCTTTTCATCACCAGATCTCTAAATATAGGGGGTAAACAGTATGGTGAGTTTAAGGGAGTATATCTTATAATCTTTGGGATTCCAACCAATTTTTTTTATAATTTTCCATGTTTTATATGCAGCAGATATAATCTTAAATTTGTTTTTTTTATAGTAGCTTGGTTCTATTATTCTTAAGAAATGATTGTTAGCTTCAGTACCTAGTACTAGTTCGTATATCGATGGGGAGTGTGCTTGTGATATGGGAGTTTTGTTGCCCACAATCAAAGGGGATATGAATTGTAACACAGTTGCCAAATAATAGAATAAGAAATATGGAACAGCCCATCCTCCTCTATCCTTTGGTAGGATCATTTTTTATAAGCTCTCCTAGTGCCTTTATATCCCCATAAGAATCTTCCTGACATTTTTTCAAGTTGCTTAAAAAAATCAAGCGGAAATTCCAATGGAACTGTTCTGAATAAGTATATAAATTTTGGGGGGATCAGCATTTTTAACACATTGTTCCTGCCATATAGCAAAAAATGTAAATGATCTATTCTTTCCAAGGTTGAATTGGCTTTCTTAAGGATCGGAGCATAGTTAAGATTAGGAATCTTCGAAATTGGTGTTGTTAGTTTTATCCCCAAATAGATTGCTTCGGAGACTATATTATTGAGAGGCGGAGGGTTTTGACCAACAAAAAGTATTTGTGTTTTGGATAAGTTTAATTTATATCCTGAGAAGGAACCAAAAGTTGCTGCTAATTCTTCAATCCTAGAGAAAGCCCTTTCAGTATCCTTAGTGACTACTACTAGATCATCTGCATAAGCAAGAGCTCTTTAGGTGACTCCGCCCAGTCCACCGGGATTATATACTCATCTTGATTTAATTGATTAGGAAATATGTCAATGTAGATAGTAAATAGGAGAGGGGAAGAAGGGCATCCCTGTCGTGTTCCTCGTTGGATAGGGAATAAGGCAGATTTAGTGGCCCCTATTTTTACAGCTGAGATCGGGTTTTTATACAGAGCCTTAAAGGCAGTTACTATCCCTGGACCAAAGCCCTTTATAATCAGCAAATCCCAAAGATAGGGCCATGCCACTCTATCGAATGCTTTTTCGACATCCAATAGGGTAATTCCAATTGATATTTTGGTACCCTCTGCCCAGTCCATCATGGCAATAACTCTCCTAATATGGTCTGCTGTATGTCTTTTTGGGATAAACCCATGTTGCCATCGGGACACAATTGTTGATATTATTTTTGACAGTCGTGTAGCTAGTATTTTTTAATATACCTTGCTATCGGTGTTTATCAATGATATTGGCCTATATGATGCCGGGTTTAATGGATCCTTATCCTTTTTAAGAAATGTCATTATTACCGATTGGGCCCAAGACTCCGGTGGAAAACCTCTCTGTGCCTCATGAAAGGTGATAAGTATGTCTTGTTTTATGATGTTCCTGAAAATCATATAAAATTCCAATGGGATACTGTCAGGTCCCGTTGCTTTACCTATTGCTAGCAAAGTTAATGCATTTACAATTTCTTCCCAAGTCATTTCTGTTTCTAGGGCTATTTTTTGGTCATTAGACAGAGATGGTAAAGCATTTACCCTGGCGAAGTTCATACATTGTTCTAAAGAATAAGAGTCATCTTTATATTGATATAGTTTAAGGTAGAATTGGCGAAAAACTTCAAGAATTGATTCGGGTTATTATGTGTCTGCCCTGTTTTGTCCTGTATTGAGTCTATGGTATTGAACACTTCTTTTTGCCTAATTCTCTTTGCAAGAATTTTCCCTGCATTTTCAGCCATCTCATATAATTGAGATCTAAAAGTTGCTATCTTTTCCGCCAATTTATACGCAAAAGTTTCGTATAAGCCGGCTTTATAAATCGCTAGATTTATTTCAATATCCGATGTTGGTAGCTTTTGGGCAATTGCAGTTAATAATTTATTTTCCCAGAGTAAAAGATTTTTGTACCCTTGATCTACCTTTTCACGAATAATTTTTTCTTTCTTAATAACATACGATAGTGACTCTCCTCTAATCCCAGCTTTAAAAGCATCCCATACATTCTGAACAGAGGCCGTTCCTCTATTATTATCAAAAAATTATTTTATCCATTTTGCCATCATATCTAAATACTCAGAGTCGGCTAATAATTTCCGATCGAATGTCCAGGGCCTTACATGAGAAATTGATATGTTAGTTTTAATTTCAATCACTATTGCATTATGATCAGAGATTACACGTGGGTATAGGTCAAATCTAGTGTCGCAAAGTAGTGCCTTCTTAATGAAGAAGTAGTCAAGGCGTACAAACTTTTTATGGGGAAAAGAAAAGAATGTAAACCCGGATGATGATACATTTTTTTCATGAGCTACGTCAAATAGACCATGATCCATTATCAAAGAACGAAGAGCTTTAAATGATTTTTGTTTGCTCCTTGATAATAAATGGTATTACGTATATACAGATTAGGGTCTAGTGAAGATTTAGATCTCCACATAATATTAGCGATGGAGCCCAATTAGCTAATTCTATAGTTAAAGAATTCAATATAGTTGGATCATCTGAATTTGGGGCATATACAGCACAAAAAGTCCAAACTTTACTATGAATTTTAGCTTCAGCAATTGACCATCTACCATATTGATCTGCCTTACTCGGAATGAGATTCCACAAACCTTTTCTAAATAAAATTGCCACTCCTTTTGTAGTTGTCCCTTGGGATGTACATACTAATAAATTCATACCCAAATCTTCATACAGCCGTCTATCGTTCCACATAATATGTGATTCTTGAATACATAAAATATCAAGTTTCATAGACTGTATGATTTGTGCAGCAACTCCCCTTTTTTTATTATTTATCCCACAAATATTCCATAAACATATTCGTAATTTCTCCATTTAAATGAATATTTTTCATTTTCCCCCCCCAAAGCATAGCCTACGTAAAGTCGAGATGGAAAACATATAAATCGGTACAATCCAGCAATACATCTTATATCTCAATATATATCTCAATATATCATAGACATTTGGAGAACAAATGAAAACGAGAAAAAAATTCCAAATAGACCGCTTTAGACAATTTCTGAATTTGTTTGCAACCCCTTCCCCCCCCTACCCTCCCTGAACTCAGCCCGAGCCCACCCACCCCCTATAACCCCCCCAAACTATTGGGGCAAAGGGACTTACTAGTCCCTTGCATTGATGATGCGATAGGCGCTTAGTAGCTCACGTCACATGGCTCTACTCCATGATTATTGTTCCGTATCATGTCAAGATCAACTCAGATCCAGTATCTAGGCAATGTATTAGAAACAAAGAATGAAAGACCGGCTTGAGAACAGCCAGAACCGAAACATTGGAGATACTGGTTAAAACAATAAGCGCAAATACCAACAGAAAAATATTTTTTTTTTAAATATTTTCTCCGACCCTTGAGATATAGAAAGGTATTTGCACTTATATTGCAAAATATTGGGACGTTAAGCTTAAAGAACCGCTACAATCCACACTTGACCCCCTTTTCAAAACGAGACTAATAACTCTTTAGCTGCCCCCTCTGAAGTTAGAAAGTAAGCGCGCTCTTTGTGAATTATTTTAAGTTTTGCAGGGTTTAACAAGACAAGAATGCCTGTGCTCCTTTGGCCTGAAATAAAGGAATGAGCTGACGAAGCTGCCAGCGCAACTGAACTGTGACATGACAGTAGTCAGGACGCACAAAAAATTCTATACCTTTGCCCTTGCGGTATAGCCTATGAGCTTTACCAGAGGTCGTGCTCGCCACCCCTGCTGTTGAGACAGTTCCAATAATACTCCCGGTATTTCGTCGCCACAGCCTTGCGGCGCCGAGCTCCCGGAGCCAAGCAGGCTCTGCAAGGAAGCCACACTCTCCACTATAAACCAACCGTGAATTCCCAGAGCAAAAACTGCCAGCAATAGAATGCGAAAACCGAAACGCCGATCACACAATTGCTGACACAAACTCTGCTCGGCTCGCCACCAAAGTCGGGGGAGAGGGAAGTACTTGAAATACGGGGAAATACGTGGAAGAAAAACAGTCCATCCAAGTGAGGAGGTGAGGAGGTGAGGAGCCAAGAAATACCAAGAAATACCTGTTTACAGTTCTCAATTCCCTTCCGAAATCATACCAGTATGCACCAAGCACGAAGAGACCGCCAGTGCGCTATCAGGTTCAGAACGCCATACTCAGGGGGAGGAGCTCCGTCACTGCTGTTAGCTTCCGGCCGTCATGTTCCCCACCGTTGAGAGAAAGCAAAGCTTAAATCATGGTGAGTACGGGTGAATATAGAAAAATGAAAAAATTAATGAATAGTTGCCTGGATGAATAAACAAGGGAGCTCTTCTGAAGAACGGCACACTGCTCACCTACTTCATTACTTGATTTTATCATTAAAAAAGCTATGGTTCAAACTCTGGGTTATTTTAATTTTTGTTCTACTCCCTTGACTCACTGTATTTGTTAAGAGAGGCAGAAATGTATCCCTCTTATCATTTTTTATCACCCCCTCCCTGCCTTTGACATTTTGCCACCCATGGCCTAAGTGCAGCATCGTTCCTTTCATGACTGCAGTGTTGAATGTGCAATGTGCTTCTGCTTCAGTTAATGCAACAGTTGCAAACCGAACACACAAGGTGTTTCCTTTAGCCCACTCAGTCTGCTCCTAGTACTTCACTATTTTATTCTTTCCTAAGTTCTTCTGACCCAGTCTTTCCCAAAAATAAAAAAATCCATTCTTGGCATTTGCTATATTTTTATGGCTATGCAAAGTGATTCATAAATATATATTCATGGTTTCCCACAGTAGATGTGTGCCTGTTCAAATTGTTCCCATTCCACTTTTGTCAACTACAGTGACTGAATAAACTAAAGCTTAGTTACATGGCGATGATCAGTGAAACCCCACTATTTTATAGCAAAAGCTCTACACCTCGCCTAATCCCTCTACCTTACCCTGCAGTAGAGTAAGTCAAGTTTCCTTTCCTTATTGCCTAGGTAGTTAATTTAAAGAAAATAATTTTGGTGGTGGGCGAGGCAAGTGAGTACAGTGGGACTAAGTGCCTGATTTCAAGGTTGGTGTATGGGATACTCTGTGACAAATGTCCCAAATACAATCTATACATATCATTCCTTTCTCTGTAGTGCAGTGCATCATTTTCCCCAACATCTACATACATAATATATCCTTATAGCCCGCCGTAAAGGGCTATACCGGCTATTAAAGGCCCTCTCCAGCGTTAAAGGCCCCGAGCCGAAGGCGAGGGCCTTTAACAAGGGAGAGGGACTTTAACCCCTTCGATGCTCATGACGAGCTCAGCTCGTCATGAGGCACAGTGGGATTCATGAAAAATCAGCACAGGAGGAAAATATCACTAGCAGCAATGGTGTTAATAGTGGTATAGCCCATCTACAAAGGGCTATAAGGCTATAAGGCTATTAGAACATTCTGTCACTAGAGGACAGAATGTTCTAACAAACAAAACAAAGGCTTTTGGAAGCGTGAAGGGATTGGAATCCCCTCAAGCTCCCTGAAGCCTTTGTTCACAGCCAGAGCTGTGAACAAAGAAACATTGGAATGTTGGAGCTCCAGGCTTATACCAGCCACTCTATTGTTTTCAATGGAGCTCCCAACATTCCAATGTTCTAATACAGGATAGCCGCGTTTTATACCTGATGTGTGTGGTATAGTATTGTATTTATCATTCACCTGTGTCTTTGGAGGGTAGAATGTGAAAGGCATTTGGATAAGAGCAAGGTCATTGGAATTAAAGTAAGCCTATTGTACACGACAGCTGCCCCAGCTGCTGGCTGTAGAGAGTTGCAAAGTACCCTGCACATTGGCTAGCATGCTTCAATTATTTCAGCACAACAACTTGTACTCCATAGTGCATAATGACCTATTTGTATTTTTCCACACAAAGCTTTTACTGTTACTGTACTACCCACTATTTAGTTTTCAACAAGTGTTTGCTCAGAGCATTGTATGCAATTTATCTTTTCATTTTCCCCTTATTTATTTATTTATTTATTAAGAAGCTTATAAAGCGCACGGCTACCCCCAACGGGGGTGTCCCGGCGCTATAGACTCCAAGCTAGAGAGGAATGGGCTACTTATGAGATAGTGAACAACCAAGTTTTCAGTTTGCTTCAGAACAATGGTTCAGAGTCAACAAACCTAAGATCCAGTGGGAGGCTGTTCCAAAGTTTAGCTGTTACTACGCCGAACGCTCTGTCACCACTTCTGGCACGACGGAATCTGGGTACCACCAGGAGGCGTAGGCTGTTCGATCTCAGAGACCTGACAGACTGGGACAGTTTAAGTCTCTTTCTCAAATATCCTGGGCCTAACCCATTAAGGGCACGGAAAGCAAAAATCAAAGCCTTGAACTGAATGCAACGGGCATTGGGAAGCCAGTGCAGCTTCTTCCGATAAGATGCAACCGAGTGGCGAAAAGGAATATTGCCAATTAGTCTTGCTGCGGCATTTTGTACTATTTGTAAGCGTTCAATTTGGTACAAGGGGGCGCTCACATAGAGACTGTTGGCATAATCTAGATGCGATGTAATCAGGGCATGAATAATGGTTTTGCGGGAATCCAGTGGGAGGTAAGGAAAGATCTTCCTGATCATGCACAGTTTGCCGAAGCAAGCAGCTGTGACCTTGTTAATTTGAGATTTGCAGGATAGTGCATTATCAAATTGAAAGCCCAAATTTCGAGCTGTCTGGACTGGAACCGGAGGAGGATTAAGTACAGTTGGCCACCACTGAATGGCAGGCAGCGCGGTTTTCTGAATAAAAAATAAAACCTCTGTTTTATCGGTATTAAGTCTAAAATGGTTAGAGGTCATCCAGGAGCAGATATTGCTGAGGCAGTGGCGAAAATTGATGAAATTGGTGTCAGAGTGATCTCTAAATGAAAACACAAGCTGAGTATTATCAGCGTAGGAGATCACTCTGACCCCCCAAGATTCCACCACCTTTGCCAGCGGAGCGAGATAGGCATTGAAAAACAGAGGGCTCAAGGCAGAGCCCTAAGGCACTCCGCAAAAAAGAGGTTTACCCTCTGATTCAAAAGGTCGGAGAAGAACCTTCTGGGTCCGACCTGTAAGGAAAGATCTAATCCAAGTCAACACAGTACCTCCAATTCCCATCTGGCCTAACCGATCCAGCAGTATCTCATGGGATACTGTGTCGAAAGCGGCGAATAGGTCGAGGAGGACCAACATGGCCTCCTCGCCCCTATCTACACACTCACGAATTGTCTCCAATACCTCTAAAAGAGCAGTCTCGGTACTAAAGCCTGTTCTAAATCCAGACTGCGAGTCATGTAACAATTGGTTGGCTTCTAAGTAGTCCGCCAATTGTTTCTGGGCAGCCTTTTCCAGGATTTTTGCCGGCTTAGGGAGGAGAGAGATTGGTCGGTAATTACAGAATTGCGAGGGATCCGCATCTGCTTTCTTCAAAATCGGGACTAACATTGCATGTTTCCATGCAATTGGAAATTGACCAGTGCATAACGAGGAATTCCAAATAGAGAGGAGTAGGCTAATCAGTATAGGGGCAAGATTGCCCATCACCTTAGCAGGAACCGGATCTAACGGAGACCCCGATTTGCATTGGACAAGTAGACTTAAGGCAGCCTCAGTAGTAAGCTCTTTAAAAGACTTCAGCAAAACTTTCTGAGAGTCCGGGTCACTGACAGGAGGGGAGGCCATACCAGGATTGAATGAAGAAGTTAAATTAATGATTTTGTCCTGAAAATAGTCCGATAGCCCATTGCATAGTGCCTGGCTAGGAGAACTCTGAACCATCATGGCGGGTGGGTTAACAAAGTCCTTGACAATCTTAAAAAGTATTTTAGTGGAGTTCTCTGCATTCTTAATTTGCTGGGTATAAAAATCTCTCATAGTGGACCGTTTTAATTTTTGAAATATTTTTAGGGCAGTCTTATAAATCATTTTAGACTCAGGATTATATGTCTGCCGCCATTTGCGTTCCAACTGTTTACAGCGGCTCTTTTCCTCTCGCAAGGTGGGGGAGAACCAAGGGGCGGAGGGCCTTGATCTAGTTGAGGTAATAGGTTTTAATGGGGAAATGGCATCAATAGCAGCTAAAAGAGAGGAGTTGTATTTTGCTACTTCTTCGTTAAGGTCCTTAGAGAGAGGATCAAACTGATAAGAAAAGATAGGATCAACGGCAGCACATGTTACTTTATGCCATTTTCTCCCTATTTCCCTATCAAGAGTTGAGGAGATGGGTAATACGGGAGGAGTAAGATCAAAAGGAAGGAGGTAATGATCCGACCAGGTAAGGGGAAGTGAGGGAAGAGTAATGATGCCAGGATGATTCGTAAATATCAAGTCAAGAGTGTGACCTGCTATGTGGGTCGGGCCCTGAACTAATTGGGACAAGGCCAGTCCCTGCAAGGTCTCTAATAGATGAGACGCTTGTGAACAAGAAGGATTATCAACATGAAGGTTAAAATCTCCTAGCACTGTAAAGTGTGAATGTCTGAGGGAGAGATCCGCTATCATGTGTAAAAGGGTTACTAATGATGAGGCTAAAGCATTGGGGGGGTTGTATACTAAGATACCGGCCAGAATATCAGTCGCCAAATCTAGGATCGTAAAATACATGGCTTCAATAAGCCCTATATTGGTTAATTTCTTAAAAGTCAAATTAAGATGTGACCTTAGGATGACGGCAAGACCGCCCCCGATTTTAACGTTTTCTCGATTAATACCCACCAGTCGGTACCCTGAGGGAGTGGCTAAGTGAATGTCAGGTTTTAAGGTGTCTTTGATCCAAGTCTCAGTGAGAAATAAGATATCCCAAGCATGGGTATCGAGTGACATCCAGATCTCACTAGCGTGACGAGGAAGGGAGCGGCAGTTGATCAGAGCAACCTTCTGCATCTGAGGGTGGCTCGGGCATTTAGCCAGATTCGAATGCTGAGGGGATCGTTTCAACCAAGGAGTAAGAATGAGCTCACAACGTGAGCATTTGAAAGGGCGACCCTCTAGGCTGAATGGGCAGCAGCGGGCAGCTGGCGCGCAAGTACCTAGTCTCAACTCGAGGAGTTGAGTTCTAGTCCAGCAGATCTGTCTGGTGTTGGTGGAATTGACAGGGGGACCGGCGCTGGTCGCGGGCCAGGCGCGGACGGGCGCAGATGGGCTTGCCTTAGGCGCGCCTTTGGCGCACCACCAGCGCGCACGATGCGCGGACGGGGAGTCCCCTTGCTTTTATACATCCTGTAGGGAGGCGTCCAAGAACTGGACCGCTACCCTGCCTCCCCCTAAGATGGCGGTTAGCCCTCTGACACCCGGTGTCAGCGCCTCAATCGGCTGCGCCAGGAGGGAGATCTAAATACCGGGTGCCTTGGAGCGATGCAGATCTCGGCCACAAGGATCGGCAAAGTAGGTAGGTAGCTAAAACTGCACAATTAAAATATAT
The DNA here is from genome assembly GCF_964263255.1 of Lissotriton vulgaris. Lineage (NCBI taxonomy): Eukaryota > Metazoa > Chordata > Amphibia > Caudata > Salamandridae > Lissotriton > Lissotriton vulgaris. The sequence goes on along the minus strand of NW_028253230.1, from coordinate 2,026,047 downwards.
ACAGTATTAAAATATCGTACGATGTCATCAGCCAAGTGTGCAATTAGGAGAGGGATAGTAGAAAACGCCCCCGGCTTCCGCCTCAGGGGAAAGTAGCAAGTAGTCTGCGTGTGAGCGGGATTTGGCGTCTTAAGTAACCAGGGAGGGCGGGAGGCGTCCAAGAGCTGGACCGCTACCCTGCCTCCCCCTAAGATGGCAGTTAGCCCTCTGACACCCGGCGTCAGCGCCTCAATCGGCTGCGCCGGGAGGGAGATCTAAATACCGGGTGCCTTGGAGCGATGCAGATCTCGGCCACAAGGATCGGCAAAGTAGGTAGGTAGCTAAAACTGCACAATTAAAATATATACAGTATTAAAATATCGTACGATGTCATCAGCCAAGTGTGCAATTAGGAGAGGGATAGTAGAAAACGCCCCCGGCTTCCGCCTCAGGGGAAAGTAGCAAGTAGTCTGCGTGTGAGCGGGATTTGGCGTCTTAAGTAACCAGGGAGGGCGGGAGGCGTCCAAGAGCTGGACCGCTACCCTGCCTCCCCCTAAGATGGCAGTTAGCCCTCTGACACCCGGCGTCAGCGCCTCAATCGGCTGCGCCGGGAGGGAGATCTAAATACCGGGAGCCTTGGAGCGATGCAAATCTCGGCCACAAGGATCGGCAAAGTAGGTAGGTAGCTAAAACTGCACAATTAAAGTATATACAGCATTAAAATATCTTACGATGTCATCAGCCAAGTGTGCAATTAGGAGAGGGATAGTAGAGAAATGCCCCCGGCTTCCGCCTCAAGGGAAAGTAGCAAGTAGTCTGCGTGTGAGCGGGATTTGGCGTCTTAAGTAACCAGGGAGGGCGGGAGGCGTCCAAAAGCTGGACCGCTATCCTGCCTGCCCCTAAGATGGCGGTTAGCCCTCTGACACCCGGCGTCAGCGCCTCAATCGGCTGCGCCGGGAGGGAGATCTAAATACCGGGAGCCTTGGAGCGATGCAAATCTTGGCCACAAGGATCCGGAAAGTAGGTAGGTAGCTAAAACTGCACAAATAAAATATATACAGCATTAAAATATCTTACAATGTCATAAGCCAAGTGTGCAATTAGGAGAGGGATAGCAGAGAAACGTCCCCGGCTTCCGCCTCAGGGGAAAGTAGCCTTTGTCCCTTGACATAGCTTTTCCTGCAAGCCAGCCACAGCCTTCAGTATCCCACCCATTACAGTGCTGTCACCAGCTACAGTTCCCTAACTGCCACTGCTGCCAGTGCCCCGCTCATTCCGGCACCTCATCCTGTTGCAGATTGACCATTTGGACAGCCGATTGATGAGCTATTTACAGAGTCATTTTGGGAGGATTGAGCACAGTCTGGACCAGCTCCACACCAGAACTGATGATGCCCACTTCTGAGCCCTTTTTTTCATTTTTTGTTTGGTGGAAGGGTCTGTAGTTGGGTTGGAGAGATTGGGAAGGGAGTTGGGACCGGGTGTTTTGAACATTTTTGTCTTTGAACATTGGTTGGCTGTGGCTGGCAGACAGGGTGGGTTTTTACTTGACTGTTAAAACAAAAGGGAAACATTTTTTATCTCATATTTTATGTCGGAAGTTGTTTTTTGGTGTTTCATTTTTACTTTGCACTGCTGCCTTTTTTGCAGCCAAGTTTTTAATCTACTTCTCAAAGTGTATGCCAGTTAGGAGGGTATGCTGCCATTCCCTCTATTGCCCACAGAAACATCGATAAACTTTCTTACCTCATCTGCAGAAGTTTGTTATGTACTAAGTAAAGTAGTTCACTTCACCCGTTAGGTGTTCAATCTGAATGGATGGAGGGATGGCTGGCAGCTTCTCCCTCTGTCAGTCTTCCCCCACAAGTGGGTGATTCTGCAGTTACGCTGCTGGGAAAGAGGCTGCTTTGCATGAGAATTTAACATTCTTCTCCGCCATCACTTCCCACCATGATTGTACTTGTAGCTGATATTTCCCAGTTTCCCTCACCTTCACCACCACAACCAAGTTCAGCAATTTTTTTAACCACTTGGCTGCTAAGGGAATTCAGCTCATTTAATGAGATTTCCATTGAAATGAATGGGAGGGGCATGACGAGTTACCCTTGTCATTAGCAGCCAAGTGGTTAAGGTGCTCCTCCCACCGGATTGCATAATGTTTTTTCATATGGGTCATGTGGCCTCCAGTTCCATAATGTGACCCAGGCTTACCTCGCTGATCACTTGTGCAGCAAATGGTGCATGTTGCAATGTTCTCGTCCTGTTAGCTATTTGTAAAAAGTCCCAATCTAGGGAGAAGTTCTTTCTTGCTGTGCCACTGCCAATTCCTGATGAAGAACTGGAGGTAGGTGGGTGTGTCGTCGATTGCCTCTCTGCAGTGCAACCTCTACTGTGGTAAGAGTTTGTGCACTTTTCAGCTGGGGCTTTGCAAATGTGGGAGCTGGCGGGGCTACCAGTGTCACATCACACGGAGCAGGTTGACTAGTGATGTGGGACTCCGCTGTGCCGGCTTCCACAATGATTAGCTCATCTTCGTCATCCTCCTTATCATCCCCTTCCATAATTTTAAGGCTTTCAGGGACTTTGCTTTTTCTTTGCCTCTCTTGGCATCTGCCTGACTCTGCGGGGGTCCACTCCTTGACGCTACAATCATCATCTGAAGTAATGCTTGAAGAAGCCGGTGGAATAGTACCCTTCCTTTTCTTTGCTGGAGATCTGGAGCAAATTATACTAAAAGGGTAGTTTCTTGCTTGGCAGAAAGTTTGAACTCCTGTTCTGCTTCAGAAATATCTACTATTGCTGGCTGTGACTGCTGTCCACTTTGCTCCGTTTCCTGAAACAATTGGGCCCTACTTTGTGAAAGGATACGTTTAATTCAGGGTCACTGCTTATTGGCTTTTCCATGATTGCAGTGTCTGCCTCAATGACAGACATGGCTTTGGGTTGAGATTTGGGTGGTGTTGTTGATGTTGTAATGCCACCCCTAAGTTCCTCCCCTGAGGGCGTCTTGCAGGAACACAGCTTCCGAAAAAGGTTGTGGATGGCACGACATTGGTGGAAAGCAGCTTCTTTTCATTGACCACTTTCCTAGAAGCCATCTTAAAGCTCTCAGTGGGTAGTGTCACTAAGCTGCTCAAGTGGAAGAGACAGGAGTACAGACGTCACTGTACAGGCCTTCTATTTGGCAGTACTGCAGGTGATAGCTCTTCTTTTCTTGTGCACTTAAATCAAACAAGTAAAAAAATCATTTTGCATTGTTGCGCAGTTTGAATTAGTACAGACAAGGGCAATAAAAGTGTGGTTGGTTACCTAGGTAATAATAAAGAAACCAATTTAAAGCCAAGCCATTCCATAAATTGTAATTCTCAATCAGGATAACACAACATACAGGTATTACTCTATGCTTTATGTCCATCGATTCTAAAGGGGACACCAGTGCCAATCAGGGAAGTGCATGGGTAAATTGAAAAAGACATAATCTTCAAAAAAATATTTAAAAAATGAAGGTTAGTGTGTGCCTGTTAGACCTGGCAGCCTTAGCATGGGGTTTCCACTGCATTTGTTGCTTATACCTCCCATATTTTTACTGTGTGATGGGTTTTGTTTTGTTTGTGTAGATGCTTTGGGCACTTTGCCACTGGTGATCAGTGCCAAAGTGCAAGCGCTCCCTTAGTAAATTGGTATTATGGTTTGGTGTTTCCATGATCGGTTTATTTGGGTTAATATTAGGTCCCTAGTACAGTGCACCATTTGTGCCCAGGGCCTGTACACCTAATGCTGCTAGTGAGCTTGCAGCACTGATTGTGGCACACACACAAGCAACCTTGCAACAAGGTCTCAAGCCTGCCACTGCAGTACCTGTGTGCAGTCTAGTGCTGCCATGTCAACCTGGCTACTTGCCAGGCCCTAACCTTCCCTTTTCTTACATGTAAGGCACCCCTAAGAATGCCCAAGGTACCAATGTGGGCAGGGTGCAGTGTATTTCAAAAGTAGGACATGCCCTGATGTTTGTGGCCTATCCGGATAGTGCAATACTGCCTATTAAGTTTTTCACTATTGTAAGGTGATTTGTCCCGTAGGATAGAATGGGGAATTTGCTCATAACATCTTATGAGCATTACTGCCCGTGGAAACAAGATGGGAAAATAAAGTTTGATATGCCTGAACTCAGAAAGTTAAGATACATCTTTTAGTGTGTGTGATTTTTACATTCTGGGTTTGAAAATACCACTTTTAGAAAGTAGGTATTTTCTTGCCTGACCATCCAGTGTACCTCTGCTAGGTTATGTATTGACTGTCCGGCTTTGGAGTGACAAGGGCTGGGAATGTGCATTCTGTACGTACAGCCACTTGGGGGATTGAGGTGCGTCCCCCCTTTCGAGGATGAGGCAGTGCTGGGTTGAAAACACCTGGGCTGCATTCAGAGAAGGGGAAAGAGATTTCTTTCACACCTGAATGGGCCTGGTCTGCCAAGGACAATGCTGTCTCCACCTCCTGCCAGGAATCTGCACCAGAGAGGATAGAACTGGTTTTGGCTGGGCAAAGAACTACTCTGCCACAGAAACCAAAGGATTTTGTAATATAAAAAGAGTGACCCAGGCCCCAGACTTTTGGATTACTTCTGGGAATCAAATGGAGTCTTTGCCAAGGAGAAGAGCTGGAGAATCTGAGGAGAAATTCTGCCCCTGTACTGTTTGATGTCTGGGGTTGGCCTGCAGTGGCTACCCTCTCCCAAGGAAAGGAGAACGTTGCTGTGTGCTGTGTCCCCTGCTTCAGGTAGCTCTCCAAGGGCTTGAAATAGAGCTTGCCTCCTATTCTGAAGTCTCAGGGACACAAAGACATCATCCCCAGTACCCCCCTGAACTCTTTTTCTGGAGGTTCTGACCTGATGAGAGGTGCCTGCCAGTATTCTCGACCTCTGGATGTTGTTTAGAGACTGAAAAACTCTAAGAACTGTGAACATCGACCCCTCGTCTGTTTCCGAAGAATTGCAGTGTTGCAAGAAGAATTTTCCGACGCATCACCACCGCCAAAGAATCGGCACAGCGCCTGCTCACGGCTGAAGTGTCTGTTCTGTGACTAATCCTGCACAGCGATCTCCAATGCCGGAGATCACTGTACCGATTCTGAGGCAGGCCCTGTTGTGGAAGAACCAATGCATTGAGCGGACAAGGCTGAAATAATTGCAGTGCACCTCAGGTCTTCACACATCGCATCATACTGAAGCATCACCTTCCCTGCATCCCTTTTTGCATGCATATTTCAACGCATCCAAGGTACTTTGTGTAAAAGTGTTGCATCCAACTTTTTCTAGGAACAGAACTGTTTCTACCTTTTAAGAATCATATTTTTAGTACTTCATTGTGGATTATTGTCATTTTGGTTTTGTTTTGGTTTAGATAAAGATTACTTATTTTTCTAAACTGGTGTGGTGGCCATTCGTAGTATTTTCACTATATTACTGTATGTGTGTACACATGCTTTACACGCAGCCTCTTAGATAAGTTGTCTGCTCAGGCCAAGCTACCAAGAGATTGAGCAGGGGTTATTTTAGAAGTATATCCCCCTTACCCTGACTAGGAATAAGGATCCCTACTTGGACAAAGGTGCAAACCATTGCCAACTAGAGAGCCCCATTTCTAGCAGTGCAGCTGGTAGGAAGTGTGGTCCGAGAGAAAATGGAATAATCATTAAAATAATAATAATGCTACTGATATATCTGCAGTGCACCACAGCCAGGGTGTCCAGGAGGAAGTGGACTTAAAAAGAAAAAAGTTGAATGCTGTTGCGCGGCTGTGCTTAGACGGTGAATGAATGAATGGATTGAGGCAAAATGCACAAAAAATGACATAAATAAATTAAAACAAATAAAAAATAAAACATTTACATTAAAAATAACGGAAAATAAAAAAATTAATGGAAAAAATCAAAAGAAAAATAGAAAATTTAAATTAAAAAAATTAAATAAAAAAAATTAACTATAAATAATGGCAGATGTTTGTATGGGAGGATGAGAAAAAACCTATTTCGAGGCAAGGAGTTGCAAAATAAAAAAGATTTAAAAAATGCATCTAATATATGAGCACTGCTAATCACAATCATATTCATAATTAGAATATACTACAATGATCCTCAAGCATATTATTAAACTGATGTCACATCCATCCATGCAAGCCTATGGCAAAGTCACATTGGGTGAATGCATAAATAGTCTGCTAGCCACATGGTCAACTATCAACAGTGAGCAAGGAGACACCCGGAACAAGAACACATGCAAGCCATTGACAAAAACAGACTGGCTGGATACACAATATGGCTTCCAGCCACATGCTCAAACAACATCACTGAGTGAGGAGGCATGGGGAACAAAGAACACATGCAATCCTATCGCATAAACACACTGACCATATGCACAAAATTGCTGCCAGGCACGTGGTCAAACAACAACACTGAGCAATGAGGCATGTGTAACAAAGAACACAAGTAACCTATGACAAACCACGCTGGCTGGAAGGACAAAAATTTTGCCGGCCACATGGTCAAACAATAGCAGTAAGCAGGAAGAACAAAGAACACATGTAGGTCTATGAGAAAAACACAGTGGCTGGATGTAAAAAATTGCTGCCAGCCACATAGTTATTCAACAACAGTGTACAAGGAGGCATGGGGAACAAAGAAAACATGCAAGACTATGGCAAAAACAGAATTCTTTGCTGTGCCTCTGGATAACTGTTGCAGCAAATATTGCACTGCACATATTTTGCTGCTACCGTCTTTTGCCCAGCAGGTATAGTAAAGTGCTTCCAGACATCACTCTTTCTTCTTTGAGGTGGTATATCTTCCTAACAGGTTGTGGATGTTCATCCTGCAAAGAAGATGAAGTCTCAGCCACTCTGTAAAAACAGCACTACTGGTTCTCAATCCTCCTAGAGACTGGTGAACTAACTGTTTTTAGGTGTGCTTATTCTTGTACATAGGTGGGGTTCTTATATGTCCAATCAATAGATAAAGGCAGGGTATGGTTTTGAGCAAATATGCAAATCTGGTAAATAGATTTGCAAAATTGTGAAACTCATAAAATGGGTGATTTTTTTGAAGAAAAGTTATAAGGTTCTTAATTTATACTTGAAAATATGTTTACACTGATGTGATTAAGGAGAATCAAGGTGTGATTTTGAGCAAATCTACGAATTAGGACTCACTGATTCATTCCACTCATGTCATCGGTATTAAAAACCATACAGTAATAGTCCCATCTATGTTTACGGACCCGTGAAGGTACTACAGAACCCCAAAAAAATAAAAAAAATAAAATGTATTTATTTACATTAAATAAACTTCATATACTTTATATTAAGTTCATATGTAATTTTTATATTACTAAATTGATATAGCGTATAATTATTAAAAAAAACGATTGTCAACAGTTAAAGAAAATACATTAAATATCTAAATAAATTGTAATAAATTTAGTATTAAAAATAAACAAAGTCACTTAAAATCTAAATATTAGAGATACATAACACTTTAAAAATAGAATTTAAGAAACTTTTGAAATTCACTGCAAAAAATAAAAAGTTACAGGGACGCTATAGTTGGGAAATCGATTTTAAAATCCTTAAAAATGCACTGAAAAAAACAAACTTTAGGGACGTTATAGTGAGGCTCAGATTTCACACACACAAAGTCATAGAAATTCAGCAGTTAACTTATGCCCCCACAATGCACTGCTTATTACCTGACATATTACATCACTCATAACATGGTCAGTGACATCACTGATGACATCTCAAACAACATCACTGAGTACATTATCCACAGAACCACTCACATACCCACTCACAGACCCATAATATCACTTACACATCCACTCACACACCAATACAACCACTCACACACCCACACAACCACTCACATACCCACTCACAGATCCATACAACTTCTTACACATCCAGTGACACACCTATACAACTACTCACACACACTTATATACCAATAAAACAACGTACCCACCTACTTTCAGACCCATACAAGCACTTGCTCACCAATATAACCTCTCACACACCCACTCACACACCTGCACAGCCACTCACACACCTCTACTGACACACACATAAACCCACTCACTTATTCATACAACCATTGACACACCCACTCATATACCAATACAACCCCTTAGATACCCACAGTACTCACACTTATACAAAACCACTCACACAGCCACTCACAAACCCATACAAGCACTCACATACCCATGAAACCTCTCACACATCTGCACAACCACTCACACACCCATACACATACCCATTAAACCACTCATACACGCATATAACCACTCACACATCCAATCACACACCCACACACTTACTCACACACCCATTCAACATCTTACACACCCATACAACCATTCACATACCGACTCACATACCAACACAACCACTCACATACCCTTAAAACCACTAACATACCCTTAAAACCACTCACACAGCCACTCACATGACCTATTCAGCCACTGATATACCCACTCTGAAATGTTACAGGTTACAGTTAGGTTATAATTATAATGTCCCTGTAAGATGTGTTTTTTTCAGTGAATTGCAAAGGTTTTTTAATGATATTTCCTAACTATAATGCCCCTGAAGCCTTTGTTTTCTTTGTGAATATCTAAGGTTTTTTTGTTGTTGTTGCAATTTTAACCTGTAACCTTAGAGCATGAGTCTGTGGGTGGGAGCATAATTTTGTCTCTGGGTCTGTTAGGGGCTATGACGGTGTCTGAGCGAGTGGGTGTGTGAGTGTCTGATTGTGTGTCTGAGTGGGTGTGTAAGTGTCTAAGCGAGCCAGTAAGTGGGTATGAGAATGTCTGAGTGGGTCTGGGACTGGGTGTATAAGTATTTGAGTGGGTATAAGAGTGTCCCAGTGGCCCTGTGAGTGGTTATAAGAGTGTCTAATTGGGCCCGATTCAAAAAAGTAATTTGAGACAAAATCCTAACTTTACGACTTTCGGTATTCACAAAGTGCATTTAGGAGAAGTAAAGTTAGGATTTTGTCTCAGTTAAAATTAAGTTTTGATCTTAAGTTTAACTTAAGACCAAAACTTAAGTTTAACTGAGATAAAGTCTTCGTCGGTTTGGTCTTAAGTTTAACTTAAGACTAAAACTTCGGTTTAACTGGGACAAAGTTTTGGTCTTAAGTTTAAGTTTTGGTTTTATTTTAACTTAGGACCAAAACTTAAGTTTTACTGAGACAAAATCCTAACTTTACTACTCCTAAATGCTCTTTGTGAATACCGAAAGTCATAAAGATAGGATCTTGTCTCAGATTACTTTTGTGAATCGGGCCCAATGAGTCTACCAGTGGTTGTCTCCATGTCTGAGTGGTTGGTGAGAGGGAGTGACAGTGTCTCAGTGGGTCTGTTAGTGGGAATTAATGTGTCTAAGTGGGTGGGCAGGATCATTACTGCTCCCCTCATCAACAGCTGCCTTACTCTTTCCTCCTGACTGCTGCCAAGCAGCCAGTCCCCACCATCACCTGCCCATGCCAGACTGTCCTTTCTAGGCTTCTCTGCATTAAATAAAGCTTTCCTGGGCCCCAGTACTACTAGAACTTGAGGTTCCAGTGTCCCTAGGATCCCTCACTTCACAGTTTTCCAATGGTTCTCCTGCTCTCCTGCTTGCTGTGTTTTCCTGCTTTTTTCAGCCTCCCACTCCCTGCAGAGTCTCTCCCCAAAGCTCCTCCCAGGACCAACTTAATGGGGTCCACAGCACGGCCCTATCACCAGTGTGCCAAAGGCGTGCCAAAAGCAAGCCCATCTGCACCCTTTTGTGTATAAACTATGTCCAGCGCCAGGAACTCTGGCCCTCCAGACAACCAGAAATACTCCGCCACAGATTTCCACACCCTAGAACCGGATGCAATAACAACTGCTGCCTCACATCTTTTTTTCCACAGCAGGACATTTTACCTGTCTCTGCTTCCACATCACCTCCACCCCACCAAAATAGCGATCTGGTACACACCAGAGCTCTCCGAGAGAAAACGCAGATGCAAAAACTTGGAAAGAAAATGCCGCTCCAGCAGATATGACAGTGATCGCGTAATCTTCAAGTCTGACCTCAAAAACTATCAGCACCTACTCAAAGCCGCAAAAACGAATTCCCTGAAACACCTCCTCGAAAGCATCCCCAACCAGACTAAGGAACTCTATGTCATGTTCTGAAAGTTCTCCTTCCTATAAGCAACAGAAAACTTGATCCCTTCCTCACAGGAACTCTGCTGTGGTCTTGCAGACCAAAGCCACTATATATTAAAAAATGTCAGTCCCCAAGCCACAAACATCATCAGCATCACACCCGCAAAGACAGCCACCGACTACCCGCTCACAACACGGGAACAACTCAGCACATCACACACAAAGGATTAATTAACTCCATCCACTCAGGAGAACCCACTGACGCATGCCCCCATCTACTCTTCAACCTTGGAAGTGACATGATCAGCCACCAGCTCACCACAATTCTCAACACATACATCACCACAGCCACCTTCACCGATGCCTGGAAACATGCAGAGGTCTAACCCCACCTCAAGAAACCATTCACAGACCCCCAACGACCTCCAGAACTATTGTCCCATCTCGTTGCTCTTGTTTCCTACCAAAGTCCTCAAGAAGGCCATCAACCTATAACTCACCGAACACCTGCTGATAAACAACCTTCTAGACCCTCCCAATCAGGATTCAGAGCCAACCATAGCCCTGATTGCCACAACAGACAACATTTGCACCCTACTCGAAAGAGTGGAATCAGCTACCCTGATCCTTCTCCACTTCTTCTCTGCCTTCAACACCACCTCCCATTACACACTCATCAACCGACTGCACCAAATCAGAATCAAAGATAACTCCCTCATCCTTCCTCTCAGGGTGCACACAGAGCATTTGTCTCCCTCCCTTCACCTGCACTTCATCTGAGGCATCCTTAAAGGCTCATCTATCAGTCCCACTCTCTTCAACATCTGGTGTTGCTAGCAGACATCGTCAGAGCCCATGACAGCAACTACTATGCTGAAGACATCCAACTCGACCTCTCACTCTCAGTGAACACACTATGATGAAAACCAACTTTCACAACTGCATTAAAAACATCTTAGCTTGGATGAAAGACAGCTGTCTGAAAATCAACATAAAGAAAACATAAGTACTGATTTTCAGCAGCCACACCTCCCTCTGGAATGGCTCCTTCTGGCCATTGGAACTTGGACCCAGCCCGACTCCAAGAGAGCATGTCCGCAACTTTGGCATCATCCTGGACAGCATATTCTCCATGAAATAACTGGTCAATGCTGTCTCTTCAGCCTGCATTCATAAGCTCTGAACGCTCTGCAGAATTTTCAAATGGCTACCTATCAGGTGAACTCATGAGAAGACTACTGACAATCCAGAAACCAGCAACCAGACTGATCTACAACCCCAAAATTACCCACAACTCCCAGAACTTGAGAAACCTCCAGAAAAGATGCCATTTCAAGCTGCTGATCCACGCCTGTGAAGCCCTTAGCAACCAAAGACTGGCATACATGAACCACCACCTGATCTTCTACCAGCCACCCAGAAAACTACACCTTGCCCTCACACAAACATTGTGCATCTGCCACTGCAAAACCAGAGGATGATCCTTCTTCCACCTCGCTGCCAAATCCTGGAATGCCCTTCCTCTCCAACTTCTAACAGCACCCTCATTGGAGGACTTCAGGAAGGGACTCAAGACCTGGCTTTATGACTGAGATCCACAACCCAGCACCTAGATACCCTCACAGGTGATAAACTGCGCTATATAAGAACAGTTTGATTGATTGATTGATTGATTGATTGATTATGTGATTGGGTGCTTGTATAGCTCTGTAGATCTGTGAGTGGGTTCATAAGTGTCTGAGAAGGTTGGTGAGTGGATGTGAGATTGTCTGATTGGGTCTGTGAGTAGGTGTGATAGTTTTAGATTGCATCTGTGACTAGGTGTAAGACTGGCTGAGTAGGTAATTGTGTAGGTGTTTGAGTGTCCGAGTGGGTGTGTTACTAGGTGTATAAGTGTTTACCTGCATCTGTGAGTGGTGGTAGAACAGTCTAAGTAAATCTACTATTGTGTGTGACAGCAGCTGAATAGTCTCTGAGTGGGTGTGACAATGTCTGAGTGGGTCTGTGGATGGGTGTAACAGTGTCTGCGTGCTTCTTTGAGTTGATGTATGAGTGGCTGAGTCAGTCTGTCAGTGGGTGTGCCAGTGTCTGAGAGTGGGTCTGTGAGTGGGTATGTGAGTGTCTGAGTAGGTCGGTGACTGGCTGTGAGAGTGTCTGAGTGGGTATATGAGTGGGTGTTGCGGTGTCTCTGTGGATATATCTCAGTAGGTGTATGAGTGAGTGTCTGAGTGAGTCGCTGAGTGGGTTAGTAAGTGTCGGAGTGGATTGATAAGTTGGTGTGAGAATGTCTGAATGGGTATATAAGTATGTACGTGGATCTGTGACTTGGTATAATAGTGTCTCAGTGTGGTTTGTGAGTGGGTGTGAGAGGGTCTAAGTAAGTGTACCAGTGAGTGCATAGGTTTCTGAATGGGTCAGTAAGTATGTATGAGAGTGTCTCAGTGGGTATATGTGTGTGTCTAAGAGTACCTGAGTACATGTGTGAGTGGGTGTTTGAGTGCCTCAGTGGGTCTGTGAATCGGTGTGACAGTATCTCAGTGGTCCGGTGAGTGGTGTGTGAGTGTCTGAGTATGTCGGTGGGTGGGTTTGAGAGTATCTCTGTAGGTGTATGAGTTGGTAAGAGAAAGTTTGTGTGTATGTGTGTATTTTCTTTCAGCAGAATTCAGAAATCCGCTGCAATTTTACACAGGGGCAACAATGAGCATCATGGCAGATTAGCAAACCCTTTTGCATGGTAAAAACACATTCTAGGTTATTTTCTAACCCATCAGGGCTGTTGATTGCTTGTCTGAGTATCTTTATGGGTGCCTGAGTGTCTGTGTGGGTGGGTGGGGGTGTGACTCTGTGCATAAATGTGTGAGTGGATAATTCACTGCGTATATGTGTTCAAGTCTACATCTGTGAAGGGCTGTATGGCTGGATGAGTTTGTGTATGGGTTTCTTGGTGAGTGAATGGATGCCTCAGTGGTACATGTGTGAGTAACTGCATATGTGAAAGGCAGTATATATGATTGTTGGATCGAATAAATGACTATATGTGAGAGTGACTGATTGTGAGAGTGCCTGTATGGATCAGTGTGTGCTTGTATTAGTTATTGTATTAGAGTGTAAGTATGTGTTAGAATGTGTTTAAATAAGTGAGGTGGTATGTGTATAACTGTACAGGTGAGTGAATGAAAGTGTTATTGATTATTTCCATAACTGACTAGGTGTGTGAAAAACTTAATAAATGAGAGGCAGTGTCTGAGTGACTGTATAGATATGTGACTGGATATGCATAAAGCTGTATTGATGGCTAACTATATATATGAGTGACTGTAAGGGTCAATGAATGGATTTGCGTGTAGACCTAGGAATTAGTGAGTGGATATGTAATAACTGGTATTGGTGTGTTCATGGTTTTGAAACATATAGTCTGTGTTTTAGAGTGGGTGTATCAAGTGTTATAATAGGGTCGGACGAGGTGCATCAGATTTTCACATGGATGATGTCATCAGTGATGTTATCAGTGATGTCATTTGAGATGTCATCAGTGATGTCACTGACCATGGCTTGAATGATGTAGTATGTGACGTCATCAGCAGTGCATTACTGAGGCGCGAGTTATAGTTAGCTCAACTAACTATAACAGCAGAATTTCTATCATTTTGTATGAGTGAAATGCCCAACTAACCTATGTTTTTTAAGATTTTTAAATGCTAATTCCTAACTATAACGTCTGTAAAACCTATTTTTTTTTGCAGTGAATTTCAAAGGTTTTTTAAATGCTAATTTCTAACTATAACGTACCTGAAACCTATGAATTTTTCAGTGAATTTCAAAGGTTTTTTAAATGCTAATTTCTAATTATAATGTTCATTAAACATGTCTTATTTTTCAGTGTTTTTTAATTATCATCCCTTTCTCAACCTGGTGAAGACTGCAAATGTTACCACTCTTCCATCGATACCTTCCGCCAACAAAATTGCCATAAACGAGAGCCACAACTAACGCTAATGATAAGAAAAATAGGCGTTCCTGTGCAAAAAAAACACAAAAACACCACTTCTCCATATTTTCAACAATCAGCTAAATCTGCAATACGATCCGGAAAACAGGCAATAAGCCGACTTACCAGTAACAAATTAACATCAACCTTTAACTGGTGTAAGGAGGTCGACTATCTACTGCGTTAATTAGACCTAACTCACTGCCAAATCTAAAGACCAACACGTGATAGAGCCACAGATCATGCAGCTCCGACACCCAACAAGGCCCCAACACCCAGCGCCACCACCATCAGATCCTCCCCCCGGACGACTCCCCCTACTACCACCGACACAGCGCAAAACAGGACAACAGACCTTCCCAAAATGCCATGGCCCCTCAGCCGCACAATAGCCGAATGTTGGGAGATATGGCAACCAACTATATATGAAGAAGGCAAGTGACCCATCACTAATAATGCACACAATGCCAAGTGTAACGCTGAAGTGCTGCACAGACCTCACTATGCGAGCACAAACCTCTCCATGTGGAGATATACTATTGATACTTGTAGTGTAGTGCACAGTGGACGCAAGCATGTTACCTCAGGCAGTGGGGAAGATCTTGGCCATGTAGCTGTGCTGTTCCCCCCCCCCCTGGAAGCAGAAGCGGAGTGGGCTAGTCCAACGTACGCCACCCCAGCATAGGAGTATGAATAAATAGGCCAGGACCTGGGCATGGTTCACTTGTGGGAAGACCAACCAGTGTGCAGAGCGGCGGCCCTCACCCTGGCACGTGGCTGCCGCCATGACCACAAGCCTCCTCCACACAGGCCCCCTGCGAACCCAGTGGCACAGCACGCAGACTTATATCTGTACCTACTACTGCCTTCGATCTACACTGCAGACAGCAGGGTTCCCAACTTGAATTCAGCCTTGATTTATTAATTGCACAGAGAATTGTACTCTATGTCCTCGGATTTTGTCAAGAAGAAGTGACAAAAAGCATTTCTTGATGTCTATGCTAACTACTGCCTTTCATCTACACTGTGGACAGCAGGGCTCACAATTCAGATGCAGTGGCGATTGCAGATGACGCAGTCCAGTTCGCAAGACACGTTGCTCCCAGTGCAGTCCGCCAGGACCACGCATCATCGCAGCATGCGTACACGCTATGTGCTTCAGGTGCTACTAACTCACTGCATCATAAGTCATCTCCACGTGGCCTTATCAAGGCAAGACATTGCTCCCAGTGCGGCCGGATGGGACCACATATCATCACAGGGTGCGCACACGCCGAGTACTCCAGATACCATTAACTGTACAGCTCAACTCAACGCCACGTGGCTGTGCGCCCATCCTGACCGCTGCCTGCGCCCTACACTGGGGTTACATGGTTCACAATTCAAGATTAGTAGCGACGCAAATTGTGTAAGAGACTACATTGGGATAAGAAGACCAAATGCTCCCAATCTGAGCAGCTCAAGTCAAGGTCACCTGCCTGTGGGCCTTAGCTGGCCGCTGCCTCCGGCCTGTACTGTGGAAGACCGGCGACACATGATGCCAACTAACCCTGTTTAACACAAGCCGATCCCACATGTGTAACTGGTTCCTGAATCCTGAATGGCAGTGACCCCAACTTTGAGGCAGCGACCACAGCACCAGACTCTCTTCAATCAGTGAAGGATATTTGCATTTGGAAGGCCAATGACACGTGGTGCCACTGAACATGTACTACGCAGGCCGGTGGGGCCACCAACGTTTGCACATGGCTATGGGCACTTGCTCACCGCTACTTCTGACCTACACTGTGGAAGACCCTCGACACATGGTGCCACTAACCGTCTTCAACACAAGCCGATCCCACATGTGTAACTGTGTCCTGACTCCTGAATAGCAGTGACCCTAACTCTGTGAGTCAACCACAGAACCAGACTCCCTTCGATCAGTGAGGCATATTGCCATATGGAAAGGTGGCAATACGTGCAGCCAGTAACTCTGTCCAACACAAGCCGATCCCACATGTTGAACTGTGTCCTGAGTCCTGAATGGCAGTGACCCCAAGTCCATGGCAGCGACCACAGCACCAGACTCCCTTCGATCAGTGAGGCATATTTCCATATGCAATGGCGGTGACACATGGTGCCACTAACTCTTTAAAAAAAGCCTATCGCACATGTGTGACTGTGTCATGAGTCCTGAATCGCACTGACCCCAAGTCCATGGCAGCGACCACAGAACCTCACTCCCCTCGATTAGTGAGGAGTATTTACAGATTGAAGTCTGCCGACAAGTGGTGCCACTGTGCCTTCACTACCCAGGCCGGTGGTGCCACCAACGTATGCTCATGGCTGTGGGCCCTTCCTCATCGCTACCTCAGGCCTACACTACAGTCAGCAGGCTTCACAATTCAGATACAGTCCGGATTCCACATGAAACAGTCCAGTAGGCAAGACACATTGCTCCCAGTGCGACTTATCCACATTAAGCATCATCACAGGCTCATACAGTCTCAATGCTTCTGGAACCACTAACCCTATTTAACACAAACCAATGTGTAACTGTGTCTTGAGCCCTAAACGGCAGTGACCACAACTTTGTGGCAGCGACCACAGCACCAGACTCCCTTCAGTCTTATGTGTTGCTCTTTTCTCTAAATAATTTTTTTTATATGTAAATCTATACATGACTAAGATTATTCTTTGTCGAACTGCACAGGGACACTTCCGGGCCCAAGAAGGGTGTTGGGGGTATGTTGGTAATGTGGGAAGAGGGTATGTTACCTGCTAATGTGGGGAAGAGGGAGCATGAAAGGGGCATCACTCACAGAAAGAACTCCGATATGTTTTCACAAATGCCTCGGACATATGTCAGCTGACGTACTGAATAACAAAATGTTTTTTCAATACTTATGTAGTGTGAGGTATGAACAGTTCAGACCCAAGCTCGCAGAGGGACAGCTGCGGCCTGTCCGCTCTACTCCCAGACGCAGTACTAGAAGCCATCCGCGTCATTGTGTCTATCCCTGTCCTGTTCCATTGTACTCCACGCCACTCCGATTACGTTCCAACGCTGGCTCCACAAAGCTACCTGTTGCAGGTGTACTCAGTGCAGGTCAGTGGTCTAGTTCTCAACATCTCACGACCACTCCCTGAGAGCAAGTTTGCACACACACCACACCCATCCGGCACATGCGGCATAGGCCATGTGACCACGCACATATAATAGACCGACAACGTCACATCCTTTATTGCTGGGGCTGACTAGCTGGCGAGCGCTCCTCGGGTCTCAACCATAAAGAGTCCATGAAAAGTTGCGCAAATGGTTAGTCGCACCCTCAGGTGTATGGCCATCAGTGACCTACCATTCCCTTGGTGGGGACTTCATATGCATAGGGTTAGTGCCACCCCAAACTCATTTGGCCATCTGGAGCCTACCACCACGTGGCACAAACTTAAGTTCCACAGGCTTAGTGGCACCAATCCCTGAGGTGGTCTCCGCCATTGACGACTCATGACTCAGCGACATGTGTGAGGTATGCCGGCCGCAGCGAAGCTGAAGTGGTCTCCACCATTCAGGACTCAGCATAATCTGCCAGATCGGCGAAGAAGCTGACGTGGTCTCTGCCATTCAGAACTCAGGACTCAGCGACATCTGTGGGATCCACGCAGAATCTGATGTGGTCTCCGCCATTCACGACTCAGGATCTGAGATCGGCGGGGTTTTGACGGGCCAGTGGAGTCCGCCCACTGCTGCACACTCCGGTGGCACCAGATAATTTTTACTCATGGATGCGCATAGGAGACAGTCTCTCTCTCTCTCTCTCTCTCTCTCTCTCTCACTCTCTTCATTTCTTTCCTTCTATCTCTCCCTCCCTTCTCCCTTTCTCACTCCCTTTCTTTCCTTTCTTTCCTTCCTTCTCTTTTTCTCAATGGCTTACTCTTCCTTCTCTGTTTCTATCTCTCAGTCTTTGGATATATGCATTACACACATCCTTATTTTGTGCTTTTTTTCCAGGCTCTGTCATCCACATCCATGGTCTCCACAGGAATCTTCCACCTTGTAATTTTTTATTATGTTTGTTAAATGTTGTTCATTGGTTTATTTTTTATATATATATATATATTAATAAAAAAAGAAGATTTGAAAATAGTTTATGGTTTGTATATGTTTATTAAAA
Organism: Lissotriton vulgaris; assembly: GCF_964263255.1. NCBI lineage: Eukaryota > Metazoa > Chordata > Amphibia > Caudata > Salamandridae > Lissotriton > Lissotriton vulgaris. The sequence continues at coordinate 2,007,734 of NW_028253230.1, read as the reverse complement.
AATAAAGATTGACAAAAAAATGATTAACCTTTTCGGTTGTTTTCTTAACTGCTGTGTGACCCTTTCTTGTTCTTATTACTGTTATTTGCTAGTGTCCACCATGGTGTTAAATTTTGGAGCACTTATCGCGGGAATACTGGTGATCTCTGCAGTTTGCACCAACTTCTGAATACTGTGTTAGATTTATCTCAACTTTAGTTGCATTAAAGTGCTGATAATAAAATGCAGAGTAGCCGTGCCCGTGCAAAAAGACACGAGGTGCACCTTTACGATTTATTCTATATACTAAAATCCTGTATTGAATTGCACTGAGGTAGTGCCTGCACTTACAATGTATACACAAAATTATTGAAGAAATGTCATTGTATTTATATTGATTAGGAATAGTGCGTCAGGTGCTGGATCTTGACGGGATACTCTGCCCAGTGAGTATATTGTTCTGCAAACTAAAAAATGACATCACAACCTTCACAAAGGCAATGCAAAATTAATTCCGGCGATAACCCATGTTACCACCAGGAATTTTACACCTGCTTTCTGCTGGTGTTAAGCAGGATGACTACCTGCAGCATGAAAGGAAACGCAGCCAACAGCCACACCAGAACACCCACATGTGCCATAGAGTCAATGAGCATGATACAGGGATACCCATGAGGGCCACAAGACTCATTGCAACAACCCCAGGACCACCAACACCCCCCAAACCCGCATCTGAGCAAGTGTGTCCATGTGGTCATTGTGTTTGCATGATAGGCACGGGCCCTGCAACAACACAGGGTGCTGTCTTTAGCAGACATTACCATGTCACCTCAGCGTTGGCAGTGACCCTGGACATGTAGCTATGCACGCATCCTCCTGCAAACGCAACACACGTGTGCTGGTCCGGCGTACACAGGTCAGTGACTATCCCGCAAGTGAAATGGGGTGTATCGGACATGTCCGTGTGCAGAAAGTGCAGTAAGTGTGTCTCTGTGTACTGGTGTGGCCGGCCACAAGTGCCGCAGCAGACAATGTTGTAAAGTGGCATACACTACCACCAAACGGCACTCTCATGGTGTAGTTCGAATGCCCCAGGACATGCTGGAATATGCATTACAATGCTGTGCCGTATGAGTGCACTGGATACAACAGCACACCGTACAAAAGTGTGGGGGCTTGTGGGAAGGACGAGCAGCTGTTTGGCAACATAACACACAGTGAACCCATCCATGTGCCACGTGCTGGGCATCTCATCCATGATGGCCACAGTTGCAGACATACCACAACCGACCTTTGTACACATCCTGTATGAATGTAGCATGGTTTTCACTTCTATGCCCGTTCACTGGTGTAATGTTGCTGGGTTGTGTGACTTATTTTCCTTGTTGGTGTGTTTCATTTTGGCCATTGTTTGTCTATACTTGTGCTGTACTTCATTGTACATGTGTGCCAATCTACCCATCTACCCCCGTCCCCCCACTCCCTGATTCTTCCTCTTCCTGGTGCTGTTGTTTGTATAATTTTGTTCCTCCACCCATAAATACATTAAAGAACAAATTAGAATGCTTCCTTGATTCTTTTACATTTCAAAACTTCTCTCTATTCATTTTTTAACATTTTCCAATTAAACAGTTTGTTTCATATTCAACAACACATCGTAGTCAGCAGTGCAACATATTCTATCAACACACTTTCTAGAACATTCTACAACACGTGCAGGTTAAAAGCTCATACATTTTTTTAAACCTAACGATATTTGTTTGCAACATTTTTTTGAACAACCCACTTTTTCTTGCATCCCCTTTTGTGAACTCTTTGTGTCAAGTTGCACACCTGCTTGCAGGGCACATATGAAGATGATGAATGGGTATACATCCTAGAAGCTCTGGAAAGGACCACATGGGAGGCCTGCCTGAAGTTCTGCCGTTTCAAGATGCTACATAGCTGTCACTGGACATTGACAAAATTGAACAGAGCAGGTCTTCTCCCCCATGCAAACTGCTGGAAATGTGTGAACACCCATTGTAATATAACACATATATACTGCAAATGCCCTTTGATCCAACCCTTCTGGCCATTCATCGGATCAGTCTTGAGTGCCTACATGTCTCTATATTTACCCCTTACCTCCTCAGTTATCCTCCAACATGACGTAAGAAATTGACCAGAATTCTCCCGCCCACAGCATAGCCTCCTCCATACAGCCTTGGCCACAGCCAAGATATGTATTCTCTGTCAATGAAGATCACCCACACCACAATCACAGGAGGCCTGGTTGGTGGCCATGATCCAACAGCCTCACACAATCAAGTCATCTACAACCTACAGGACCACACTGAGTTACTTCTACAGACATGGGTACCTTTCCTCCATGGTGAGACTGCTGAAAGACACCATGCCCCAGACCCCCACCCCCTTCAATCACATTGGTCTACACTGAATCGTACCACTGACTACTGCTGTAATGCATACTACTTACTGCCCTTCCCTAATACCTTCCCCCTCCACCCTCTTTACCTGTGTGATGTTGTCTTCTACCCCCTAACTTCCCAACCCTCCCCTCCCCTCCACCGCTTCACCTGATTGCCCCTTCCTCTCATCCCCTCCCCCTTCCACCTCTTATGTCCTTAAGAACCCCACATTCCTCCCCTCGAAAGTCCAATCCCTCTCCTGCTCTCTGCTTCTGCCCCAACCCCCCTTATTTTCATTCTTTTATCCTTTGCTTTCTGTCCCCACCAATCCCCACCTCATATAATCCCTTTCCACCCTCGCCCCTAGACACGCAGACCCACTAAACGACATAAACACACCTCAGCCCCATCAGCCTTGTTTTTCACCTATTTTACCGCAACACCACCCACCCCTACATAATATATAGATGTACCAATGACATTGAGAATGCTCCCCCTGTTTTCTACCACAACTCTAGCCTCTGTCCCATCTTCTGTCTGCACCATCCACTTTCGGGCATCCTTCTTAGCTGCCTCATCACCCCTTAATACGGGTGATACCTCCTAACCAGTGTGCTCATCTCAACATACCCCCACTCAAAAGTCACTTGACTCAAAAGTCAATGCTGCATGCAAACAAATGAGGATCAGCATTACACAAAGGGGCAGAGACTTTTATTGCCCCTCCACATTTGGGTTAACACACTTGCTCTTTAGTATTTCTTAAGAGTATTTGTTAGTGCCTCCCAGTAGTTCTTGGAAACTTGCGACTGCCATTTTGCTCCCCCCCTTCCCTAATTATAGTATGTGTCATTTCATCCTATTCACTAGTGCACGAAGTTGTGACACCTGGCTGTTGAATAATAATATTTACCTATGCTGTATGTCTCCCCTTTACTTAATAAAAAATTGCAACACCCTCTTTTTCACTGACCATGTTTCACAGATCCTCCTGAAAATTACTAGACAGCAGTTGAAGTGAGCATCAATTTTTTGAGGAACATTGTGTGAAGATTCATCAAATGGTGTCATTGAGATAGGTAACTCAAAAAATGCTTTCCCTATAGAAACATGGTCCAAACTGTAACCCTATAACTACCTACTGGCGACCTCCAGCAGTTGATATATATATTCACTGAAAAAAACAACGGTTACAGGGAATTTATAGTTAGGTTGACATTTCACTCATACAAAACCAGAGAAATTCAGCAGTTATAGTTAGCTGAGCTAACTATAACTCACACCCCCGCAATGCACTGTTTATGACCTCACATGGTTAGGGACATCACTGATGACATCACTGACGACATCTCAAATGACATCACTGATGACATCATCCAGTGACTGTGAGTGTTTCTAAAACAATTATGAGTGTTAAAAATATATACACCAAGTTGTATTGATGAATCAGTGGGTTTATGAGTACCTGTATGGATGATTTAGTGGTTGCGTGACTGACTGTATAAACAAGTGATTATATGTTTTTCAGGGAATTTATGGGTGAGTGACTAATTTGTGTGAATGTTTACCAATCTGTTAGTTGAAGTGTAAGTGGCTATGTAGGTTGGTGAGTAGGTACAGGAGTGGCTATAAAGATTATTGATTGTTTGTCTGAGTACCTGTATGTGTGTGACTCCATGCACAGAGGAGTGAATGGGTGAATCACTGACTATATAGGTTCATGAGTGCATCTGAGAGGGGCTGCATCTGAGTGAATGTGCATTATGACTGTTTTGATGATTGAATGGATGTGTTAGTGGTACATGGGCAAGTAACTGCATCTGTGAAAGGCAGTTTAGATGAGTGTTAGAATAAATAAGTGACTGTATTTGTAAGTGAGAGACTATCAGAGTGGCTGTATGGCTGAGTGTGTGCTTGAGCCAGTGACTGTATAGGTGAGTAAGTATGTGTTAGTATATGTATGAAGAAGTGAGTTGGTGTTTGTATAACTGTATAGGTGAGTAAATGGCTGTGTGATTTACTCAATGAGTGAGTGACCAGGTGTGTGAGTAGCTCTAACGGTGATTTAGAGTGTGTGAGTGGCCATGTGACTGTATGAGTAGGTATATCAGTGGCTTTAGTAGTGAATGAGTTGGTGTATGAGTCACTTTATGGGTGACTGAGTGGATGTGTATGTAGACCTATGAATCAGTCAGTAGGTATGTAAGTACTGGTGTGGATGTGTCAAATGTTTTGAGAAAGGTATTGTGAAAGTTAGAGTGTATGAAAGGTTACATGGGGTGTGAGTGGCTGCATCAGAGATTCTGTGGATGTTGTCTTCAGTGATATCATTTGAGATGTCATCATTTATGTCATCAGTGATGTCACAGACCATGTCATGAGTGATGTAATATGTGAGATCAATCACAAAAGAGGGGAGAGGGTCTCAAGAACAGTTCCACCACCCCACGAGTCCCAAAAGATATATAATACACACACAAAGAGGGGGTGGGGAACAACAAATAAAGTGATACGAAGACAGGACTAAAAAGTCACAATCAATTGAAAAAACTGCACACACTGGGCCCGATTCACAGAATGAACTTAAGACTTAATCCTAAACTTACTACTATTTTGGTATTCACAGAATGCACTTACTCATTTCTGTATTCACAGAATGCACTTACTCATTTCGGTATTCACAGAAGTTAGTAGTCCTAACTTTAGGACTCCTAAAGGCCTTCTGTGAATACCATGAGTCTTAAAACTAGGATTTTTCTCAGTTTAGTAGTAGTAAATTCAGTAGTCCTAACTTTAGGACTCCTAAATGCCTTCTGTGAATACAGAAAGTCTTAAAATTAGGATTTTTCTCAATTTAGTAGTAGTAAAGTTAGGACTCCTACCTTTAGGACTCCTAAACTGAGAAAAATCCTAATTTTAAGACTTTCGGTATTCACAGAAGGCATTTAGGAGTCCTAAAATTAGGACTACTAACTTCTGTGAATACCGAAATGAGTAAGTGCCTTCTGTGAATACCAAAATGAGTAAGTGCATTCTGTGACTACCGAGATGAGTAAGTGCATTCTGTGCAGACCAAAATAGTAAGTTTAGGATTGAGTCTTAAATTCATTCTGTGAATCGGGCCCAATGTGCGTGACATGCTTCATCATCGGGTCTGCTTACAAAACACCCCCGTGAAGCCACGCAGGGGGCGGAGCATGGGGGGGGGGAAACAAAAAATGAAAGATACACACTACTCAAGAACAACAATTACAAACAACATATAAGTGACACACAGTGATCACATAAATTGGTGTTGTCCGTCCGGACTGGGTCAGTGATAGACTAAAAGAACAGATTAGAAAGTGCTCATTAAAACTGGCTCATGGGTACCAACCAGTACTTTATTCCAGGGTCCCATGGTCAGGATTAAAAATTAGAGTCAAGGATGTATATGTGTTTAGGCAGAGAGTCAAGGTCCACAAACACTACTCCTTATACTGCGGTGGTCAACATGTTTCGACCGTAAATCCGTGCCCTCGATTAAGTGGGTCACACCGGTCTTCGTCAGGACAGTCTGACCGTCCCAGTCCTTTTATGCCTCTTACCTCAATGCAGTGATGGATAGAGGAAACCACGTGGAGGGTACTTCCACACCCATGGAACGTTATTACTACAATAAAGAATAGTTTTATTCAGAACAGTATTCATTGTCGTATGCTTGAGTAGGGTCTCAAGAACAGTTCCACCACCCCACGAGTCCCCAAAAATATATAATACACACACAAAGAGGGGGTGGGGAACAACAAATAAAGTGATACGAAGACAGGACTAAAAAGTCACCATCAATTGAAAAAACTGCCCTCACTCACACACAATGTGCGTGAAATGCTTCATCATCGGGTCTGCTTACAAAACGCCCCCGGGAAGCCACGCAGGGGGCGGAGCATAGGGGGGAAACATAAAATGAAAGATACACACTACTCAAGAACAACAAATACAAACAACATATAAGTGACACACAGTGATCACATAAATTGGTGTTGTCCGACCGGACTGGGTCAGTGATAGACAAGAAGTGCAGATTAGAAAGTGCTCATTAAAACTGGCTCATGGGTACCCACCAGTTCTTTATTCCAGGGTTCCAAGGTCAGGATTAGAGTGAAGGATGTATATGTGTTTAGGCAGAGAGTCAAGGTCCACAGCTACTACTGCTTATACTGCAGTGGTCAACATGTTTCGACCGTAAATCCGTGCCCTCGATTAAGTGGGTCACACCGGTCTTCGTCAGGACAGTCTGACCGTCCCAGTCCTTTCATGCCTCTTACCTCAATGCGGTGATGGGTAGAGGAAACCACGTGGAGGGTACTTCCACACCCGTGGAACGTTATTACTACAATAAAGAATAGTTTTATTCAGAACAGTATTCATTGTAGTATGAGTAGAGTTTTAAATTGCTATTGGTAGCCCCAAAACATTTCAAGCTCCAAAATTAGTTTAAAAACCAAAAGAGTGTTAATATCAGTAACAGACACGCTCCAGAGGTGACGCAACACTTCACGTATAAATACGGAATCTCCCAACCATTTTGCTAAGGTATCAAAATTCCCAAAGGTACAGGTCCCTTCATACACTGTGAATTAGATGGCCCAAAAAATAGAAATAAGAGGCTTACAAGGTGCCAGTATCAGGTGGTGCCGGATACATCCCTCTGCCTCACGTATAACCGAGGCGACTCTATAGTACGCTTGTGCAACAGCCTATTTTACTACACGTCATTGCGACTCAGGATTGGGTCATTATTACGATTGTGGAAGTCTATTGATCATTACTTATTTTGAACATGAATAATGCTCTTCTTTGACCAATTCTTTATTCGAATGAGGAATATATTTAGTCCGTGCTGAGGTTGAATTTTTCATCCAACCTTGCCACCCACTACGTTATTCTACTGCGCCTGACTCATTTGAATACTTTGGACTCTTGTCATTCACTTTGGAATTTTATGATCATGCCCACAATCGTAGTACTTGATTATACATGCGCCGTTTAATCCATTCTTATTAGCCTTACTTATTGTGAGTACGAAGGAAACACGTGTCGGCTGTCTTTTTATCAACTGAGAAAGGAATATTTTATGGACCTTCTAATAAAGAAAAAGATGACACAAATATGAACTTTATCTATTGATCTGTTCTGTCCTGCACTACAAGCTACACATTATATTCAGATCTAATACTGTTATGACTATATAACTCACTAGTTTTATATGGATTTGTACTTTTAGGATTGTGCTCTTTTTGACCTTTTTTGTCTAGTTGTACATTAAAATATTTACTTGGAAATTATTAATTAATTAATCAATATTTTTGGCTTAATTAACTTTCCATCCTATCCCCATACAAACTCAACAACCCACTGTGACACTATAATATACTATTAACAATTAAATTTAAAAAATGCAAATCACTTTTTAATTACAGACTACATTTAGGAAAACGTAATAACACACACAAACCATATAACACATCAAATTTACACACATGTTTGGGACAGGATTCACACTGCTATTTAGCAGAGTGTCAGGATGCTCAATATTTAGTGACAGTTGCACTTTACTAATGCTTTACTCATTAATGTATTCATTCTTTTATTATTATATAGAGTAAAACAAATTAAAATACTAAAAAACTATACTTTTTACAAATATATTACTAAAAAAGATAATAATAACAATATTCTTGAAGGTGATTTTTCTGCCTCACAATGTTCGTTTTCCTGATATTTCTATTTCTGATATTTACAACTCAATATTTTGCCCAAATCCCCTTCTTTTTTTACATGTCCTTGTTTCTATCTGTGTTTTGTTCTTTCCATCATTTCTAACCCTGGGCGAGTTCGCGAAGTAGCGCTTTGCGTAGCTATGCGAAGTGCACTTCGCACTACGTGAGCTACGCGTAGCACTACGCGAACTGCATAGTACCCTGTCCGCGATTACTGCACAGTGCCGGATGCTTGTCCGCACTGTGCAATCATTGAAAACGGCATCTTGCACAGTGCGAGCTGTCTTTTACTGCCGCTCGAGCAGATTTTTACTCAAGCGGCAGATTTCTCAACGCAGACTGGTAGTTTCTCATTGCGAGCGGTCGCGAGTATACGCGACCACTCGCAATGAGAAACCTGACCTCCCCCATTGAGAATCTCGCCGGGAGGTTTATTTTCCACGCTCGCGATCAGCAACTTGATGTTGCTGATCGTGAACGAGGAAAAAGTCTCGCCGGGATGTAATTTTGCATGCTCGCGGTCGCCAACTTGACGTTGAGGACCACAAGCAAGCAAAAAATAACCGCTGCACTACGCTACACGTGTTTGCACTGTGCTACATGCAGTTCGCGTAGTGCGAAGTTGCGCAAACTTCGCAAACTACGCGAGCCTAGAGTAGTGCTTTGCCCAGGGTTAATCATTTCCTCTTCCTTTCCTTCCATCGTCATTTCCTTATTCCGTTTTCTTACATTTTTCTTGTCTGCATTCTTGATTTCTATCTTTCTGTCTTTCAGTACATGTCCTCTTTTCTTTCCTGTTAAACCATTCTTTCTACTTTTTTCATTGTTTTATCCTCCTTTTCTCTCCATCCTCTTCTAAACATCCTTTTTTTCTCCTTTCTTTTTTCCTATAAACTTCTGTATTTTTTTCTTTCTATTTTTTCTCCCCTTCTGTCTTTATTTTCTATATTCTCTTTCTTCCTTTAACCTATCTTCAAATGAACATCTTTATACTTTTTTCAGTGTATATTATTTCTTTGCTTTGTTTCTTTTTCAAAGTGTTTATCTACTTAAGAACCCCGGGGTGCTCCATTCCTGTCTTTCTTTTCTTCTCAAGATTATTTTTGAGCATTGATCAAAGTCAAGGAGGTCCATAAAATAGTAATAAATCATTTAATATAGCAGAAGTGCTATGATCCAAAGTGAACTCTCTACCCACTTCAGCTGCTAAAGTGGGGAGTTCACTACACCGCTGGACCAGGGACAATAATGCTTTTCAAAATAAACAGTATCTTTTGTAACAGTAATGTGTGGTGAAAAAACCTACCAAAACACCTAAACCTTTAGTGGCTTTACTTTTAGTTGTTAAACCATTCTAACCACAGGGGAACTAGAAATACATAAACCTAATGAGGAGGAATTCTAAAATATCTTTTTTGGATGGGAAATCCAGAGAGCTCCATTGGCTCCCCATTTAAGTGGACTGTTCATACCTCTCACACACGTATTCTAGTCACTATACAACACAGCACCTGCATACCTCAAGCACAGGCTTTACTTCCACAGCCCATCAGACAACATCACTCAACATCACTCTCTCTCTCGCACACACCTTACATCCACAGAAGCAGAACAGGAAGTTGATTATTCTCCTACTTAGCTGCCACATCCTGGAACAACCGCCCCCAACAAATCAGGGCTTCCTCCTCACTTCTTGAATTCTGCAAGAAGCTAAATATCAGGCAATTCAATTAGTGTTCTTGCGGGACCTTCGACTAAGTCTACCTCTATTCAGACCCAGCCTCACCCCATGCCTACCCTCACCTATTCAGCACCTGGATATCCTCATGGGTAACAGGCAGCATTCTACAAATTCACTTTACATTACATTGTATTACAGCCTCCCTAATAAAGAGGGCAAGTAAGAATGTTGCAGATGCATCTGTGGAAAAATCATTTGCTTATAAAATCAGAGAAACAAGAAAGACTAAACATGCACGCTTCCATTTGATCAAATAGTCCCATTATGTGACTTTTCACATTCTTCTAACGGAATTCCTTTGAAATCTGCCAAATCTTCCCCCTTACATATTTGAAGTGACAGAGCAAACTGAAGATGTTATGGTTGTGTGGGTATTACAGCTAATGTGAAAAATGTAAAAGTATAAGTTTATGATCCAACCTAATCTCTGGGTACAACAATGTGTTTTCAATTTTGAAGTTGAGCGTTAAAACTTGTGTTGTTTTTTTCCATATGTGCTAAAAATGCAACATTTTTCTATTAATTCTGGCATTAAGTGTATCCACAATAAGGGTAAAGTGACCTATTATTTTCTGTGTTAAGGTTTGTAGGTACTGATGTCACTCCAAGCATTTTATCCAAGAGTGTGGGGTCATTGTAAGACACCCACTACTTCACTTATGTGACAATGAAGCTGTTCCGCTTCTCATTTGATCGTCTTACCACAGGCTTGAAGAAAAAAAGGAGCGTGACTGTTTTTTCCTTTCAGGTAAATTCTTTAAGTGCCATTCCACCAGATCTTGTTACTTCCCTAATTTTGTGTATATTCTTGTATTGTCATGAAAACCGTTCACCAAAGATTTGAATGATTGGTCTCAACCATGTTTTAATCAGGTGGCACATTTTAAAATTATTTTTATTACTACTTGGTAAAGTGTATCATCAGTGTGTTTGAGGGCCAGTTGAATGTTATTTTTCACCAAGAGGTTTCTTTCAAGCGTGAGGGTGGGATGAATAATACCGCTAATTGGGGACTGCTGGAGACATCTGAAAGATGTAACAAAATGGGTTAAAAGTTGGGAAGGATGTGATTCCCTCCTAAGTAATCAGTATAATATTTTGTCAGGCATACCACATAAGTTCTTCTTCTAAAAAAAACCTGGGCTCCCCACATGCTCGCCATGACATGCAGCACAGAGATTTAACATCAGGTAAAGTGTTTAGAAGTAGCAAGACAAATACAAAAAAAAACACAATACATTTTTACAACCAATTTGTCTAAATAGAGAAAGTATTAAAAAGAACAATGACATCAAAGCAATTAAACTGGGAAACCAGAGATATGGTTTTTGGAAGTTTTAGGACAGAAGCATAATGAAAATTGAAAGTCACTGTTCGCATTTGACAGGGACCTAAACATGATTTCAACCCAACTATGATGGGAATGAATGGCGAGTTATTCCTTATTTGCGATTGATGATGAATCAGGCGGTTGGTCTCTGAAATCGATGATGAAATGCTGCTGTGGGACAAGTTGCAGGATGTATCCGGTGAAGTCCTCTTGAAGTCATAGGGCCATTGGATGAGATCCCATTGAAGGCATTGGTTTTGGCAGAAAAAGCTCAGAGTGGGAAAATTCAAATTTTGTGTCCAATAAAGTACTCTTGTTGGTTGAATACTTTTCTAGTCTTCATCAGGTAAAGATTTCTATTTTTAGACTATAGGGGATGTTTACTTATAGTTCACACAGAGTAGTAAGGCAAGTTGCTCTGCTGTAGTGAGTGAATGGTAGAGAGCTGGAAAGCACCATGGCCCAAATGCATCATTGTGTCATTTTGCATTTCTTAATTTGCGAAAAATAAGGAATCGCAAATTAAGAAGTGCAAAATGCTATGCATCATTTTTTTCGGTATTTCTTTGTGATTCGGTAAAAATCGCAATTTTTACCGAATCCCAAAGAAATACCGAATTCTTAAGTTAATTTTCGCAATTCCCATTGATTCCTATGGGCCAAAAGGCCCATAGGAGTCAATGCAAATTGCGAGTGGCACTTAGAAAATTTCATGGGTGCAGGGGGGGGGTCCAAAGGACCCCCCCATGCACCCCTGAAATGTATTTTTCGCATCATGTTGCACACACACATGTCCTAAGGACATGTGTGTCCGTAACATGAATGTTGAAAAAAAAGCATTTTCAACATTTTAAACACTTTTTCCAAATTTACCGAGTGGTTCAACCACTCGGTAAATTTGGCACCCTATTTGCGAATTTTCACTTTTTAAAATAATGATGCATTGCTTTTAAGAAATCGCACATCTGCGACTTCTTAAAAGCACCCGCAATTTTAGAATTCGCAAACATGTTACGAATTCTAAAATTGCTTCATGCATCCCAAAAAGCACTTTTGCATTCGCAAACGGCCGGTTTTAAGGAATCGCACCGTTTGCGAATGAAAAAGTGCTTGATGCATGTGGGCCCATATCTCTAAGCTAAAGTTTAAAAAGTGCCATATCTGCAAAGCTATGCTGCTTTTCAGCTCTCTCCTGCACTGGCACACTTGTGGCTTTCTAGTGCCGATGCAGGCACTCTGGCACCATGGTGCCTGTGTTAAAGGCAGGATTTTTTTGTGCAGATAGTGATATCTTCCTGCACAAAAACAATCGTTAAAGGCATTTTCCTCTTTCTATGCATGTTGCAGAATGCAGCACACATAGAAAAAGGAAGTAATGAGAAGAAATAAGAATATTTCTCCTTTTTAAGTCAGGTTCAGGGAGGCATAGCTTTTTGACACATTTCCAGGGTTACAGGTCTTTTTAAAGTTGGGAATGCACCAAAGTTCATGGAAGGGAGCATGGGAAAGCCCATGCTCTACCTATTGAATACCTCTCAATTGCAAAGTAATGCAAGACAGATATATGTGCTGCTTTGAGATACTTTTAGCGAAAGATCCAACACAAAGCGACACAAATCTGATTGAGTAGCTTTCTAAATCATAAATAACAATTTGCATGGTGGTTGTTCCAAAATAGTGGCACATCCGCAATGCGAAATGTTAGTAAATGGGCATCTTAGTATTTTTTATGAAGTGCAAAATCCTCCGGTAGTAAAGCCTCAAACTGTATCCAGCACCAGCAGGGCCCAGTCCAGCAGGCCAATTGTGTACTCCAGCAAAAATGCCTCCTTTAGCTTTGTGTGCCCCTGTAGCCAAAGAGGAGGTCAGCCAACTGACATTTGAATACAATTCCCTGTCCTAGGTACAAGTTAAAAGCAGGTGCAGCTGCTCAGGTCTCCATACAGGACATTTCCAGCCAGTCCAGTCCTGTTCTGTTCCTCCTCAGGTCCATAAAGAGTTCTGGTGAGGTTTAGGAATGGTGTCATTTTTGTAGGAATCCAAGATTTGACGGATAACCAGTGGGTGTCGGTGACTCTTGTACATTCTCCAACCACTGGGAAAAAGTTCTCAATGGCAACTCTTCTAGTTTTGCTGCACATCCTGTTTCCTTTACAGTAAACTAAGCCAAAGTACACTATTCTGAGGAAAAACAGTATTTTGGGTGTGCCATCCAGGGGTGTATATATGGAAATAAAAAGTCCCATCCTCCTCAATTATACATAACTGGTTCTGGGACCAGTTCCCTCTCCTATTGGACTAGTACCAAGTGGGGTACAAATAGGTCAGTGAACAAAAGCTTCTCATCCCCACGTCTACCTTTACACTTAACTATGAATGTAAAGTTTCACCCATGTCCCTGTTCAAGTTGATGAAGTTGTTGAACGATCCTGCTCTTCCTAAGCTGAGAGTAGTTATAACCCTAATATCCAGGTCTTCCTGCCAAAAAGCCTAAGCCATGGTTGTGCTATTGGGGCAGTTTACACAAATCACTAAGGAGAAAAACTGACAGGGACCAGATGCTACCAGTCCATTACCAATTAGCCTAGTGAAGGTTCATCAGACAAAGTGAGACGTTTTAAAAGTTACTTTCCTATATCTTTATAAAACATCTAACTTGATCACTTAATTGGATTTTTAGTAAATATTTAAATAGCTGGACATTTCTTTCCCGCATAAAAGCAACTACAGCCTGTATAGTGAGCGTTTCACCAAGCAGACCTGCAACACATGATACAGTTATTATTCAGTGATGGTGACTCTGAAATTCCTTTCCCAGATGCAGGATGCTAATGGCAGGCCAGAATTGTATTAGAGAACATTGAACTGTTAAAATTGCTTGCAGCATAGATTGACTGTAAAGAGCATGTATGATTCAGAGGCCTTAAAGTAGCAGTACTGGGCTTTCCTTATAGGCTGAACCACACTCCTATAAAACCAAATAACATGGTGATGTAGAAAAAAGTCTTGTGATCTGAAATTTCTAAATGCTGCCAGTTAGCTTGGAAGTGAATAAAGAGATTGTATGGAATGATTTGAGAAACAATACTTCCACATCTGGCAAAGAAGAACCCTTTTTCAATATTTCAGAAAGATTTATATAGATGCCCTGCAGGCGACAAAGAGGTAATTCAGGAGGGAGGTAAATGGAGTCAATTTGGAGTCCATGTGATTCTGCAAGGAGTGAGCATGAGACATTTGTGGGAGTGCTGAGATGGAGGACAAAAGTTGCCACTGGAATGGAATTAGGAGTGTGAGCAGACAGAAGAATTGTCCATATGTAGATCTAGATCTTGATTTCCAAAGAAAGGGGCGTTTCCTACTTTTGTTCCACAGATCTCAGATGTGGCTGCTGTGGACTGATAGAGCAGGCCAGAGAGCTACTACAATATCACCTAATTCAAAATAATCCAATCCCAAAGTGTGGCAATACAAATGATCCCATTTATTTTTCTGTTTAATATCTGCATGACATTATCTATGGGGAGGATGAGTTTTTGAGTATTCTCAAAAGACAGTTAGAGGAAAGAGGCTATTAATAGAAATTAACTTCTGTTCTTGAATTAATACTGTAGTGTAGTTCCTATATTCCCAATAGGCTCTGCGCATTAGAATAACATATACTATAGTTTAGTGCCAGCTAGCTCAGAGGTCACTAGAAACTTTCTCGAATTCACAAGAATGGATTAGTTTCTGACAACCGCATAAACATGACAACTTTGTTTCCCAAGAATAAGCAATCAATCTCTAGAGTCGTGAAAACAACAGATAGTTATTTTACTCAGTCAATAGTGCATGCTTCGTTTCACCAGAGCTGCTGAGAAATGGAGAGACGGGCGTTTTCAATAAAAAGTATTTATTGAACAGTCTTCTTTCTCAAGCATAAGAAGTGAACTGCTACAATCGTAATACTGGTTATAAAGTACAATGCATACAGTATGAAGAGTATTATAAAGTAATATTGTAAAAGCATGATATGGTTTCTAAAGCCATATAAAATAACATAAAATACATACATTAATAAATAAAGACTAAAAGTACTCAACTGGTGCTTATAAAAAATATGCCTACCCCATTGTACCTAACCTAGGTCTAGTACAAGGGAAGAAGTAAGTGAGGTGTAGCTTAAGTTTAGTATTTCTTTTGCCAATAATCTATTCCAAGAATTCTCTAAGGGTCTAATCAGCTCCGTACCTTGGTTTAGAAGGAGGTCTTGTATCTGTCTCTCAGAACTCGATTTCCCAGCGACCAGCAAGGATAGCCTGGAAACACTGGAGCTGGATTTCCCAGCAGGAGAAAAGACAGCGTATCTCTCAGTGCGTCAGCTGGAGAGTCTGCTTCCTTCGGCGCTTGCTGTAGCAGGACGTCGGGCAAGTAGATAGTCGAACTGCTCCAAACCACTGTGTGTTTGCCTGGACAAATGTGGGCATATTTATACGTTGAAGGTGCCGAGTTTGACGTAAGGTTGGACATAATAACGTCATCAAAACTCCATGAGTTCTTGGATAAATCAATATTCAAGCAAGGGGAAGTCCCTGACTGCTAAAGGCGGGTTTTTCCAAGAAATCGTTGTGGATTCTCGGGACTAGTGGAAGTAGCCTTGCCGTATTTGTACTGCATAGGCCAAGTCTGAATATGGTTATAATTTCTATGCCTATATAAGAATAGGGTGATTTATACCTATATATGGGCATGAATCAGGAAAATTACGCTAGGGTCCTAAATTCATATATAACAATACACTGGGAGAAATTGCATTTCAGGTTGAGGGTGGTGAAAGCAGCGATTACAATTCTTGTCAGGGTAAGGCACAAAATAACCCTAAATTATCCTGTGATCAGCCATCTGGAAGCTTAGCACACAGCAGTCAGGCGTAACATAGAAGTGATTTGTAAAGTATTCATGTAGCACGTCAAACTGTAACAAAGTGAAAAAACAACACATGAAAATTCCCACACCAATTTTGAAAAATTAAATTAAATAAAAAAATAAATGAAACCAACTCAACAAAAATTCAAATCAGTAAAACCGGAGATAAGCGCTTTTAAAGAATTGAGTGAAAATAGTACCAAAAAAAGCACAAATTGGCAACTGTGGTTTTCTGGTTGCACCAGACCAGGATAAGTTCACATGTACGGGCCGACTGCTATCAAGTGCGGGCTGGCTACAGGCACCCAGTTAGGCCCACTGAGCATGAGTACCTTAAATCCTGATTTCAGATTGTTACATGGTCCCCCCGAGAATGACTCACATAGCTGAATAAAGGCATTGGTTCAGATGAGTTGCAAGGCTGTGATAAGGGATCCTACATCATTATGGAGGAGCCAGTTGATGAAGGGCTTACAATGCAAAGTCTGCATTGAGGTTGCATCACACAGTTGAGGTGATGGAACAGTTCTGAGAACCCGCAAGGCTACAATGTGGAGTCCAGAGTTGTTGTTGAGGGCGTCATCAACAAAGGCCTTAGATGCGAAGGCCTGCATTGAGGCTGCATTGTACAGCAAAGGTTCCAATGCAGCTGTAAGCTCTGAGGCCATGCAGAGTCCTAGCACAGGGAGAGTCCACATAGCAAAGGCGATGCATCGGTTCTGCTCAAGTTTACACTGCATAGCTTAAGAGATGTGTTTATCTTGCTGGCTCAACAAATGGTCTGGCAAAGCAGCCTCAGGCCCACTACAAAACACCCAGGACTAGGGTGGCACCATTTTGGAGTGCAGGAATCACAGATGCCATAGTCCAGGCTCTGGGTTAATGGGGTTTGGAAGCCTGTCATGTCCCTGATGCTTCTGATCAGGAAGCCAGCCAACTAGCATTCAAAGTCACTCAGAAATTCTGGGTTCAGTGGCGCAGGTCTAGTTCTTCTCAGCAAGGAAAGGAGGGCAGCAGGCCAGTGCAAAAGAGCAGTATTCCTACAGAGAAGCATTCAAGTAGAATAGCAGTCGTTACAGCAGCACAGCTGTCCATCTTCCTGTCCGAAGGTCCAGAGGTTAATTGAAGAGTTGGGTTCTGAGGTTTAATATTTATAACCTAGTGCCCACTTTAAAGTTGGAGAAGTTTCTAGAGATTTCCATCCCCCCTGAGGAATCGAGCATCCCCTTCCAACCTGTCCAGGCTCCAGCTTGTCTGGGGTCTCAATAGACTAGTGCCAACCCGTTTGTGAGAGTGTTCAGATAGAGCCTTTGCGAGGTACAAGTTTGGTAGGGGATAGCTTCTCCCCCTAATTAACTCAGAGTGGCCCATTGTGCCAAAACCTAGCTTCCCTTTGTCTCATTGTCTGGGAGAAATACACAAGAACCAACAGCCAGATACACCTAATCCTGTTACCTAGGAACAGGCTGAAGACACCAAATGGTTAAGACAAGACCATGGCAACTTTCTAGAAGTGGTATTTTTAGAATTGTGACAAATAATCTGACTTTACCATTAAAGAGGGCTTTCAATTAACATTTCTAGACACCAAACCTGAACTGTCAGTCTATTCCTGATTAGAAGATACAACCTGTAGAATGCAATAAAGATTGCCAAAATTATTTTACTGAAGCCATAGGCCGTGATTTAGTGGAAAATGAATTTAGCAGTTTTTCACTGCCAGGACATGTAAAACTTGGAAGTCCATGCCCTGTTTATTACATACACTGCTCCCTGCCCTTTGGCGAACCAGGACCTACCCTGGGGGCACTTATATGTATTAGAAAGAATGGTTTGGCCTGGAGAAATGTGTATTCTGGCAGGTATAAATGGTGGTTTCTGCTGCCCACAATGACTGCAGTGGCAGGCCTCAAACATGCTTAAGGGGCTGGTTGAGTGCGTGGCACAATCAGTGCTGCAGGCCCACTAGTAGCATTTAGTTTGCAGGTCCTTTTCCAGGGGCATACAAGTAAATAAAATAGGTCAATTGGATGTTTGACAATTCTACCAAATTTTAAGGAGAGAGCAAAGGCAATTTAGCAATGGTTGGAAGTATGAGTCTTAAAGCTAGAGAAAACAAGGACTGAAGGCAAAAGGTTATGTCGAAAACACATGTTCAACGGCTCTCAGGTAGAGAAAAATGTACATTTGTCCCATCCCAAATATATAAATTTGTCAATTTTTTATGGAATACATGGCTCAAACTTAAATTGACTAGAACTGAATTCTGGCAGTTCCGTATAGGGTTTTGTGTATTTTTCTATGTTGGTGAAGTAATGCAAATGCAATACCTTCAAGCATGCTTCAAAAAACTAAAAATGCCTGGCACACTGGTTGCCTATACATGGCACGACAACAGCAGTCCACCATACGAGATACATGATTTTAAGTGCTAACATGTTTTTCTAATGAAAAACCCATATATATGTCACACAGAGGGTCTAGAAGAAATAATTATTTTTTAATCTGGTCATAGTTCAAAGGAGAACTAAAGCTGCATTCCAGAGGTACAACATAACACGCATTTGTAAAGCGCATGTTCACTTAGAAGTGTATCTTCACACTGAATAACAGATGTTTATTGTTATCCAACTCATTGATACTCATGTTATTCACCTTAGAATAATGAAAGGCTGAGTGGACCGGTCAGGATTTTAATCTGTGAATATGAGGTCAATCAAATGCCCCTGCAGCCGATGCATTAATCCACTAAGTTACCAGGTCTGCGTGTTATGACATGTAGAATAGAAAGAACTTCCCTTGGAAGATTATTTGTCCACTCACACTGCGCTCAGTCTAACCACATCATACTCTCTATACATACGTGTTTGGAAGATTCACACTTCTACCCCAAATAGCAAGAAAGTGCCCTACGACAATCAAGGTGTAGTGCTTATACTATTTTATTATTAATATCATTAAAAGTACATCATTCTTATGTTAAAAAAGATAAATGATTGAAAAAAACATATACATTTACAATAAATAAAACTAATAACCCTGGTCCTAATACAGATCACAATAATGTCTTAAAACCAGTTAAAAACATTGGCGATGAAATACAATAAAAAACATCTTTTCATATGACACACAAATGGCAATAGATTTAAGGAAACCCTATGCGTACAGTTGCAATAAATATGTTCAAATTAGGATCCACCATCTAATAGCCTGAAGAGCTGGTGGGATTAATGTTCCTATCCCAGAACTTCATATGGTTGCATTACAGTTGGCGTTGACACGTTTTGGTGGCATATAGTTCAAATTTCACGACCACCTTCTTCAGGACTTTCAATAAGGGATTTTGCTTCTCATTAAAATTCGAGGCAAGTTTTTATCTACATATAAAAGGAAAGCATTAAAACAGGGACAACCCTCACACGATTCACAAGAAACACTTATTACATATGCTACCTCGCTTTCTGTGCATGCTCTCCAGTAGCTGGGTCTTTGATTATTTTTTACTTAAAGCATTAAACGTCTAAAAAACATCAATCCATATTGCGCCTCCCTTTTTTTTGTAGGACACTAAAAGGTACAAAACAGCCAATTCTTTAATTATCATGATAGAGATTATAACCACTATGTAAACTTTCCTTGCACACTACACCTCCATTTATCATAGGGCAGCAAGAGGACCTGCAAAATTGCCTCCATTTATAATGGGACAATGGTAAGACATTCAGAATTGCCTAAAAGAATACTATTGCACATGGCTGTCTCACATACATTATTCCACATTCATACCATTCCCGCCTCTGTTCAAAGAACACAAACAGTTCACTCACCGCAATCAGTTTATCGTCACTTATGATAACGCTTTACAATGGCCTCTATTAAGATGGTGCCTTTTATCATATTTTGATTTTCAAAAGAAAATCACCAGTAATTCTAGGATATGGAAAGGCAAATACCAGTACTAATTTGTTTAATTTTGCAGTTCTTTCTTGTGGTAGAGTACCTACTATAGGGTAATGAATAGATCTCTTACCTCCCACTGTAGAACTAGTGGGATTTACATCTGATACATCGCCATAAGGTTTTTATCTCTTTATGTTGTGCTGGGATGCTCATACACTTTCTGCCTCTTTAAAATTATCCACTTGAAAAACGATATTTCAACTTGTTTCTAAGTTCAAAAAAACAAATAGAGGGAGGATATATGACATGTAGAAAGGAGGATCATACCATCTGTAGTTGATCATTGTAGAGTGGCACAACATTGTACAGAACTGAAAATAATGAAACAAAGTGACATTGCACACTCTTGACACAAGAGTGTGGTTTAGTGTGCAATCATGTATTGGTGCATGTTAGATTTGGGGGTCTCTAGTTGGTACAGGTAGGTACTTGTGACAAATAGGGACCCTTGCCTTTAGTCAGGGTAAGGGGGTACACTCCTAAAATAACCACTGCTCACCCCCTTGGTAGCTTGGCACAAGCAGACAGGCTTATCTCAGAGGCATTGTGTAAAGCATTTGTGACCACATACAGTAACCCAGTGACAACACTACAGATGGACACTACACAAGGTTTTTAATAAAAAATAAGTATACTTTATATAGATTTACCACAAGACCATAAATGACAAAAAAAAAACACTACTGTTACTTTAAGATGGTAGATTTAGCTTAGTTCAGTTCAGTTCTTAAGATGCAACACTTTGCATCAATGTACCTTACGATGCGTTGCTCTTCCACGACAAGCAATGTCGCAGCAATGGGAATGCGGCAAAGTTCAGGTGCAAAGAAATAAAGACGTGAAGATCTTCCAGATGTGGCACGCTTCTCTGGGGATGCGAGAAGTTCTCGGTCCAATGCGTGGATTGCAGCAGCGACACCCTTGTTCAGAAGTGTGACGGCATCAGCTTCAGCTGCGACACTCTTCTCCCAGTTTGCCTGAAGCTTTCGCACGATGCGACAACTACAGCGGCGACATCCTTGTACAGAAATGCGACGGCAGCAGCTTAAATAAATAATAAAATAAATAACGGTGATGGATCAAGCCCTGATCTTTGGACTGGGTAAGAGTGGTCTGCTTAATTCAGACACTCTGTTCATCACCACCCCCTTTCTGTATCGTTTTTGGCCACTATACGTGTGGCAGGGTATACTCAGACATGAGTCCCTTTCTCACTGCTCCATCAGGATTCAAGCAAGCCGGGCCGAAGAGGCTGAAATGCCAGAAACCGGTCCCCGGTAGCTTGTCTCCTTTCTGGTGAAGAATTGGCTTGGTAGTTTGGTCTGCCCTGTTCCCATGATGCACTGGGCCAGGGACAGACTAATTTGCATATAGCCAG
Organism: Lissotriton vulgaris; assembly: GCF_964263255.1. Taxonomy (NCBI): domain Eukaryota; kingdom Metazoa; phylum Chordata; class Amphibia; order Caudata; family Salamandridae; genus Lissotriton; species Lissotriton vulgaris. The sequence goes on along the minus strand of NW_028253230.1, from coordinate 1,986,265 downwards.
GTTCTGAGCTGGGATGGGGCAGTGAGATAAATAACGGTGATGGATCAAGCCCTGATCTTTGGACTGGGTAAGAGTGGTCTGCTTAATTCAGACACTCTGTTCATCACCACCCCCTTTCTGTATCGTTTTTGGCCACTATACGTGTGGCAGGGTATACTCAGACATGAGTCCCTTTCTCACTGCTCCATCAGGATTCAAGCAAGCCGGGCCGAAGAGGCTGAAATGCCAGAAACCGGTCCCCGGTAGCTTGTCTCCTTTCTGGTGAAGAATTGGCTTGGTAGTTTGGTCTGCCCTGTTCCCATGATGCACTGGGCCAGGGACAGACTAATTTGCATATAGCCAGGTTCTGAGCTGGGATGGGGCAGTGAGATAAATAACGGTGATGGATCAAGCCCTGATCTTTGGACTGGGTAAGAGTGGTCTGCTTAATTCAGACACTCTGTTCATCACCACCCCCTTTCTGTATCGTTTGCAGCTTAAACGGTGGCACGCTTCTCTTGGGATGCGAGGTGCTTTCCTCGATGCGGTGCAATGCGACAGTTCCAGCGGCGACACCCTTGTTCAGAATTGTGATGGCAGGCAACGGCGACACGCTTCTTCCTCGTTGCGAGACTCTTCTCTCGATGCGGTGCAGTGCGACAACTACAGCGGCGACACCCTTGTTCAGAAGTGCGACGGCAGGCAGCAGCGACACACTTCCTCTTCGTTGCAAGATGCTTCTCTCGATGCAGTGCAGTGCGACAACCCCAGCGGCGACACCCTTGTTCAGAAGTGCGACGGCAGCAGCGACAGCGACATGCTTAGTTTCCGTTGAGTCGCGCTTCCAGATCCTTGTGACACGCAGTCCTTCAGAAGGCCCAAAACAGCAGCAGGCACTTCCAAAAGAACTCTGGGGAGCTGGGGGTTGAAGTCTGTTGTCCCTGAGACTTCAGCAGGAGGCAAGCTTTTTTCCAAGGCCTTGGAGATCCTTTACAAAGTTCCTTTCTCCTTCCTTTGGCAGTCAGGCAACCACTGCAGGCCAATCCCCTAAGCAGCACTAGAATAGTCTCTCCTCAGTTTCTTCAGGTTCCTCTCCTCAGCAAAGGTTTCTTCTTGTGATCCAAAAGTGATCTAATTTCTTGGGATCGGGGTCCCAATACTTTTACCCCAAAATCCTTTGTTCTCTGAGGGGAGAGGGGCCTTTGCCTAGTCCAAACCAGTTCTGGAGCACTCTGTTTACAAGACTCCTTCTTTCCTTTCACAGTGCAGGGCGGAAACATCAGACGCCCCACAGGAGGTGGAGCCAGCATTGTGGAAGGCAAGCACAGCCCTGAAGCACTTTGTTGACAGGATTCCTTCTCTTCTTTCACTGTGAAGGGCAGAGACATCAGCCGCACCCCAGGAGAAGTGGAACCAGCATTGTGGAAGGCAGGCACAGCCCTATTCAAGGTTCAGGTGCAACTCATCCCTCCCATCTAGATGCAGATCTCTCTATTCACTGCTGGGCTGACTCATCCTGTCTCTTGAAGGCCCAGCCCTGTCACTAACAAATCCCAGACAAAGGAATACACAACCTAGTAGAGGCAGGCTTGAAAGGTTAGGCAAAAAATATCTACTTTCTGAAAGTGGTATTTTCAAACACAAAATGTTAAAACCAGCTTAATTAAAAGATGTATTTTATTATTCTGAGTTCAGGCATACTAAACTCTAATTTCCACCATGTTCTATGAGTCAGTTGAGATTATAAAATGTAATAATTCTACAGCTCATTTTGGCCTATGGAGAACAGGTAGCCTTGCAATAGTGAAAAACGAAAATGACTGTAATTCACTATTAGGACATGCCACACACACCAGGGAATGTCCTACCTTATACTTACAATGCACCCTGCCCTTGGGCCTACCATAGGGGTGTCTGACATGAAGGTTTAGGGACTGGCAAGTGGGTGCACTTTCCCAGTCAGCATGACAGTACCAGACTGCACACAGGCTCTGCAATGCCAGACCTTAGACATATTCTACAAGGCTGCAAGTGTGGGTGGCAAAACCAGTGCTGCAAGCCCACTAGCAGCATTTGGATGCAAGCCCCGGGCACTCCTGGTGCACTGTACTAGGGTCTGCAAAGTAAACCAAATAGTCAATCATGGACTCACCAATCAATACATACATTTACAATCGGGAGCACTTGCACTGTGGCACTGGACAGCAGTGGCATAGTGCCCAAAGCATCTAACAAAAGCAAAAACACAAGGCAACAGAAAAAATGGAAGGGAGACCCACGCCAATGGTGCCAGGTCTAACAGTGTATGAATGTATTGCCAAATTAATGAGCAAAGAAGGGTGGTGAACTGAGACTCAGGAACCCAGGTGTGCAAACATTCACGGAGATGGGCTTTCTGTAGTGTGTACAATCGTACAATAAAAGGGCAAAAGTCAATATATGAATCAGTCATACATTTTTACCAAGGAAAAAAAACCACACATATTACATAAGCCTCAAATATTTTTGGAGAGGAGCATGTAATCACACACATCACACATATATTATTTGTTCCTTTCTATTCCATACATCATTTTGAACATCCCAACCCTATCCCAACCCTGCCACTTAATTTAATAGTAGCCTCTCGATTTGTATTTCTGAAAGTAGGGAGTTAACCGCATATTTACGCAGGCCATTTTTAGCAAGGTCAATGTATAGAATCCTGTTGTGGATAGTCATGTTGACACTTGTAGGACAGTGCCCCTTTTTGACATGGTCATCCCCACTTTTTGCCTGGTATCTGATGCAATTTTGACAGAAGTGCACTTGGTTCCTGTTAGCCAGGTCCCTGGTGCTAGCTCTCTTTTCCTAATACTGTACAATTGTTCCCCCAATTGGAAATTCCTTTAGCACTCATTGTAAGTCCCTTGTAAGGGGTACCCCTAGTACCTAGGCCAAGAAGGCTAAAGAGTATCCTTAAGGGCTGCAACACATATTATGCCTCCCTAAGGGACCCCTCAGCACCAACAGACAACTGCCATTGCAGGCTGCATGTTATGTTGCAGAGAACAGTCAATAGACGGCATGGCACACCTCTTGTGTGCCATGCCGGCAGACAGTGCATGCAGTATAGGTAAGTCAGCTCTACAGCAGGCCTTACAACCTAATGGCAGGATGCACTCTTCAACATGTGTAGTCATATCTGCATGAGCAGATATGCCCCTGTGATGTCTAAGTCAACTCTTAGATATTAAAACTGGACAGGGAAGCCTTTACGATTGCATGTTCTGGAGACTGATGTTTAAGAGTTCCCTAGCTACATGATGACTTCACTGAAACTAGAGATGTTTGGTATTAAACATCTCATATTACTAAACCCACAATGGTTCCAGTGATTGTTTAACTAATACATGCACCCAGAGGGTACCTTAGAGGCACCCCAGAAAACCTACTGACTACGAGTGCTCAAGCTGACTGGTGTAGACTAGCCTGCCACCACAGACAGGTTTCTGACCCCTGCAGGTGAGAGCCAGTGTTCTCTGAGGGCAGAAACAATGCCTACTCGGGCCAGAGGTGCTGTCCAATCCTCTATATCCTATATATGAGCAGCAAATACAGGCAAGAGGCAAATGCCTAGGGTGTCAAACCCCCTTGAAGGAGGCAAAGACCATGAGAGACCCATCTGGACTCCAATGACACCAAGCAGCCATCCAAGGATGTCAGCACCAAGAGACCCACTGCTAAAGTGGCCCAGATGTCCTGATTTTCCAACTTCAAACAACAAAGACTGAAAACAGCATGGCCCTAGGACACACAGAATCAAGCAGACTGTTTCACTCTTCACAGAGTGCCTCTGCCTGGTTACAGACGAACCAGCTGTTCCTCCTTGTCCCCAGGACTCTTGTAACCTGAGTCCCCATTGAGAGCTCCCGGACCTCTCCCCTTTGCAGCCTGTTTCCATGTGACCACCCTTCTTCCTAATGGTATAGAGCACACAGCCACCAGAACATTCAACACCGCTGCAGCCGGACTGTCCAGGGCAGGTATTGAGTAAATGCTGGTGGTACTTTAGACCTTGGTCCCCTACAACCCTAAGTCCCGAAGGAGAACCCCAACAACTATTGCAAATAACAGTATGTAAGATATGACTTCTCTCCTATAGGAACCATTGCTGCATACAGACACATTTAAATGAACTTTTTACTTAGTTGTAAAAATGTATATATATTTTTAAAGTACTGACGTGATAAAAAAGTTCTTGGTACCAACCTTTTCATAAAAATTCAACTTATTTTTCTAAATTAGTCTTAGATTTATTCTTGAGTGTGTGTCTGCTTTATTGCCACTGTGAGCACAGCAAATGCTGAGCACTACCTTCTGATAAGCTTAGCTGCTGACCCACATTACAACAAAAGTGAGCATTTGCTTTTCATTTGTGCACCTCTGTAAACCAACTGGGGTTTGCCTGGACATATTACACAGTGTACCTCGTGTTGGTCCACTATGTAAATAGCTAGCTTCCTACAATACTTTTCATACTTGAAGGCTTACACAAATTTATGTGTGGTGATCATTTGAATCTCCGGACACTGGGCTGCACACTCCAATATATATAGCATTCCTCATGGGGATGAGCACACACTGAGTGAGGTACATAAACTGCAATGTATGCATGCCCAGGCATCTTTATGAGGGGCATTTACCTGTACAACCGGTCTCACTCCTTTTTCAGTCCAGATCCTCATCCTTTCTCTTAAGGCCCTCTTGGCATACACTTCTTACTTAAAACAACTATATCCTTACATTGTGCCTGGTATGCTCCTGCCCAACACCCTAGAGTACCTGACTGCATTTACCATTGATTGCTCTCTCTCTGACTAGTGCAGCTTTTCTCCATGTTAACCTCTAAATTATATATTTACAGAATCAGGTAGCAATTACCACTAACAAACATACTATTGTAAATTAATTCCTGCCAAACTTTCATAATAGCCCCATTCTAAAGTGCCTATAATGTAAGTAAACATTAATAAAATGCACTGTTTCAATAGTAATGGAGATCTACTTAATTCAGTACCAATTCTACCTCCAAAATCGTATTTCCCCATTACTCCAACTCATAATAAATGGAGAGGACTTCTAAACTTTGAAATAGTTTCTTCCTTTCCCTACACATTTTGCCTGCACCAACTCCCTGAAGTATAAATTATTAATGTTCTCAGCCCTCGCTTGTAGCCTAGGGGATTCAGTTGATTTCCAAAATGCAGTAATTATTGACCTTGCCACTAACTTTGCAATGAACCATCAGGAGTGTGCCGGAGCAGCACTCCGGAATATTTTTTTCTAGTTATGTAACAGTACATGGGTATAATATATTATTCACTTAGCATACAATTGCATTTTCCGAACGTTAGGACCCCGTAAAACTTTAAAACTAAGGACAGAGGCTTCCAGATATTGCTCCCGAGTTAAATAAACTTTATTCACTTGTATCCATTTACTTTGTATGTTTCAAAGCTCATCCTGAAAATTGGACCCTTCTGAGCTCAACCACTTTACCATTGTCTCTGTTTAATATGTTTAATATACCTTAGCAAAAAATGAAAAATGACTTGAAATATTTCCTTGGTTGATTCGATTTGTAAAGATTGGTATTTCATCAAAATGGATGTAATCGGGAGATATACCAATCTATTTTGCACCCAGAGCCGCTTTCCAGGACATCACAGCTAGTCCCTTACTTTTCCCGGATTGCAATTCTCTAGTCTAGTAGCCATGCAATAATTTGGCAGATACCACACATTGAAGAGAAGTTTCTGCCTAAATGCTGGGGATTCAAAGCCATTCAAATAGTTGTTTCTGTTTAGTTAAAAAAAGGGAGAATCATAAGATATCTTATTCTTTTTTGGCTTCTTTTCTTTATGGAGATTAGGATCCAGACAAAATATAAATCCTTTGCACATGACAAAAAGAAAGACCTATTGAAAGTCTTGCATGTGGCCAAATCAACATAGCTAATGCTGTTTATAAAATGGGCTGCAAAATAATACACTCTCCTATCTGGGTGGGCTAAACCTCCTTGTTGAGTTGGTAGCTTCAACTACTTCATACTAATTCTTGGAGTGCACTTTTTCCAAAGAAAAGCACTAAGCAGTGATTTCAGTCGCTGTAAGAAATGAAATATATAATACAAAGAGAATTCATGGATAAAAAAGTTTAGCAGAGGCACTTTATGCAATTTAACGTATACCACTCTACTGATTATAGAGATCAGTACACTCTCCAGTGGATCCAACATATTCTGAATCTTGGCAAGCAAGGCAGGGTAGTTTAAGTCATAAAAATCTTCAAACCTTTTGGAGGCCCTTACACCCAAATTCCTAACTGACATTCGATGATAAATATTTTGCATATACTGGGGTAGAGATGTTAAATCTTTATAGAAAAGAAGAATACCAGTTTTAGAGACGTTGACTTGATAGCTAGTAAACCTACAAAATTTGGAAAAAATATCAAATAGTTCTTGAAACACTCTCCTCCCAAGTGCCAAATAAATCACAAGGTCATCCACATATAGGTTTAAGTTTTGATATTCGAGAAACTACCCGTTTCATGTCCCCACTCTGGCTTAGAAAGCAGGCCTGGAGCTCAATAAGTGACGCAAATAGAATTGGTGACAAAGGGCAGCCCTGCCTCGTACGCCTGAAAATCTGAAAGAAAAGCAAAGCCTTACCATTAAGACATAATCCAGCAAATGAACCCTGTACCAACTATGACCTTGTGAGCTGAGTTGGAAATCCCATTACCTCCATTACTTGAAACAGATGATTCCAGCTCACAAGTTCAAAAACGTTCTCAGCACCTATAAAAAAGACTGCTGAAGGAATGTTACTTAAATGAAATAGTCACTGGCTTAAGTTACTTAATGTATGATATAAAATAATTGATGCCCTAAATAAACCCAGTGTGATATTTCTTAATTAAAAAGTAAAAGGCACAACCTCTGCCACCCTAGCACCTAATATTGTTTTAAGATTTTATAATCTGTGTTTAGCAGTGTTATTGGATTAAATGAGTTTTTGTCTTCCAGATATTTGTCTTTCTTGAGTAGGCAGGTGAGGAGGCCTTTACTCAAATAAGTGGGAACAGGGTCACCCATCAATATATTTTTAAACAGGGCCATCATGAACCCGATTACCTCTGAGATACGGATCAGGTTCCGCTCTGATAAAAACTTATCTTCTCCTGCAGTCTTCATTCTGGACAAAGCTTTAACGGTATCCTCCATCTCTGTTTTTATTATTGTTGTGTTGAATGTCTGACATAATATCGACAGACAAAATATCTACATACAAAAATATCGACACAAAAATATCGAAATCAAAAATATCGGAGTTATATCTTTATAAAGGTAAGTACAAAAATATCGGGAAAAAATATCGAGGTACAAAAATATCGAAATTAAAAATATCGTTTTTTTAAATGTATTAATAATAATGTAAACATAATTTAAAAATACATATAATTTTACAAATATTAAATAAAAACATTAAAACATATTTAAACTATATTAAGTAATACATATACATTTAAAATAAATTAAAAAGTCTACATATAAATTAATATATATACTTACTCCACATATTGCAACAGTAGGAAAAGCGTTGGATAACGTAGGGGTTTAAATTTCTATTCCCACTCCAGAGGGTGCAACAGTAGGGAAAGCGTTGGATAGCGTAGGGGTTTAAATTACTATTGCCACTCCAGAGGGTGCAACAGTAGGGAAAGCGTTGGATAGCGTAGGGGTAAAAATTACTATTCCCACTCCAGAGGGTGCAACAGTAGGGAAAGCGTTGGATAGTGTAGGGGTAAAAATTACTATTCCTACTCCAGAGGGTGCAACAGTAGTGAAAATGTTGGATAGATTAGGGGTAAAAATTACTATTCCCACTCCAGAGGGTGCAACAGTAGAGAAAGCGTTGGATAGCGTAGGGGTAAAAATTACTATTCCCACTCCAGAGGGTGCAACAGAAGGGAAAACGTTGGATAGCGTAGGGGTTAAAATTACTATTCCCACTCCAGAGGGTGCAACAGTAGGGAAAGCGTTGGATAGCGTAGGGGTTAAAATTACTATTCCCACTCCACAGGGTGCAACAGTCGGGAAAGCGTTGGATAGCGTAGGGGTTTAAATTACTATTCCCACTCCAGAGGGTGCAACAGTAGCGAAAGCATTGGATAGCGTAGGGGTTTAAATTACTATTCCCACTCCAAAGGGTGCAACAGTAAGGAAAGCGTTGGATAGCGTAGGGGTTTAAATTACTATTCCCACTCCAGAGGGTGCAACAGTAGGGAAAGAGTTGGATTGCGTAGGGGTAAAAATTACTATTCCTACTTCAGAGGGTGCAACAGTAGGGAAAAAGTTGGATAGCGTAAGGGTAAAAATTACTATTCCCACTCCAGAGGGTGCAACAGTAGGGAAAGCGTTGGATAGCATAGGGGTAAAAATTACAATTCCCACTCCAGAGGGTGCAACAGTAGGGAAAGCATTGGATAGCATGGGGGTAAAAATTACTTCACACACTACTCCCCCTTTAACACACAACACAGTACACATACAAAAAAACACAATTAATATAAATATCAATTAATCAATTAATAACAATTAATATTATTAAATTGATGTAATTTTAATTGAACTAATTAACACATATTAATTACCAATTAATTAACAATAAAGACCAATAAAGAAATACAATCTCTTTAATTAATTACATTTAATTATATGACACCCTATTACCCTATAAACACACAACCCACTACACATAAAAAATCATATCATTTAATCACTTAATAATTATTAATTACCAATTAATTATTAATTAACAACAACAAATAATTAAATATATTAGTACATCAACTCTAATGTAATTAAATAATTAATATTCTTTTATTACTAATTAATTATTAATTAACAATAACAAAAAAATACTTTTATTAGCACATTAACTCTAATTATTGTAATTAACTAATTAATATTAATTAATTACCAATTATTTATTAATTACCAATAAGAAAAAATTCAATATATTTGCACAATAACTCTAATTAATGTAATTAACTAATTAATATTAATTAATTACCAATTAAATATTAATTAACATTAATAAAAAATTAAATATATTAGCACATTAACTCTAATTAATTTAATTAACTAATTAATATTAATTAATTACCAAATAATTATTATTTAAAAATATTTGAATAAATATATAAATTAATTAAATATTATTAAATTACTTCCCACCCTATTCCCCTATAAAACCACTACCCGCTCTGATACTAAAACGCAAAATGTAAACTAAGGGCCAGATGTAGGTAGCCCTTTACCGATCGGAATCGGCCGAAAATACCGATTTTTGGCCGTTTCCGATCGGTAAAAGGCTATTGAGATGTAGGGGCACATTTTCGGTAATTTTACCGAATCGGTATCATTACCGAATCGGTAATTAAAGAATTGTTAAGGATTCGGTAACGAATCCAGATGTTGGGACCTACATACCATTTACCGATTTTGAAATACCGAATCGGTAGGATTCGGTATTTCAAAATCGGTAAATGGGATTTACCTACATCGGGCCCCTAATTACTAATTTTCAAACATACATTTAAAAACATATTTAACAAACATATAAACAACATAATAAAATACATAACACTAAACATAATTTCGATATTAGTACATTTCGATATTAGTAACATACATAACATAAAAACGATATTCTGTCTGTCGATATTTTGGACATCGATATTCTATACCATCGAAATTAAAACTTCGATAATATTGTATATCGATGTTTAAATTTAGATATTTTGTCTCCCTACCGTTGTGTTATAGTGTGAACAAGATTTTTTGCAGCTTCACTAGACAACTTTGGGAGGCAAATATGATCTAGGATACACAAAATATCATTTGTACCTAGTAGATGGCCAGCTGTGTAGATTGTTACGAAATGCTGATAAAATCCTTCCTCAACTAAAGAGGCCTCCCCAACAAAGTGTTTGTTGATAAAGGCCTGATTTTATCTATGACGTTTTTAGCTTTACATATTCTGACCCATTAGGTTAACAGCCTCCCACTTACTTCTCCTTCCTCATATAATTGTTGTTTATAGGTTCTGATATTTAAGAGTTGCTTCTCCATAAAAAAAATGTTGGTAATGCTTTGCTAACTCTCCTTAAAATATAGAGGGTGAGCTACATGGGATAGATTCATCCCATGAAGATAAAGATTCTCAAAGAGTTCCATAAATTTCAGTTTTGCTTACTCATTACAATGGGTTTGAAAAGCAATAATCCCCCCTCTTATTGTTAGATTAAATGCTTCCCAGATGTTTTGTGAAGAAAAACAGTATTGATTTTCCTAAAAAAGCAAATTAGCCTGTGCCTTAATTTGTTTGATAAATGATTCCTCTGTTAGTAATGCTCTAATTAAAGACCAGAGTTTGGTCAGGGCAGCTTTGTTATAGAGGCTCACATCTAAACTAATAGCAATGTGGTCTAATAAAGAATTTGATATTATAGAAAAGGCAACAATTTGAATATTCTTCAAAGTGAGAAAGTAGTCTGTCTTTTAAGTTGAGCAATAACAAGAGGAAAAGACAGGATACTGCCTTGCCATCAGTTTAGCATCTTACCAATGGTCAAACAAGTTAAGCTCCTCTATAATCCTCTGCATTGCTCTTGCCATCTTAGCTTTGCAATATGGAATAGCTCCAATACTTATATTGGCATCTGTTTTTTTTAACGAAATAAAAATCACCACCTAATATTATATTCTTGGGGTTATTGGCGAACTGCAGAGGCAGATCAAATAATGGCTGAGGTTCATTTGGGGTAGAGCCATGAAAATAAACTAAGGAATACCTTTCCCTATTGATATGAATTTCTGCCACCGCCCATCTAGCAGATCTATCAGATGCCACCTGCCCCAACTGACCCTCAAACCTCCTGCTGACAAGAACCACCACATGTCTGAGAGAGGCTGATGCAGAGGAATAACATAATAATTGGAAAGGAGACTAATTAATTGTAGATAATTTGGATTTCCTAATATGTGCGTCCTGAAATAAGACCACATATACCTTCTACTCAGCAAGCCAGTCCATAACTTCCCAGCACCTCTGAGGATTGTTCAATCTATTCACATTTACAGAAACTACCATACAGTTACAGTAGGGGATCTCATTAGACATGTTCAGGTTCTAAAATTAAAACCTTAAGCAAATACTCACCATCCACCTTCCATATTCCCTGCTTAATTAATTAGGCTTCGCGTGTTACTGCAAGAAACATGTTTTTTCCACTGCAAGTTCTCAGGCCCCACATTGTTCAAGCCCACAGACCTCTGCTATTCACCTATTACTACATCCATACCATCACCCATCCACTCCCCTGTGCTCCAAACTCCTCCGTCGTGACCAAGTCACCCTGTCACAACTTAGCTCTTTTCCAGCATATGGTGCACTGCTTGGACTTTGCTCTGGAACCTGGTAGCCCTGACTACTCCCCCCAGTCTTTATACCAAGCCGGGCATGTATTGTAGAAATGTTTTTCTTTACAAAGTATAGTTTCAGCAAACACATTTAGGCAATAACCCATTATTTTTTCTTACTCTGAATTTCATCCAAGTAGTTTTGTGTTGTCTGATTATGATTAAACACCTTAAATTCTCCCCCCCCCCTCCAAAAAAAAGTTCTGAGTCTGGCCAGATGTAAAATCTTTGCTTGACCACCGGTAGCTTGAAATAAAGGTAACATTTGTCGAAATTCCCTTTGCTGCTTTGAAGTCTTATTTTACATGTCAAGGAAACCTGTGTAGCAAACACATCTCAGAGTTTTAATACCTCTGTGTTTTATAGCACTTTTCAACACCTTTTCCAACATCCTATTGTCCCCAAAACTTACAGACGCTTTACAGGGGCATGATATATTAGGTTACTTTTGAAATGACATTTGATGTGCACAAGTTATAATCAATTTCGACTGCTAAGTGAACAGCTGGTGGTCCTATTGTATATTGCATATTTGAATGATATTTGGGTCCTCATGCCCTGATGAATTTGCCCATAAGTTTTGATTGGCTTTGAAATTTGTTGACCATTCTCAAAATTGTTGTTTTAAAATGGTATAATGTTTTTTAATCATGAACCTTGGCATATAGTAAAATATATTTGACATGCCTTTTTGAACTCAAATTCTATTATGAGAGGAAGCTATTATCCCTTCCTCCTTTTTTGAGTGAGGCCCTGCAGGAGGATGATGCACCCTTGAGCATTAGTTAAACACACTGAGCATCAAAGTTAACATTCATTGTTCTGGTTCCTCCAGCCACTATAAGTGGTAAGAAGTATCATGGTGATCACGTATGTGAAGCACTTCCTATTAATTGTTTGTATATTTTCTATTCATACAGGGCTGACGGCACAATAATCTGTTATTTAAAAATCCCATCTTGACACAAGGTCTGTCTCTGAGTTGGACAAGAGCAGTACTGATCCCTAAGTATGATGTATGTTACAGGGCTTGTCTGAATGGCATGAGGGCCTTTTTTTTGCTGTGATTGATTTTTGAGTGGGGAACAACCCTGTGTCTTCATATCCCTCTCCAGCTCATGTTTTGTATGAGAATTGGTGATTGTTTAAGCTGTGCCTGACATATTAAAGACCCGATAAACCTTTTTGACTCCTGGCACTATATGGTTTGCTTGAGGGAGAGCAAGAATTGAGATTCTTGTAATTGGAAAAGCTACGCCCTTTTCATTACAGGCAAGCCCTATCACCCCCAATACAGCCTTGGAATCTTTATTGTAGCCTATGTCTTTGACCGCTTCATGTCTCTCCCTTTCATGCTACTTTTCAGCGCTTCTCTTGGGGGCAGCTATCTTGAATTTGGTTCTGAAGGGCCTACCATCGAGTTGTTTCTTTACCCTGAGAAAGTCTTCCTTCCTTGGCAAAACCCACATAATATTTAATGCTAAGGGTGCTAAGTCCTGGCTTATCTAGGAATGCTCAGGGAGATCTTGACCTAAAGGAGAAGAAGAGAGATCTTGGCCTGAAGGAGAAGAGGAGGTTTCTAATGTTTCCATGTGTTTTGTTTTATAAAGGCTTAACTTACTTTTGGCCAGGTTTGAAAAAGTATTTTTTTTGGTTGCCACACCATGGTCTTTTCTTTGATGAGAAAGCCCAGACTTTTCCACAGAGAACCCACTGTATTGGTTCCCAGGTTATGCCTCAGCATACTCAAGAGCTGAGAGAGAATGGAATTAATGCATTAAATGGATTTGAAGGAAGCCTTGCCGTTGCCTTACCTGTGGTGCTGCAAACGTGTCTCCCAGCTCCCCGGGGGCCCGCTCCGGTTTCCACCAAGGCATACCGGGCCAGTGCTTCACACGCTCTACATCTCTCGGGGCATCTTCTTCCGAACTCATCTCAATCAATGCCAAGAGATCATGGATACCAGCTCCTGTTGATGGCTTCCCCTGATCCGTCCTAGGCTTTTCTATGTCAAGTGGCTGCTACCTCAGTCCTCCCATTGACAATTCTACTTACCGTTTCCCAGCTTTGTCACCCACAGCTCTATTCAGCTCCCCTATTACAAAAACCTCTGAGTACTAGCTGCGGGACGCCATGTTGCCAAGAGGGTGAGCGTGTCCAGCCAATGCGCAGGTCAGATATCAAGACCGCATATAGCAGGCCGGCTTCCCAGACATGTCTAAGAAGTACTGTTACTCAGAAGTGTAAGAGTAACTTTACCCATGTAGATTTACTTATTTGTAAAGTTACCTTTGGGAATAGCCCCCACAAAATTACTTAAGCAGAGCAGACATCTGATGATGAAGATTCATTGTCACATTAGGTATGAAAATTAATTGCATTATGAGGTTTTTGGGTTGGAGCAACCCTACTGGTTTATTATTGGGCTGCAAAATCCTGCCATTGATTAGATTCTTTTGTTATCTGTCTCACTACTTGGAATGACAATTTGATGCATGTGAAGGTGTAATACAATTTACTGGAACTTTTCTTTGCTCTGTCCTTGTTTTTAAAGGAAATAATTTACAGAAATTGCTAATCAAACCAAAGTAGAAGCATTGGCTTTGTGGGTTGGGATTAATGTTATCTTATGTCGTGGTTCTTTGGCTCTTCCAGCACTAAACCTACATGGCATGGCTTGATGTAATGAAACATTTTCATATAGATTGAATGTAATTGTTTACTGATTAAAAATAAGGATTGTTTTGACTAAATGTATATATTTTAAACCACAGATCCAACAGTACATCATGCCAACTGTTAATTCCAGTGACATCAATCATCTATGGCTCAGACTGGCGGGATTTCCTGGGGCAGATGCTGCAAACCACGTAAACTTGTGGCTGTCTCTTGCTCTATGTTTCCTGTATCTTCTCTCCATTTTGGGAAACGGGATCATTTTGTTCATCATAAAAGTAGACAACCAGCTCAGAGAGCCCATGTACATTTTTCTTTCTATGCTTGCAATTAATGATCTTTGCTTGACTCTCGCTACATTATCCACAACGCTCAACGTGTTCTTATTTGACTCCAGGACAATCCACTTCTTTGCCTGCTTGACTCAGCTCTTCTTTATACACATGCTTTGTGCCATGGAATCTTCCATTTTGGTGGCCATGGCCTTTGACCGGTTTGTAGCCATATGTAACCCTCTGAGATATGCATCAATATTGTATCCCAAAATTTCCAAGATCGGACTGGTGGCTCTGATAAGATGCTTTTGCCTTCATTTCCCTGTACCATTTTTGTTGAAAATTCTTCCATACTGCGATAAACATGCTCTCTCTTATTCCTTCTGCTACCAAACTGATGTCATGAAACTGGCATGCGCGGATCCTACCATTACTAGTACATACAGCTTGGCAGTCGTACTCACCACATATCCCGTTGATGCAGTGCTTATTCTTCTTTCATATGGGCTCATCCTGAAGGCTGTTCTTAGCAGAGCAGGGCAAGCAGAATGCTTGAAGGCACTGAACACCTGTGTGAGCCACATCTGTATTGTTCTCCTGTTTTACATCCCGCTGATCACTTTGTCGTTAGTCAGCAGGTATGCACAGACAGATTCAATTATTGCACGATTCCTGTTGGGTGGCATTTTGCTTGTAGTACCACCAGCTCTGAACCCAATGATCTACAGCATAAAAACTAAACAGATCCGAAACTCTATTCGCACAAATTTTGGGGCATGAAACGCGAAATGTTGAATTCCTTCCATGACCATGTACATTATCTTGAAACATCTTAACCTTGCATTATTTCACCATGCTCTCAGCTGGGTGTTGTATATACATCTACAAGCAGATGAATATATCAACTATAGCAACAATTATACTGGATAAAAGTGCAATTGAATTACATAGGACTTTGGAAGGGCAGAGATGGTGAATTCCTAATTAAATGTGTCTCCTTCTATTACTGGCTGAATTACTAATTTTAATCAGGAAATGCAGATGATTTGTGTTTCAGCAGAGAAACTTGTCAGGCATATCCAGGCTTTTCTTTTTAAAATATTCAAAAGAAACAGAGAGCATAAAAATGAAGAGAGATACAGAGCTATATATATAAATAACGAGAGACAGGAAGTGAGAAAGAGAAAAAGAGAGTGAGGGATGTGAAGGAAAGAAAAGAGGAGATAGGCATAAAATGAACAGAAAATAGTGTGGACGAGAGGGATAGAAGACGATACATATGTATGTATGTATGTATGTATGTATGTTCTTATATAGCGCTCGACTTACCCTAGGGCATCTCGGCGCTTGCATTGGGAACCCGTCCTGGCTTTTCCCTGTGAGATAACCCGAAATGGGCATCCCCAAGGTGAAAGCCAGGCATCCCGCCGCGGGGGGGGGGGGGGGGGGGCCGTAGTGGAGATTAACCCCTCCGCTGCGGCGGCTATTCCGCCGCAGCACTAAGGGGGTAGGGCTGCCACCCGGCGGTCACGTGCTTGTGACGGAACCGCTCCGTCACGGCTGAGCTGTGCTTGTGACGGAACGGTTCCGTCACGAACACGCCCGCTCAATGGAACGCGCCGCGCAGGCGCGAAATCAGCGCCGCACAGGCCGTGACGGAACCGTTCTGTCACAAGCACAGCTCACCCAAGGCTTGTGACGGAACGGTTCCATCACAAGCATGCAAGGGGTTAAGCAAGCTATTGCCCAGAGTTGCAGAGTGTGAACCCGTGATTCGAGTAGGCACCGAAGTAAGAATTATCGAGTCCATGGACACTTGGGCTCAGACCCTGCCGCGTCGGGAATTGAACCCTGGTCCCGGGTCTGACCTCTGCTTCAGGGTATGCCTGCTCTAACCAGTGAGCCACACTTCTCATAGCGATGGAGCATACAAAGAAGAAGGTTATAGAGAGCAAAGGGAAGGCAAGGTGCAAGGAAGGAATTTATACTGAGAAAGAGGGCAAGCGAGCTAAAGCTGAAGAGAGAGAGAGAAAATGAATAATGAAAAAGATATTGAGACGTTGTCAGGCGATAGTTGGAGATGTAAAGAACAGTGCTGATGGACATGCAAATTGGCATATAGGGAAAACATAACAAGTGAAAATGTTGTGAAGATAGGAAGAGTGGGAGAAAGATGGATAATGGCAGAAAGAAAGAGGGACTTGCCAGAGCGAGTGGGAAAGACAAAAAGCAGAGAAAGGGAAAGCTGGAGAGATGCTGATTTACTTTGTATGAGAAATGTGAATTATGCTATGGTATTATTAAGTAGAATACATTTATGTCATTCAAGAAAGAAAAAGAGTTTGCAGGAACATAGCAATTGTCAAAATGTTCATTAATTTCTTGTTACTTGGAAGTAAACACCCAGCTTTCTGCAAAGACTAAATATGAGAATGGAAGAAAGGGGACAGAGAGTTTGAGGGAGTAAAGGGAGCTAGATAGAGTGTTGCTGGGGTCGATGAAACCCTTCATTAAGTAATTAGTGATTCTACATCTAGATGAAGTAGTGTAGCTTCTGCCATCCTTTTAGTGTGTGTCATTTTCTTTGGGAAAAGAAACTACTGTAAATCACTGCACAGCAAAGTGGTTAGACTATGGTATGAAGCAAAATAACAAAATCAGGTTTCCCCAGGGCTAGTAGTGCTCTTAGACTATCACTTAGTCATTTTACTATCAGCTCTTCCTGGCTCCAATCAGACTGCTTCCTTTCTAGCAGAACTGGCTGGTTAGCCACATGACTTTCTGCCTTAATTCTGGGGATCCAGCAACAAGTTAGAAGTGTGTGGGGAGTCTACGGATGAGGATGGTAGTGATTTCTGAAATTCTCTACTTATTAAACAAATATCTCAATTCAGCAGAAAAATATATAACTACAGATAATAATGTTAGTTCCAGCCTGTTGTCCTTTAACCAGTTGGATCTGTGTGTATAAAGTATCTTCTGTCCATCAAGTTCAGATACTAAACCTATCAGTGATGCTGTAACTATTTTCAGAATACCAAACAAAATTACTTCAGCGAAGGTGAGGTACTTTGTAGAGAAACAAGATGCTTTGCCAAAATTAGCATTTTAGGTGGTTTACTATAAGTGGCGGCGGGTGACATTTACACGCCCAGTTTGCTCACTTCTCTTTGCCTGAAGTAAACTTTCCTTTCTAATATACTTTTTCTGTAATCTCTTCTCACCTTCAAGTACGGCACAGGACTGTGCTTTACTACAAACCAAAATGTTTGTTGTCAAAATGTATTCCAAGTTGTAAACACTTGTTATATTTTATAAATAAATCCCTTGCCCGGCTGGGCAAAGGAAGAGTATATAGTAGCCTATTGTGGTCTATATAACATCAGTGTGAAATATTACTCTAGGCTTAGGACCTTTGTTTTCGTAAATTAACTGATACCCATGGTCCATAGCCACCTAGTGGGACCCCTTGTTTTGAGAAAAAACTTGAGCGCAATCGCTGGATTGCAGGGGTTTCTATAAACCTTCAAACCTCGTCATACGAGGACGGCCACCCTAGTGCCATAGTACACCCATCTTTACTTTCTTCACCACTTATCTATAACTCTCTCACCCTTTAAGAGATGTCAACCCATGTTCTACTGTATACTGCCGATTACATTAAGCACTTATGCTCTAGGCCCTCTCTATTATCTGACACTCCAGATGTCCCAACAACGACTAACAGTTCCCTACCTGACCAACTCGAAAAATTGAAAAAGAAACAGGTTCGCCTACAATTAATGGTGTTAATGCTAACAGACTACTTAAAAGCTGAGGTCATACCAGTCGGTCTCCAGGTCCGAAACATCCCAGGTATTTTTACGGACAATCCAAAGTACACATCTAACTTCAGTTACATTGGAACCACGTGCTCTAGGCACTGGCTCGCATTAGGCATAGACATAGCCACAGAAACATTGCAATCTTTAGAAACAGAAATTGCAGATGTACTAAAACAAATCATTGATTCAGATCCCACTGCGGAGTGCAAAAACCTACTTGACCAAGTAGAAAAGACGGTGGCTGATTTTCACCGAATTGAACAGAACAAGAAGTCTAATAAAATCAAGAAAGACATAAAAACATACAGTATTGAAAACACCTACCCCTACCTACAAAAAGATTTTTACACCAACAAACCACACTTTAATCCTAACAGTAGTCCCTGGGTTAGATACAATAAACGTCAAAACCTGGTAGGTTTCTCTGATACATCTGGAGACTCCTCTGACAGTTCAGACCCAGGCGAAGGAGGAAGTAACCCCAGGCGAGGTGGTGGTGCCCAGTCTAATTTTTTATCCAGGGGCCAACCGAATACTCCTCAACGAGGACGGGTGAAGAAACCACAACGATGGTTCAATGCACCCGGCGAACGCAAGACAAGGAACAATTTCTACCAATGGTAGAACACACAACCAATGTCGAACCGCCATCTGAGATAATTCCCATTTTTAATCTATCTCAGCACATGCTGCAGGGCCCTGAACTTGAACTCCTTAAAAAAGGACTTTCCTTTGTACCTACCATTCGCCCCAACTTCATGGAGCTACAGACTGAGTTACTGAAATTTTTCAGACTGATTCGTCTTAAAGCCTTTTTCCAGCTGCACCCCACACCTTCCATCAGTTCCAACACACCTTTCCGCCCACCTTCCACCTTCTCACCCACAGCTAGTATGATCCCATCTGAAATTATAACCTTTGAAAAACTAGTCAGAAAAGATTTGGCTGAACTAGAGAAGCAAAAACTCTATATTCCGTATAATATCTCACGGCTTGAGAAAGATGCGATCAGCACGCTGAAAAGCAATTCGTCTCTCATAATAAAAAGTGCAGACAAAGGAAACAGAATTGTTTTACAGGATATTGACACTTACAAAAGGGAAGTCCTTCGCCAACTTGGTAACACTGATCATTATCAGCGTCTACCCGGGAACCCCACTAAAGATATCCAGGCTATAATATTAAAACTTACAACGGACGCACGAACTGAAGGCTATCTGAGTAAAAAAGAACACTGCTTTCTCAATGTGAAAAGCCCACGCCTACCTGTGATATATACTCTGCCTAAAGTCCATAAGAACATCGACAAACCCCCAGGCAGACCAAATGTCTCAGCCTGTGGTTCGATTTTGGAACCCCTGGGTGCCTACGTGGACTTCTTCATAAAAGAGTTTGTGCCAACTACAGCCTGCTATGTAAGGGATAGCATGGCGATGATAAACCTGATAGAACATTACCTCTTTGATCCAGCCATCAATACATTATGTACTATGGATGTAGAGTCGCTCTACACGAACATCCCTCAGACAGCGGCTCTTCTAGTCATCCAAAGAACACTGGACTCACGGCCTCGCCCTCACAGGGTCCCTACAATCTTTATTCTCCAGTTGCTTGAAGTATGCCTATCTAAGAATGTCTTTACCTTTGATGGCGCATACTATCAACAAATAAAGGGGACTTCTATGGGGGCAATTTTTGTCCCCAACCTGGCCATTCTGTTCATGGATGCACTGGAAAATGCCTCTATCCTGACTGACAGTAACCCATTCTTCACAGGAATATCACTGTGGCGTCGTTACATAGACAACATTTTTTTAGTCTGGAACCTTGACATTACCACACTGAACCTGTTTCTCCACTGGCTCAACAACAATTGTGCAGACTTAACCTTTACTCTGACTCACGACAAAACACAAATTGCTTTCCTAGACTTAACAATTTATCACAATGAAGGCGAGTTGCTAACACGCCTTTACAGAAAGCCCACAGAGCGGACACTCTGCTAAGCTACAATAGCAATCACCCGAGAGCTCTGAAAGACTCATTGCCCTACTCTCAATTTTTAAGAATAAGGCGCAATTGCTCGAACAAAATAGACTACTTCAGAGAAGCCAATGTCCTGGCCAACAAATTAAAAACACATGGCTACCCAAGAAGATTAGTTAAAGCAGCGTCCAAAAGGGCTTGGTACTGCCCACGCGAAGTTCTGTTAACACCAAAGACATGGGATAATACAGAAAGAATAGCCTGTGTAACCACCTTCTGCCCAGTGTCCAATAAAATCCGCAAGTCCATTCTCAGACATTGGCCAACCATAAACGCAGGCCCGGTCAATCTAGAGAGACCACTCTTTGCCTTCCGAAAAAATAAAAATTTGAGAGATCACCTGGTCAGGGCAGCTTTACCAGCCCCCACTCCCAGAGTAACTATAGACTCTAACTGTGGGTTACCACCATTGTTGGGGCATGTGAAATGTGGCCACTGCACTGTCTGTGAATACACAATTGAGGCATGTAATCTCTGTCATAATGGCATCAACTTCAAAATGAAATCTGTCACTAATTGTAACACCTGCAATGTTATGTATGCGATAATCTGTCTGTGCCAGAAGATGTATGTAGGACAAACCAGCCAAAAAGCAAAGACACGCATCTGCCAACATCAGAGCAAATTCAGATGTGGAACGCCCAATGCTCCGTTGGTTGAACACTTCTCAGAGCTAAACCACACTGCAGATGACATTCAATGGACAATCCTCAAAGCTATCAAGCTGCCACAAAGAGGAGAAAACCTGTCTCAACTCTTAAACAGAGAAGAACGTAAGTCCATAATCCAGTTCAACACTATCCGGACTGGACTAAACAAGAGTGAGGACTGGACAAACCTTCTCTAGCTGGAACACTTGCCATAAACAATGCCTCACACTATGCCGAATGTGTCAACAAGCTGTGAATGATGTGCTCTCCCCACAAAATTGCAGAGCCTCCTATGAGATATTGTATGTAATGTGCATAATGTAATCTGTTACCATCACATAATTCACTATGTGTCACATGCGCCGTACTTTAGGCACCTGTCGTTCGTCCCCTATCGCTTGGTCCAGCACTTCCGCCGCTTGTAGGCCGCACTGTAATCATTGTTACATTTTAACAAAAAAAATTTGTATTCACTTCCACTTGCGCCGTGTCTAAATCCTGCACTCCCTTGTGAACTACTCACTACCAATGCCCCACTCCAAGGTGGCCAACCCATCACCTTCAGCCATCTATGGCCCTCCCGAAACGCCCCGATCACGTGACTGGGGTCACATGATTCTGCATTCTTTACCCAAGATGGCGCGCCCACTCTCCAGGAAGCAGCTCACTTGGGGAAGCACCAGTGGACCCACAACGTAGCCGACCGCCTCGGATATCATTCCTTCAATCGGTAAGAACCCTATCCGTAGGTTAGATGATGACCGCTTGTCGACCACCGAGCCTCCAACTTAACCTATTCTCCCTCTCCACAGCGGATCGTGTATTCTACCGACCGTCACCTTAAGACAGAGCCGCCACACGGACCTGTCGTGACATCATACACCGATCCACAATCGGTAAGTTATTGGTACACAAGCTCTTGGTCCTCCGCCCATCGGTCCTCTAATGCCCTTGGTCCTCTAATGCCTTCACCTCTCTTTTCCAGCGGATCATAACTGATACGCTCCCCACCCTGTATCCAACATCACGCGCTTCCTCAACAATATACAAAGCCGTGCCATTCAGGACAACTCCTGCATGTATGGTATGTTTTAGCTCAAGACCCATATCTTACTCCTCGAACCTGGCAAACCACCTTTTTAACCTCCGTTTAATTCCTATGTCTAGCGCCAGCAGTTATTTACGCCCAGCGCCGGAGCCAACCCTCCTCTGCCCGTAAACCAGTTACCTCATATCGTTGCAGAGGTAAGCAGCGATTTATCCGCCCCAGAGGCGATCACGTTCCCACCCCAGGACTCACTTGTTTACCTGACACCAACACTATGTAATTGCACACGCTGCTTTCCTCCTCACTCCCACGGAGGGAGCAGCCACTCACCTATAACCGCCCTCACCCTGGCACAATGCTCCCACGTATCACGCCACAGCCAACAGGAATGACTCCAGTACTTTTGTCGACCCGTGTAAAACCTCCTGCACGACTGAAATTAGTGCCCACATAACCGAGGGCACCGAGCACTAGTACTTCGCTCCAGTACACCTTATCTAAATAACACGCCTGCTGGCATCTTCACTGCACTGCGATTCCGAATTGTGTAAGTATCTAATGTGGCTCAGTTGACCTCTAATTTCAGCACCAGAAAGCAACCTAATTTCTATTGCTTCTCTGTTTTTTCCCTGTTTTCTTCCCTAACAGGCGTACATACTGTTGTACCAGGCAATATAATTTCTAAATCCTGAAGATGATCCCTTTATAATTTGAGCCCGGGATCGAAACGCCGTCGACTCTTTTTTGTAGACATACAGCTAATTAATGTATACTACTGTTTGTATGTGCTACTCTGGGAATTACTGTCAAATTTGATGTAAAACAGTGCCCAGTTTGCTCACTTCTCTTTGCCTGAAGTAAACTTTCCTTTCTATTATACGTTTTCTTTAATCTCTTCTCACCTTCAAGTACGGCACAGGACTGTGCTTTACTGCAAACCAAAATGTTTGTTGTCAAAATGTATTCCAAGTTGTAAACACTTGTTATATTTTACAAATAAATCCCTTGCCCGGCTGGGCAAAGGAAGAGTATATAGTAGCCTATTGTGGTCTATATAACATCGGTGGGAAATATTACTCTAGGCTTAGGACCTTTGTTTTCGTAAATTAACTGATACCCATGGTCCATAGCCACCTAGTGGGTCCCCCTTATTGTGAGAAAAAATTTGAAAGTGACGAGGCATAAAAGGTCGGGATGAGTGTCCTGTGGCAAGCGAGCAAGCCCAAGTGTCATAAGAAGGGTTCGGGGGATTGTTCCTCTTGGGAAATAAAAAAAAGAAGAGTGGGCAAATGGTGCGTTTTCAAGCACATTTTCGAAAGCAAGGAGCTTAATAAAGCAATTGTGACTATTGTTCTTTGTGCACTCCACCCTGCTTCTTAAAATACCCTAACCCTGGTATTACATCACCACAACATTTCAAGTGCGAATCTAAAATGACTGGCTGATAAAGTGCTGGCATGTACTAGTAGGATACCATCTGACACTTTATCATTCAGTTCCAAAAACATACATGGAAATTACATGCTTAAGGTCAAACAACGCTCAATTTTAATTGTTGCTGTTTCAGTTCTGACGATGCAAGCTTAATTTCCAGACTCTTTAATACCACTCTGTTTCAAATGCTTCGCTTTCAAAGAGTTAAACGTGAATGATGTTGATGTTTTCAATATATTATTACAAAGAGATTAGAATTTTGAGATGATTATAAAAATAAACTGGCAAGCCACCATATTATACTGTGTAAATGTATGTTACTGGCAGTATCAGTAGCGACCATACGCCAAAGTGTCCAAGTTGTGCACACCTTGTGATGCCTCCCTCCCTCTCCACACTTTTCTTCCCCTTTTTCAAGGCCTCACCGGGGTAGCATACATTCTCTGTCCTGCGCTGTGTAATAAATATTACTTTCAGACACTTGGTTCGGCCGTGCAAACACTCAGCAAGCCGAGGAGAGAGAGGGAGATAAAAAAAATGTTCATGGAAATAAATTGCTGTGTAAGTACTGCTGACTGAATTAAAACCTGCCAGAAAACCCCACACAGCTATCAGTAACCATGGGTCAGGAGAGTGAATTGAACATTGAATTCACCAGACAATGTACAAATAACAGTGTTTGCAAGTTCGGGCTGTAGCCTTGTCTAACGTTTCCTATGGAAAATAACATGGAGAAAGCACTTTTTGGGACCCTTCTTTTTTCTCAGGCCCGCTTGCCGAATTACGCCTAAACTTTCAGGATGGGAGCGGACTGGAAGGCCCCACGAGTTTTAAAAATGTTGCAAAGATTCATCATCCAGCGCCAAAGTTATTGGGAATAGAATGATGCAATTTTTCTATGGTAACTAGGTCCTAACTATAACTACCTACTGGTGATATATATCATACAATAGTTGACAGTGAAACCCTACAGCAGCTAGCACCTAACCTGCTATCCTCAAGGTTATAAAGAAGGAAAGTACTCTAAATACGTGTGCATGCTGTCTGAGCATCCACTGTCAAGGTGCAGTCCTCACTGGACTTAACAATGCTCAACATAAAAGAGCAATCGGTGCACCACCACATCAATAGTATAACAATTTACAAGGTCTGTAGCCAGAGTTTGTTCTTCAAGTCTTCTTTTTATTTAATGAACATATCATGCAACATGTAGTGCAGACCAGCCAACGCCTTTCGTCCAATACAATGGACTTCTTCAGGGTATATGCGAGTTCATCTTACATCAGGGGCCATTGTATCTGTGGCAAATGCAGATGATCAATGTATAATCAAATAACTGGAGATCAAACAGATCAATCACTCTGTGTATGGTATACATTAATTGCAAGTAGCAATGTCCTAGTATCAGATGCCGTAAATATAGGGTGAATCAAAAATTAAAAAACGCTGGGGAAAACCATACTTGAGATGGCCAAAAGCAGATAGAATCAACAGCTCAGCACCATAATAAGAGACGAAACTGAGTTCTTCAGTCTATAGTTGGAGAACAACCATCGCAATAGGGATTCCCACCCGCCACAGTAGGATGGTGGGTGGGTGGGTGGCGGTCAAATGGGGGGATTTGTCTTCCCTACAATGGTGGGGGTGCCTGCCAGGCACAGCGTAGGGATCACAATGTCCCTTTTCACCCACTGTTTCTTGTCGTATAACCTGTCATGAAAAGGCAGGTGGAAAGGGATGTTGGGGACCCGTAGTGGGACCATTCCCCCTGGCCCTCAGTTGTGGGTTTTGGGGCCAACTATGGTACCCCCTATATATCCTTGCACCATGTGGCAGGCAATGCATGGTGCCTTCCACGTAGAGCAGGGATACGTGCAGTGCCCCCTTTTAGTACTGCGGCATATGCTGCAGCCAGCAGCACCCGCTGCAAAACAAAATATAGGCATTGTGACCGCCGTTATGGCGATCACATCCTAATGCCTACGGCAGGACCGCCGACAACCTGTTGGGTTGTCTCATTTATAAAAGGATGGTGGTCGGTCATCCTAATCAGCCCCTTGGTCATTGTTGGGGGATTCAGAAGTGCCCATATGGAGATAAACTGTGAAAAAAATGGTTGTAGTTTTTTTCAGCAGGACACGTAAAAAAAACAAAGAAAACGCTGGCTGGTGTTGATTATTTAAAATTATTATGACCCCGGGGACAAGTTACAACTCGGAGGGTCATCATTTTTTTATATTTGGGAAGGGGGGCATGAGTCGGGCCCTCTTGCGGAGCAACTCTTGGACTCCAGGTGCCTTATCCCCTGGGGCCAAATACAAATATAGGGGGAGAGTCGCATCTGTCCTCCCTTCTGAGCCACTATTGGGCCTTGGTGACAATTTGTGAAAAAGAAAAGGGAGGAAGTATACAGCCCCCTCTCCCTGAACCACTCTTGGGCTCCAGAGATCCCGTCCCTAGAGGCAAAATGTATTGACCTTTGGAATACCATCCTCCCAGAGCTAATACTATGTAGAGTCCCAGGAAACCCACCCTTAAAACACTGTGATTTTCTGCCCGGGGAGAGTGTAGCTTATTCTGCCCACACCCAGCTGGGAATGGAACTCAATTTTTCTCCCACCCGAGATTTGGAGCCAAGCGGTGGGAGAAAATGAAAGGTGCCACTCAATATGGTGCTGGCTGGTGAACTGATTGGGGCCACAGGGGCCTAACGGCTACCTCATCAGCCCCAATGTGTCCTGCAGTGTGCTTGATCCAGGTAGACATCTGGACACGCACTTAATGTAAATAGGCTGTCTTCCACCATCACACACAATGTGTGCCAGCTGGGACTGCTGGGGCCCTAGGGCTATCATCACAGCCCCCAAATAAATGTAACCATTTGGGAGTCATTGGTGTCCCGGATGGGCAATGGAAAACTAACAAAAACATTTCTTTTTTTAGAAAGTGAAAAACAAATGAGCAGCTGGAGGGTCGTTTATTATGTACTATTCCTTGAAGTAGTGCCCCGTAATGCCCTGTGAGGGCCATTTACATGTTTTGTTTTTAGCTTTGTGATGTCCCTAGAGAGGGCAGGCGCACCACCTAGCTTTTTCTTAATGTTGTGGGGGACTACGTGAACTGCAGCCGTCCCTAGCCATATTAATAAAAAGCAGTAAGTCTTCTGGGCCATTACATCCATGACCCCAGTACAACTTACCATCACTTTTTAATTCACTCCTAAGTGGAGCTCCATGCTCTTAAAATGAATTGCAAGGCTCTCTAGTGGTTGTTTTTATGATTGCCTTATGTGGGCTGAAAATGGTAAAGTTGTTTATCTATATATTTTTTAAATGCCTTTGAGGAGAGTCTGATGTGGATTGAGAAGTGTGAGCATACCCCAGTGTAGAAAGAACATCAGACTGTAACTATTTTTCCCTGGGTGATAGGTGACAATAAAATATAACACACTAAAGAAATGCAGCAATCACATTTGATAGGGGTGAGAGCCCTATCGGAGCTTAAGAATTGTACATTTTTATGATCTGGGAATATTTTGACTATATGTGTAGCCCCCGGTCGGTAATGCCTCCATTCAGTGGGCACCAGTTTCATGGTCAGAAGTTCTCTTGAAGCCAACATCTAGTTTTGATCCGCAGGAAGAGGTTTTTGGAAGAAAAGTCTATGACATGCATGCGGCCAGCTGAATGATTGACACTTTTTTTAGGTGCTTTGTTACAGGTAATACTATTTTTGAAAAGTGCTGGATGAAATGATGATAACAATTGGTGAAGCCAAGTATCTGTTGCTTTTCCTTGACATCTGTTGGAGTTGGCCAATTGGTGATGGATTTCTACTTTTTTGGGGTCCATAGGGATGCCTGTTGTAGATAAGTGATATCCAATAAACTGTATTGACTGTACATTGATGGAACATGTGTTTAATTTTGCAAAGAGAGCGCTTTCCCTAAGGTGCTGCAAGACGGCACGTACATGCTGTACATTTTCTTGTTCTGATTTTAAGTGAATCAGAATGTCATATATGTTGATGATGCAAAAGACAAACAATTGACGAACAGAATGCAGAACAAATAAAAACATTCACCCCAAGTCATGAGATCTGGGTTAAATTCATCACTCTTTTGCTCACCAAGCCACCCCGAACATGCAAATCAGTCTTGATCATGTGCCTCATGGGGACAGTCCAGCACAAACTGCCAAGCCAGGTCCTCCCTGGACCGGAAACAAGCATCCTAGGACCGGTTTCGGGGTTTCACCCCTCTTCAGCCAGGATAACTTGATTCCAGTGGCACAGTGAGCCCAGGATCCACGTCTGGGAATACCTGGCGCACTTTGGGCGAGAAAGCAAAAAGACACTCAATTGATGGACGGAATGCAGAACAAATCAAAACATACACCCCCAGTCAAGAGATCTGGGTTAAATCTATCGTTCTTTTGCTCATCATACCACCCCAGTTTAGACCTGGCCATATACAAATCAGTCTTGACCCTGTGCCTCATGCGAACAGTCCAGCCTGAACTGCCAAGCCAGGTCCTCCCTAGACTGGAAAAAAGAATCCTAGGACTCGTTTCAGGGTTTCACCCCTCTTCAGCCAGGATAGCTTGATTCCAGTGGCACAGTGAGCCCAGGACACACATCTGGCATACCTGGCGCACTTAGGGCGAGAAAGCAAAAGACACACAATTAATGGACGGAAAGCAGAACAAAGCAAAACATTCAACCACAGTCAAGAGATCTGAGTTAAATCCATCATTTTTTCCCTCACTATGCCACCCCTGTTTAGACCTGGCCATATGCAAATCAGTTTTGACCCTGTGCCTCATGGGAACAGTCCAGCCCAAATTGCCAAGCCAGGTCCTCCCTGGACTGGAAACAAGCATCCTAGGACCGGTTTCAGAGTTTCACCCATCGTCAGCCAGGGTAGGTGATTCCAGTGGCACAGTGAGCCCAGGAGCCATGTCTGGCATACCTGCCGCACTTAGGTCGAAAAAGCAAAAGACACACAATTTATGGACCGAACGCAGAACATATCAAAACATTCACCCCAGTAAAGAGATCTGGGTTAAATCCATCATTCTTTTGCTCACCATGCCACCCCAGTTTAGACCTCGCCATATGGAAATCAATCTTGACCCTGTGCCTCATGGGAACTGTCAAGCCGGAACTGCCAAGCCAGGTCCTACCTGGACCTGAAACAAGCATCCTAGGACCGGTTTTGGGGTTTCACCCCTCTTCAGCCAGGATAGCTTGATTCGAGTGACACAGTGAGCCCAGGACCCACCTTTGGGCATACCTGGCACTTTTAGGGTGAGAAAGCCAAAGACACACAACTGATGGAGAGAATGCAGAACAAATCAAAACATTCACCCCCAGTCAAGAGAGCTGGGTTAAATCCATCATTCTTTTGCTCACCATGCCACCCCAGTTTAGACATGGCCATATGCAAATCAGTCTTGACAGTGTGCCTCATGGGAACAGTCCAGCCTGAACTGCAAAGCCAGGTCCGCCCTGGACCAGAAACAAGCATCCTAGGATGGTTTTGGGGTTTCACCCCTCTTCAGCCAGGACAGTTTGATTTGAGTGGCACAGTGAGCCCAGGACCCACCTCTGGGCATACCTGGCGCTTTTAGGGTGAGAAAGCAAAAGACACACAACTGATGGACGGAATGCAGAACAAATCAAAACATTCGCCCCCAGTCAAGAGAGCTGGGTTAAATCCATCATTTTTTTGCTCACCATGCCACACCAGTTTAGACATGGCCATATGCAAATCAGTCTTGACAGTGTGTCTCATGGGAACAGTCCAGCCTGAACTGCAAAGCCAGGTCCTCCCTGGACCAGAAACAAGCATCCTAGGATGGTTTTGGGGTTTCACCCATCTTCAGCCAGGATAGCTTGATTCCAGTGGCACAGTGAGCCCGGGACCCACGTCTGGGCACACCTGGCACACATAGGGCGAGAAAGCAAAAGATACACATTTGCATTTAGCTGTGTCCGAACTGGGTTGGCAAAGTGAGCTAAAGAATGATGATGGATTCAACCCAGATCTGTGACTGGGGGTTAGTATTTGAAAAGTTTCAGTGCTCTGTCCATCATCTAATTATGTTTGCTTTGTTTGCCCTAAGTTGGCAGGGTATGCCCAGATGTGGGTCCCTTGCTCACTTTGCCACTGGATTCAAGCTAGCGTGGCTGATGAGGGCTGTTATGGATGCTTGTTTCCAGTCCAGGGAAGACATGGCTTGGCAGTTTGAGCTGGACTATTCCCATGAGGCACAGGGTCAATAATGATTTGTATATAGCTGTGTCTGAACTGTGGTGGCAAAGTGAGCTAAAGAATGATGATGGATTCAACCCAGATCTGTGACTGGGGGTGAGTGTCTGAAAAGTTTCAGCGCTCCGTCCATCATCTCCTTGTGTCTGTATATGTCGATGATTGCACAAACATCCAAAAACTCCCTCAAGACCTCAGTAATGGAACATGAAGTGTTGCCATAGCCTTACATAGCCCGAGGGGCATAACACTATACTCAAACAGCCCAAACTTCGTCCTAAAGGTGGTTTTCCATGTAGCCCCTTCTTGTACACAAATTAAGTGATAAGCTCCCAATAAATGTTGTTTCTTGTAAATGGTGGAATTTCTGACGTAATCAAGTAGTACCGGAATTAACAGGAGAGGATTGCAGATCTTAATATTCACCTTATTGAACACCCTATAATCTACACAACCCCTCAGCTCCCCATTCTTCTTTGGTACAAAGAAGAGTGGGGAAGACAAATGTAACAT
Organism: Lissotriton vulgaris; assembly: GCF_964263255.1. Taxonomy (NCBI): domain Eukaryota; kingdom Metazoa; phylum Chordata; class Amphibia; order Caudata; family Salamandridae; genus Lissotriton; species Lissotriton vulgaris. The sequence goes on along the minus strand of NW_028253230.1, from coordinate 1,956,016 downwards.
GGAGTGGTGGATAAAACCTATCCCAAGTAGTTCATCCAGATATTTGCGTAGACATTGAGTTTCAGGTTCTGTCAATGTGTAAACTTTGCTCCCGGGAGGAGATCTATGCAGCAACCAAAGGCTCTTTGTGAGGGCAGTTGGGTAGCTTTCATGGGTTCAAAAACCCCTTGAAAATCATGGCATTCTTTAGGTAGTTTAAGGTTTTCTGTTCCTTGGACCAAGGCAAAATGGAGAGGTATATTCACCTCTGGGGCCTCTTGCTAGCAGGTAGTAGTGCAGAATTGTGAGTCCAAGGTTATGGTGCTGTGTACCCAATAGATATTTGGATTATGTTGTTCTAGACAAGGTACTCACAAAATTACCCCAAAGGTGGGAGTGTCTATTAGATCAAAGACAAGTCATTCAGTATGCTCATTATAGCACACTAAGGAGCAACTCACAAACGTAATCTAAGACAAAAGACTAACTTTATGACTTTTGGAATTCACAGAGATAATTTACAACTCGCATCTTTATGTCCGCAGTAGGGACAGAATCTCTGCACCTGGGCCGCACTCTATGCACCCAGGCAGTACTCTCTGGCTCGGGCTGTACTCTCTTGCTCAAACTGTACTCTCCGGATTGAGCAAACCTTTCTGGGATATGATGTAGTGTCTGGCCACACCTTTTTATCTGCCAAAACTGATTTCATGACCTTCTCTACCATTTATCACACGTTCCTAATGTTCCATTTTGTAAAAATTGCATTCTGTCCCATTGATTACACTTCACCCGGCCTGAGCAGGAGAGTACAGCTCGAGCCAGAGAGTACAGCCCAAGCCGGAGAGTATAGCCGGGGTAAGGAGTATGGCCTGGGTGCTGAGGTTCCGGTCCAACTGCGGACATGAAGATATGACTCATCCAAAAGTCATAAAGTTAGTGTTTTGTCTCAGATTACCTTTGTGAATTGGCCCCTAGGTTTAGAGGCTCTGTTTGAAAACAAATTAGTCCTGAAGACAACTTTGAACTACCTACTGCTCGCACAGGCTCAGGTCATTCTTTGGGAACTTTTGTGAGCTTGAGCTTGGCAGCTAGGATCAGATCAAAAGAAATATCTTTGGCCCCTGAGTCATGAAGAATGGATATTATGTGTCTCCGCTGTGGGGATAGGATTACTGTGATTCAGGTAGAAGATACCATGAAATTAGTGTTCCTACATTGTTCGGAAATTGTGAGATCCGTACAGCTTCTCTCAACAAGATGATATTCCTTCTGGTAGAGAGCCTTAGTTTTCCCTGTTCTTAATCGACCTCTACACTAGCTCAAACCCTACTCTTTTTTGGTATTGAAAAACATTCACTAGCAAAATTACGTTTCTGTTCCTCTTTAAATAGTGGACCCCTTATACCTACTATCGGCATAGGTTCAGTATCAAGAATCTTACTATGTGACTCCTTCTCGGTTTTGAGTCCAATTACTTTGGTATCACTGCAAAATCAGTCACCATTCTATCCCCCCAATCAGTGATCTAGCTTACCCACAAGGTAAATAAATTCTGCTTAATCATCAGGCAGGTCAACAATGTGCTAGAGGGAATTTTTATGGTAATTTCTTAACCCTCAATAGAATAAGGATGTTCTTTTCTGTTCTGGCCATCGTGTTTATGCCACCAGTCGATTGAAAGTAGTGATATAAGTCGTCAGGTATTTAGAACCTTGTCGTAGGTACAATAACTCATTGTCACTTGCTTGGATAAAAACAAGATGATTTGCAAATAACTTAGTCATGGCAGCCTTAAAAGCAGAATAGTTGTGCAAAAAGGGATTGTTTGTTTTTATTAAAGGAATTGGCTAGTTAGCGGATACACTTCCTAAATAAGAGATTACAAACGCTACTTTAGCAGTGTCATAGGGGAACGCCTGAGGTTTGCATAGTAAATGTAATTGGCATTGAATAATAAAGGCTACAAATTTAGTACTGTCACCATGAATGCGTTCTGGAGCTGCTAAGGGCACAGGACTGGGTGTAGAGACATCCACATTCTGGCCAGTAGTTGTAAACTCTCCTCTCAGAAATGGTTCTCCAAACACTGTCCAGGTCAAAACTGGGCAACTATCCTTGAGTTTAGTATCCCATAATTGTGTGAAATGTGACATCACTCATTGGAAATCTTCTTTAAGGGTTGAATGTTCTGCTTTTCCGATCTAGTTGCAACTGCTGCATTAACTCTGATAAGGCTTGTGCTAGACCGCCTGTGACTATTTGGTCTTTATTGGTCATGGCACCACCTGAAAGTGTGGCTTAGCCTTCTGCCATGAGCCACCTACCTGGGTCCCAGAAGATTACAATGGGGCCGTGACACTATTTCCCAAATCCTATCGAGACTTGCCATCGGTTTCCAGGAGGAAACTCTGCTCCGGCAGAAAATCCCAGGGGGAAGGGGCCTGGAATGGAGAGAGCATGTAGACTTAAAGATGATGTAGCTCGGCTACTCAACAGTAACAACACAGCAGGCATTCACACTACTCTAATGAATGGTACAGGCAGATATGGTACCTATAAAGAAACAAATCATAAGGCTATAATCTAGCATTACCTCTTTCTCTTAAGGTATCACCTCACAACCCGATGTTCCTTCATCAACATTTTCAAAACTGTAGTGAGTATGATTTAAGCATCAAACCCACAAGCAAACTTAGACTGGGTTAGCTTCATCCCAGCCCTCTCTGGCAGAGCCCTGAAAAGAGTATGTACAAGTTGAACAAACACACTGGTTACGTTTGTTTGCAGCACAATGTTACGTCTGAGCTCAGCACATAGTAAAATCAAGTCTGTTAATGTGTCTCTCATTTTCTTTGTGTTCTTTTTCCCATCCAGGGGCGGGACTAATGCAGGATGTTCTTTGCAGTGAGGTCGAAGCAGAACGATAAAAGGAGCTGGTAAGACAGAGTCCTGGAACCAGGGAAACAGTTAAGTGGCAGGCAAAGAGACTAAGCGAAGGGAAGGAGTGTGGAAAGTCTTTAAATAAAACTGCTTTAGAACTTTCATAAAGGTCACATTCAAATTGTTTATAACAAGGAACAGGTGCATATAACTAACATGACGAGGCTGTGTTCTAGAAGGTGCTTTAAAATGTTCACAAAGGTTGTGTCCAAATCGCTTAAAGACAGGAACAGGTGCAGATGATTCATTTGATGAGGCTGTCTTCTAGAAGTTGATATTTGAATGTTGACAAAGGCTGCATTCTAATTGCTTATTGCAAGGAACAGATGCCGTAAATTTGTTTGATGAGGGCTGTCTTCCAGAAGGTTTACGTTGAGGTCATGTATGCCAGTTGCATGATGCTTTTTCCTGTGGATTTTCTGGATGTTTCCATGGCGCATGAAACTGGACCTTGCATATGCAAGAAAAACTTTGTAGAAGCTATTAAGCGTTTTCAAACAAACCAGAGAATGCCATCTGCAGCTAGCTATCACGAATGGCATGCAATATGTTAAAAAGTCCGGGTACAAGATGTTTGTTCATTCATAAGTGTTGGGAGAAATGATGTGACTTGTGCCAGTATATTGTAATAGACAAGAGATGTGAGCTGTGGCAGGAATCCTTACACTATTTTTAAACATTTCATGTGTGAATTGTTTAAATATTCACCTAAATAAAAATATTGGTCATTTTTAGACATTGCTTATAGATTTTCTTTATATATATTGGTACACTCACCCCTTGCTAAAGCCAAAAGGCCCATTCTTTAAATTTTGGTGTTGTGACTCTTTGACAGAGTCTGAAAGTCTGCCTGAGTGCTGCCAGGACCTACAAGACAAACTGCATGCTGCGCATGCTAGAAGGCCATGTGTGGTGTGGGATTGCTTGCCTGCGAGGAGTTGGATGCATACCCTGGCCGTAGCCAATGCCCTGCTACCAACCCCACAGAGCGCGTGGCAAGGTGTTGCCTGCCCAATGGGGGTTCGGGAAAGCTAATTTTACAGCTTCCAAAATTCATAAAGGAATTTTGTTTTGCACTTGAATACCTTGTACTTTGTGTTAGAGTAAATGATTATGCAGTTAATTCAAATTTCTTTATTCGAATTTCAAGAATTCATAAAAGCACATATATAAATATAAAATTTCATAAAATCCATTACAATAATAAGATCATTACAAATAAGCACTGATGATTCAAGTTTAAGCATTGTCCATCATCTTACGAGCGCAAACAGCGATTTTTTAGAAAAGTGCAAGTGCTGCAGATTATTTCCTCATTTTCCAAGGTAAGCGGCAACAGATGAGATTCATCCAAAGTAATAGGTCTATGTTTTAAAAAAAAATGTGATTAAAAGCCATTTGGTATAGTGTAGATAAAAATTACATGAGAAAAGAAAATGTATGTCACTTTGTTTACTTAGCCCATTACAGGGGCAGCTTATTTTATTTAGACTGGGGTGGAAACCCAGTGGAAAATTTAACAGGAATCTAATGGATCCAGCCCTTAATCGAAACAGGAGACTTCTTTCCCAATGCGTCATTGGTACAGTTAGGTACAGTGCTAGGGGATATCTGTTTAGTTCCATATCCATATACCTAACAACTGTAGTTTTCTCTAAATCTATCCTATTTCCAAGCCATTGTATAAAGTGCATAGAGTGCTTCCTTCAATTTAGTTTTTTTCACCATATTAACATTGCTTGGATTAGTGAAAATGTTATCTTTCCCTATCTTGTACAGACTTTTGTGGACAAACGAGAGCCATGGGATCTCTATCTCCCTGTCACAACTTAGGCAGTCAGTTATTATGTCTTGAGTCAGAGTAGCTAAGCTATTCCTCCATATCGAGTGTCAAAATAGCACCGGTCGCGCACTAATAAAATCTGAAACAAATTGTAGATTTAATTCACTGTGCACAATGTAGTTAGATGTGGAGATTGGTAAGCTTAGCAACTTTCTGCAAAACCGGTTTTCTTCTTGTTGTATGTGACAATTATTTCCAATGTCCCATGCTTCTGCCCCATAAGTAGCTATGGGCACGCATTGTAATTTAAACATTTTAACAATTGCTTTTGTGGCCCCGGATCTCTTCGGTCTGGGGATACTTAAAATAGAGTTAATGGCTTTTGAGAATTTGCTCGAGGCCTGGGCCAAATACCCAGACCATGAGCCATTCGCAGCAAAGGCCACTCCTAAATATTGGAAAGTTTGTGTAGCGGTAAGTCTTTCATCCCCTACCTGTATAGAGTTCAACTGTCTTTTCCCTGGGCCGCAGGACACTATAAAAGATTTTTTTTAATTAACCTGCAGGTCTAATTCATCCATAAATGTCTTAAAACTTTTTACTAAAATACGCAGCGAGTTAGGGGTGCGGCCCATTAGGACCGAATCACCTGCGTAAAGAAGAGTGGGTAGCTGTTTGCCGTTTATTATAGGAACGTCCAGTGTGGAGTTTTCAAGGTAATTACTAAGGCCGTTAATATAAATAATAAAAAGCAGTGGTGCTAAAACGCACCCCTGCCAAACTCCCCTTCCTATTCTTATTGGCCCGGATAATTCCCCTCCCGTTCCTATTCTCACTCTTGCTTTTAAATCTGTGTGTAAAAAAGCTAAAAAATGAACCAGTGTATCATCCAGTCCGTAACCCAATAAAATAGACCAAAGCTTGGACCTGTTAACTAAATCAAAAGCGGATGAAAGGTCCATAAATGCTAAGTAGATCGGCGCAGAGCAAGCAATTTTATATTTATCAATGATTAATTTAAGATTTAAACATTGTTCGACTGTGCCGACCCTACTTCTGAATCCCAATTGACATGGTGATAAAATGCCACATTCCTCTGTCCAGAGAATTATTCTATTATAGATAACGCGGCGCAAAATCTTTAGCGTGTTGTCTAACAGCGAGATCGGTCTGTAATTAGCGGGATCAGACCTGTCTCCCTTTTTATATGTGGGGACAATTATACTAGTTTCCCAGGTTTCGGGCATCTTCGCTTGGGGTAAACTAATAAAAACATTCAGGAGCATAGGTGCCCAAAGGTCAGGTTTCCATTTAATAAGGTCTACGGGCAGCCCATCAGGTCCGGGCGCCTTATTGCCAAGACTCTAGGCGATTGCCTCCTCCACTTCCCCCAGAGTTATCTGCAACTACTAAACTGTTCTGGCATCTCGTAAGTCGGACTATCTAGTGGAAAGGCATGCATTTTGAAAAATGTAGTTCCCAAGCACTACTTGCAATACTGCAGCTTATTGGTGTTAGTTGTTGGCCCATATTCCGGAGTTCTTTTACCGCAGCCCAGAATATGTTACTACATTTCCCCCCTGCGGTTTCGGCCAGGATTTCCCAGCGTTCACCCAGGAGTGTGCCTCTCCGTTCGTCTAGTGCTAGTTTATAGGCTTTCCTTGCCATACTAACAGTTGACCTGATTCGAGGGATCTCGGTAAGAGCTTTACGCAAATTCCTATTTGCCTTTGAACAATTGCAGCCCAACCACCTCGGGTCTTTTGGGTGCGAAGGTGCAGGGACTGATAGGAGGGATCTAACCGCAGGGCATGGTAGATTCCAGCTACATTCCAGTAGCTGCCATCCTTTCCGCCTCCATCCGCACCATGTCCTCCATGAGCCTCCAGATGTGTGCCAGTCCCCTGCTGGTATCGCTGGAGCCACTCTGAGCGAACAGGTGTTCTTCTCTCTGCATCATGACTCCAGCAATGTCAGTCAGGGCTTGAGACCATGGATCGGGCCTACACACCCAAGGATGGTGTCAAGTTTGGTTGCCATGTTGCCGAACCCAACCGCGCCTGCTTTACGGTCTCCCTCTGGCACTCCAGCACACGCTGTTGGAAGGCCATTTGTTGTTCCTGCGGGTCTTGGGGGAGTGCCAGGGCTGTGGGTGCCTCCTGCTGGGTGCTTTGGGTAGTGGTGGGGTCTCCTCCATGTAGCTGGGCTGCCCTGATCCTGGAGGTGAGTGGCGGATGAGGTCAATGATGTCTTGGATGGTTTGGGTGTCGATGCTGGTGTTGTCATCCTCATCATCAGTGGAGAGTGGCTAGGAATGCTCTGCAGGAGGTGTTGACGGTGCCCCTGTGATGTGAATGGAAGATGGTGTAGCCGCATGGTACATGTTGGCATTCAGACAGCATGGCATTGTACATTGTGACAGTCTGTCGATATGGGCGAGGACCAAGACTCATTGTGGGTGTGCACTGTGCTTTACTGTGCATGTGTGCCATTGTGCCCATCTCCACCCATCCCCCCAGTACCTGGTGGTCACTCACCCTGTTGTGGTTGTGTTGTGTCTTGTCAAACAGTGTCCGCTCGCCTGACTCCGGCCACATTCTCCACACTGATGACTGTCAACACCAGCTCCTCCATGTTATCCAGCTCGAGCTTTGGCGCTGGACCCCCACCTTCAGTCTGCGTTGCTGCCTTCTGGTTGGTGAAGAGTTTCTCCTCGGTCCACCGTTTGATGTCATTCAATCGCCTCTTGCCCTCGTCTATTGTCCTCTTGTGCTCACCGATGGCATTCACCTTGTCCACGATGTCCCACCATATCTCATTTTTGGTGCCCAATGACACGTTTGAGGTGACGAACAGTTGTTGATGGTGTTCCATCACCTCCGTGACTATGATCCTGTTTGCCTGCGGACTGAACTTTGTCTTCCTCTTCTTCTTGTCCTTGCCCTTCCCTGTCCCCGAGGTCCTGGGCTGGTCGTCTGGGGTGCTTGTGGAGTTGCGCTTGTCCGCTGCACCTGCTCCGGCTGCCTCAATGGTGCTTGGATGTTGGTCAGTTTGTGTTTAGGTGTTTTTTCTACCTTTATGGTGATTTTTCCAGCCTGCCAGGTGTGTGTTGCAGGCCTAGCACTGCTTATCGCTGATTTGGTCATCGCTCTTTGGCCCATCACAGGTTTTTTGGTGTTGTGGTTTGTCTTTTTGTCTCCATTGAGGTGGTTGTATCGCGGACATTGGCCATGGTTTCGGCAGACTATCGAATGCTACCGCCACGTTGTGAATTCCACGTTGTCACAGAGCTGTTTTCCAGTGATAGGTTGTGATGTTAAAAGTTGTGTTATGCTACTCTTGTGGTAGTTATCACACATTCTTGTGAATATGCCCATTGGTCTTCTGATAGACCTGATACTCTTGAGATAGTGTTTCCCTAAATCTTTTGATTTTTTCTCTTGTTTTCTTCTGCTTCTCTTTTCGGGGCCTTAGGACTCTGGGCAGTTTACTGCTGTAATGCAGTGTGAAAGCGTGTGCACCCTTATTACACTTGCTAGGAAGTGGTGCTTACCTTCTTGGTTTAGGTGTTGTTCCTGTGAGTACCCCGTAAAGAGGTATATCACATACCCAGGGCCGCAAAGATTGTGCGACCCACAAAAATAGCCTTTACAACATGTCTTAGGCCTGCCAATGCATGGCGGGTGTGCACATTTGAACTTATGCTGAGGTTGGCTTTTCTAAATCATTAGTCAATGCTGAGGGTGCCTTTCACTAACACTTGAGCACCCCTAGTGTTGTAAATAAAACAGCGATAATGTTAAGCATTCGCTGAAGACATGATATTGTGTTTTTAGTATAGTTTTCCCGCTCATACTTGAATGTACGGCCGGACTCCATTTTGTTTTCTGGCCTCCATCTTGTAGGCTACATCATGCTATGTGCTCGCCACGAGACAAGTCCTACCTCGCTGACCGTCACTTTTGGAGTTTGCCCAGCAACAAGCTATAAATAGTTCCAGCTTATCTAGCGCATGCTCAGTACATGTAACATCTGTTTCTGCTTAGAGGGGATCAGAATGTGCATTCAGGGGGCTTCATGAACCGTTAACTCCACCCATGTATTGATCATGTTCAAGAAATGTCCTTATAGGGCCGTAAATCATACTTTTGAGCTGTAACCGCCCACTTATGAGCCCCTTCTTTATGTATAAAAGGGGACCGCATGTTCAAGTTCTTTGTGCTACCTTGTACAATACTGTAGAGTGCTGGTGGGGTGTAGTACCACCTTTAAAGGTTTATTAAACTATGTCTTTGTATTTCCAGTTTCCGTGCCAATTTCTTGTGTAGTCTGAGGACTTTGCGTACAGAAGGTCAAACCCTTTTCGCACTCACGGGCCTGGCTGAGGCCGGTATTCATCAATTGGCGCCCGTCACGTGGGGCTCATCGGCGACTCAGATGCTCGAAGGACTGGTCTTGACGAAGGATTGGAACCTTGCCGGGGACGTGATCACTGCCAGCGGTGCCTTTAGTCCTGGCATCCCGAGGTATTCTTCCTTCCCTTCCGATCTGACCATCTGGGTAGCGCCGGTCATCGACTGAGACCTCTTCTGTTGGTTTGCCGTGTAGTGGCCGTTTGGGCGAATTCAGAACTTGGCAGTTGGAATCTGGACGCTCTTGATTGGTAAGAATCGTTGTACGATGCTTGCTCCGAGCCTTTGATAGTCTTGTTTGGCAAGGCAGTTTTAGGATACGCTTGCCCCGACTAATTTGTTTGATTGTTTGGTGATGACTAGTCATATTATTGAGCCTATGAGTGTGATATATGAGGTGCAACCCATATAGACAGGCAATGTGGTGATTTTTCTCCTGATCTATGAATTTGAGGGGGGCGTGGCTTGGACGCCGATCAGGATGGCGGCGTGAGCTCGCAGCTCCGCGCGGAGTCCCGCTAATTCTCCTGATTTCTGCACCCTGGGCGACCCGAGGTCGACACTCCTGCCCTACGAAGTGTAGGGGGACCGCAGGGCGTTGATGGAAGGTTGCCGGGGGACTGCTGGCCCCGAGGAGACCCAGTTGGGCGACGGCTGAGGTGTTGCCGAGAGTGAGAAGAAAATGGCGGCGGAGAGGTCGGGCAGCTCCGGACACCGACATTGAGCCGAGTTGGCGCCGACTGGCGGGAGGCTTTACAGCCGAAAGATCAAAGCATTAGGGACTGTGGCGACAGTTCCGAAGGTCGGGGGACAGGGATCCGATCCCGCTCGAACTTTGAGGACTCTGGCTGGCCGCTATCCCTCCCTTTTTCCCTTCCTCCTCCAGGCTTAAGAGGGGGCCGATCGAACGGTGCTCACCCACTTGGCCCTTGGACCTGAGGGCATTGGCGGTGGCACTTGATCCTGTTCAATATCGGGGGTTTTGCACCGACCCGCGAGTGCCGGAGCTGGACGGGTTTCCTGGCCTGTGACGCAGTACCCTGAAATGGCGGCGACGGGAGGGCTGGTGGCCGTGGAGCGCGGACAAGGGGACCTAGCGGCATCGTCCCAGATGGGTGAGACCACCCCGCCGGAGTTGGACCAGGAGCAGCGATTGAATCGACGTCTGGACGCCATACTAGATGCAATCACCTCGACCAAGGAGGCGCTGCACCAGGACATCGCGCAAGTAGCCACGGGGCTGGGGCTATTGCGAGCGGACCATGCGAAGCTGGCGGATAGGGTCAAGGACCATGATCAGCTGCTATTGGACCTGAAACCGTCGGTAGTGACCGCGGAACATAAGATCACAGACATACTGGCCCGGTTGGACTCGCTGGAACGACGTGCGGAGGATGCCGAAGGCCGCAATAGGAGGAACAACGTGCGGGTCGTAGGCCTGCCGGAACGAATCGAGGGGGAGGATGCGGTGGCCTACATGGAGAACTGGTTTCGAACTGTGGTGGCACCGGAGGGGCTTACTCCTTTCTTTACCCTGGAGCGAGCCCACAGGGTGCCTGCTCGCCCGCCAGGGCTTGGCCGCCCCCTCCGACCGATGGTAGTGCGGCTCCTCCATTATAAGGACCGAGACCTCCTCATCCAGGGGGCTCGGATGTCAGGCCCGTTTGAGGTGGAGAACAGCAGGGTCACAATTTTCCCGGACTACACTCAGGCGGTCCAGAGGAACAGAGCATCATTCCTGGCGGTGAAGAAGGAGCTGCAAGAGGAGGGCATTCAATACTCCTTGCTCTTCCCGGCCAAGCTGCGGGTCATCCTGGATGAGACCACGCACTTCTTCCAGACTCCGGACGAGGCATGGCAGTGGCTGGAGTCGTACAGAGCGGGGACGGACAGGTCGCACAAAAGTAGGCGAGATCGGCATAAACAACCCCGGGTCAGACAATCACAACGCATCCGGTCCCGCAATAGGCGCCAGCGGGAGAAACGGGAAGCTCAAATGGCTGCGGAAAAGAGAGATGCGCTTGCAGCGACGGCGGCCATCACGGGGTCGCAACAGAACAGTGAACTCGTGGAAACGGACTCTGGCGGGGAAGGCAGCAGGACGGGAGAGGACCTCTCAGAAGCGGAAAGCTCGAAGGGGCCGGTGGTGACCCCCCAGACTTCTGATGGGATATTTCACGGTTGAGACTGTGTTGGGACTTGGACAAGATCTAATGGTAGGGCGGTATCCTGTTGGTGATGGGCGGGTTGCCGGATAGGGTGCCACGTAAGCAGGATGGGATGGGGGCGCGGGATGCGGGCTCCGCTAGCTGGGGTCGGCGATAACTCACCCCCCTAGGGCCCTTAAGGCCTTCTGTGGTGGAGACCACAGGTTAGGAGAATGTGTGGTTGGTTTGAGGTTTGGATCGGGGCTGACACTGGGTTTGTGGGCTCTGTCCTGGGGAGTGGGGTTTGGGGTGTTTTTCTGTTCAGTGTTTGTTTTGGGGGGGGCAACTGCTTTGGGGGGGATGTGAACTGTCGTTGTTTGACTCGGACTGATCGATGCTGGTATGGGGACGCTACCTAACTTAAAATGCCTAACGTGGAATGTCCGGGGGCTACGGACCATGGTCAAACGCCACAAGGTGCACGCTTATCTGGTGCGAAGGGGGGTCCAGATTGCTATGTTACAAGAAACCCATCTGACTAAAAAAGAGTGCGCTGCGTTGCAAAAAAGATGGCGGGGCCAGGTGTTCGGCACCACTTACTCAGCATATGCCAGGGGGGTGTTGATTTGGGTGAGGGCGGGGATACCGTTCCAGGTGCTGAACCAAGTAGTGGACCCTGATGGCAGGTTTGTGGCGGTGGAGGGGAGGTTGTATGGTAGGGATGTGGTTCTCTGTTGTGTATATGCGCCAAACACTGATCAGGCCCGATACTTTGATGGCCTCTCCGGGTCCTTGGCCTCTTTCCTAGCGGGCCCGGTGGTACTAGGGGGGGACTTTAACTCGATTACGGATGTGGTTCTGGATAGGTCTCACCCCCCCCTTGTTGATTCCCCGGTACGTAAGTTGGCCATGCACAGGAAGGACTGGCAGGACAGATGGGGGTTGCTGGATGTATGGCGGGAACAGCACAGGGACACCAGGAACTATTCTTTTTACTCAGCTCTCCATGCACTACATGTAAGGATAGATTCAGTGCTCTGTGGCGGGTCCCTGGCCCCATTGATTTCACACACGGAATACTTGGCTAGAACCATTTCGGATCATAATCCCCTATTGGTGCATATCCAGTGGCAGCGGGAGGGCTCGGCGATACCAACATGGCGGCTCCGGCCAGACATGCTGGAGGACTCAGTGTTTAGTGACGCTGTCCAACAAGGCATCGATCGTTACTTTGGCGAGAACGAGGGTACGGCCACGAGTAGGTCCACTGAATGGGATGCGATGAAAGTGGTGGTGAGAGGGGTGTGTTTGGGTCGGTTTTCGAATGCTCGTGCGACTGTGTTGAATGCACTTGCGAAAGCGGAGGAGAATCTGAGAGACTTGGAGCGGCGCAGGCCGGCCAGGCCAGACTTACAGACCCAGTTGTTGGAAGCGAAGGAGGTGGTCGCCGCCGAGACGGAACGGTTAAGGTGTTACGACTACAGGCAATACACCATCAGAGCGCATGCAGAACGGGATAAGGTGGGCATGCTCTTGGCCAGACTCGCTAACCCTGAACTTAGGGGCTGCCCGGTCCTTAGCATTAACAACGCACAGGGGGAGACGGTGTATTCCCAGGCAGCGGTGTTGGAGTGCTTTTGTGCGTATTATCAGGAATTATACCAGAGTCAGTTGGGTGCGGAGGTTCAGGAAATTGCGGAGTACCTAGGGGCGAGGCAGCTTCCGGTCCTAGATGTGGAGGACGCGAAAGAGTTGGGCGGCCCGATCACGCTCACTGAAATTCGGGTGGCCATTAAAAATATGGCTCGGAATAAAACACCCGGGGTGGACGGGTTACCAATTGAATTCTACCAGCAGTTTGTCGACAGCTTAGCGCCCAGGCTACTGGTGGTGTACACGGAAGCTTATGAGTCAGGGGGTTTGCCTGGGTCCATGCGGGAGGCTTTGATTGTGCCGCTCCTAAAGCCCGGCAGGGATGCAACAGATGTGAGGTCCTATCGCCCGTTGTCCATGTTGACGGTGGACTACAAAATCCTGAGCCGGATTCTGGCCACCAGACTGGCCCCGCACATGACGGGCCTGGTACACAGGGATCAGGCGGGGTTTATCCCCACGAGGAGCACAGCGCTTAATATCCGTCGCCTGGTTGGGATAATGGACGCCATTTTGGGCGGAGACGGGGCCCAAGCGGTCTTGTCCGTGGACATAGAGAAGGCATTTGATAGTTTGGAATGGACCTTCCTGGATGGAGTGCTGGAGAGGTTTGGCATAGGTGATGGGTTCCGCCGGTGGACGAGGGTCTTGTACTCCTCAGCAACGGCGCGGGTACGTTTGGGTGGTCTGGTGTCTGCGGCATACCCGGTGGGTAGGGGCACGAGACAGGGGTGCTCCCTTTCCCCCCTCTTGTTTGCTCTGGCGATGGAACCCTTGGCGGTCCACGCTAGGTCGGGTGACAAATACGCGGGGATAAATAGCGGTGGGCAGCTACATCACATCTCGCTGTATGCGGACGACCTGCTCCTGTACCTAGACGACACGGAGCGGGCCCTGGAAGGAGCGATGGACCTGTTATCGGAGTTTGGCCAGCTGTCGGGCCTTAAGGTCAACTGGGCGAAGACCTGTGTGTTCCCGCTGAGAGCGGAGTCGCCCAGCCCTGTTCGTGACTTGGGGGTAGTTTGGGAGCCATCTTGCTTCACTTATCTGGGAGTCCGTATCTACCACGTGACCGCGGACCTATTAGAAGGCAACATTGGTCGGTGCGTCCGGGCGCTGAGGGGCAGTATGTCCTTTTGGTCGACCCTCCCGCTAACGGTACTGGGTAGGGTTGCTCTCTTGAAAATGGTGGCGCTCCCCCGCCTCCTGTACTACTTCCGGACGTTACCTATTTGGATTCCTCAGAGGATCTTTAGGGACCTGAGGACGATGATTATTGGTTTCCTGTGGGGACATGGCCGCCGTAGAGTGGCTCTGAGTACGTTGCTTCGCCCCAAGACTGAGGGGGGGATGGCTGTCCCTGATTTTGAACTATATTACTTGGCGGCGCAACTACAGGTTCTCACGCAACATGTGGCCAGGGTGTTTAGGGGACCGGAAGAGGACCGAGAGCTGGGGATACAACGCCATGTGCTGTCTTATATCGTCATGCAGCAGAGGCTTGAGCTGCGGGGTCTCACTATGGAGGAACGGACGCTCAGGCTGTGCTGGCAGAGGAGTCTTAGGAGAGCGAAGGCGACGCGGCCTTATGCGCCGGAAATTCCGATCGGTATGCTGACGGCCCTACCACACGGGGGCGATTGGTCCCCATTGCTGGAATGGGAGGAGGCGGGACTTCAGGTAGTAGGAGACCTGTATATCGATGGGACTTTGGTGCCCTTCGGAATGCTTCAGGAACAGTTCGGGTTGTCTGACGGGGGGTTCCTCTTGCATGCGGCGGTGGTAGCGGCTATACAGAAGCACTGGAAGGGAGGGCTCTTAGAACCGGACACGACCATGGCGTGCCAGTATGTGGTGATGGCAGCGGGAACCTTCAAGGCTGTGACCTGCCTCCATAACAGGATGTTACATGAGGGACTGGAACCGCTCCAGGGGCTCAAAGCTAAATGGGAGGAGAGTGTGGGCAGGCCCATTCCAGACACGGTGTGGAGCCACATTTTACGGCGCACATGGAAAGGCACGAGAAATGCGCGCTTCCAACAAGTGCATTTCTATGTGCTACATAGGGCCTATCTGACCCCGGAAAAAATACGGCGGTACTTCCAGGTGCAGGACGCGCGGTGCCCGAGGTGTTCGTCTCCGGGAGCGGACATGGATCATGTGGAGAAGTGTGGCTCAGGGGTTAGAGGCGGCAGACCCGGAAGCTGAGATCGGCCCTGGACCAGGGTTCAATTCCCCCCCTCGACGGGGGTTGGGCTCAATAATTCCACGGAATCGATAATTCTCGCTCCGGTGCCTACTCGACTCACGGGTTCACACTCTGCGACTCTGGGCAATAGCTTGCTTAATCTCCACAACGGCCCCTCGCGGCGGGATGCCTGGCTTTCACCTTGTGGATACCCTGCCGGGGTTATCTCACAGGGGAATACCAGGACGGGTTCCCTAAGCAAGCGCATAGATGCCTGCGATGTGGGCAATTTGCGCTATATAAATACATGTACATTTACATTTACATTTACATTTGTTTTGGGGTTGTCCGCATTTGGAGGCCTACTGGTCAGAGGTGGGGGACCTCCTGAACGATGTGACCGACAGGGAGGTGGACTTCGATATGGCGGCGTGTTTGTTGCTCTGGTTCCCGCACACCAAACACACCAAGGTGACGAGCAAATTTATTGACTTGGGTCTGATACTGGCACAAAGAGAAATCTCGTGGCATTGGAAGTCCAGGGGTGGGCCATCAGTAAGGAGGTGGAAGAACGAATTGCTGCGGTGGTCTGAATGCGAGAGTGTGCTCCGAATGAAACAGGCTGTCAAGCTTGGTAATGAGAAGGCCTTGGATGCAGCGCGTGCGTGGGAGTTGGTGGTGCAAGCCTTGCGTGACTCTTTAGTGGAAGATGAGGACTGAGTGAATGGGACCTGTGGACACTGCGTGGCGTACTAACTCAGAGTTGTCATTGACACTGTAGCGGGATCCATACTACACCTTAAGACGGGACACACACCAATAGCAGTTGCCGGGGAGGGGACACCGGGGGGTTGTTCAGTGGGAGTTCGGGGTGGGCCGGAAGCCAGGAGGTAGGTTGTCCGCGACGGCGACTTCGAGCTAGGAAGGGCCAGTGGGGCGTAGGTGCTGAGCGAGAGGTGGTCAAGGGGCGCGGGCCAGGTATGGTGGGCCCTACAGTGCTCGGGGCGGGTCCGGTAGCGGATGGTGGCATTGATCGCATAAGTGGGATGGCTGACGAAGTTATTTGTTGTGGGTGGGGGGGGTAAAATGCAGATACGTAAATTGATCTTTCGACCATTGTCCCTAAGGGACACTCACCGTGATGCTTTCCTACTATGTAGGGTACTATGCCGCCCGGCCTCTGGGATGCGGGCTGAATGGCTGTGTATGGTATACGTTTTAATGTTGATCAGGGGGACATTACGAGTGGACTGGTTGAACATTTGTATTCTGTGGTTTCTAATTCTGCAATAAAAACAAATTAAAAAAAAAAAATCTATGAATTTGAGCGGCGCAACGTTTAAGTGCCATTTAGTTGTAATATTGCATATTCTGCATTATTTTTAAGACATGCCTGTTTTTAGCGCACTTCGTAAGTGGTGCTGCTGTTTTAGAAATGACCAGTTGGTACTTGAAGAATCACAGCCGGCTCCCCCAGAAGGGACGCCGAATAGGGATATGTATGTCAAGTTTGGTCTTTCTCCCATATTGTACAGCACGTTGTGGAGGATATATACCAAGAAGGATCCAGAGTTGCGATGGCCTATGTATGGATCGTTTGATTTGAGGAAGATTGAGTATGTGGAACAGTGTATGTGTAAACGGAGAGTACGACAAGACATGTTTGAATGTATACGAATGTGGGTGAAAGAGGTGCGAGAGCGTGAGAAGCGTGAGCAAGCACTGATTGAGAAAGAGCAGCGAAAGAGTGAGCGTGAAAAGGCGCAAGAGCTGAAAAAACGAGAAGCTAAGGAATTAGAAGAGAAGCAAGAGAAAGAACGACGGTTGAAAATATCTGGCCAGTACCCTGTTCGTCAGCCTCTTTATCCTGTCCTTAATAAATCGGATGATGATTTTTCGTTACTAGATCGTTCACCACTGCCGTACGCTGGTCCGTCCGCCCCGAATGGAGGAGATCAAGATTCTAGGCCGCCCGACCAGAAGAGGAATATGCGGTCTATGTTATCGGCCGATCGTATGGCTGATCTTCGTAAGATTGCTTATCGGGTCACCAAAGATACTATGTCCCTTGCCGATTTGTTGACAGAGCTTGAGACATGGGAAGATAGGGAAAGATTGTATTTTGCTGGTTTTCTTTCTGATGAAGTGGTGTCAGCCTTTCGAAAATATTCTGATGTTCTTGAACCAGCGGATGTGATAGCTGATGCAAAGGAACTGCGTAAAGGTCTTTTTCTTTCTCCCCAGGTGCCCAATGCCATTCGACGGCTATTTGCGTTACTGGATGAAATGTTTCGGCTCCGGGATGAAGCACGGAAACGGAAGGCTGGCGACGAGACCTTGACTCCGGCTGGCGGCGGGAAGCAGTCATCCATTTTTTCATTCAGATAAGATCGATACAGTGCATGCTAAACCGATGCGGGAGGCGGCGCCTTTGTATGTTCCTCCTAAGGGAGCAGGTACTAGTACAGATAGAAGATCCCCTGATGCTCAAGGGTATTTTATTTATAATTGGGTTTATACTCCCTGGAATAGAGCAGACGTTATGGCATTGAAAGCAGCATTACCTGATCCTCGAAAGAATCCCGCAGCTTTTTATGAGGAAGTTGAGGGGGCTTTGAATTCCTGTACTATGACTTTGACTGATATTGATTTGTTTTTCGGGCTTATATTGCCACCAGATATGTGGAGATCGATACGAAAGGTTGATGATCTTCAGGTATTTAAAGCTCGGTGGGCGGACCTTGAGGATGAGGACAGGGAGAGAAAACCAGCACAGAAGCCGCCCCAATCGATTTTAGATCTACCTGCTGCTATTGTAGTTAAATTAAAAATCCTTATCCCCCCTAAAAAGATTGATTGGACTATGCTAGCGTCCTGTAAACGGAAAGTAGATGAATCCGTATCGGATTTCTTCACGCGGTTTGAGGAAACATTCTATGATTTTAGCGGTCTGTCGCTTACGGACGATACGGGACGACATCTCTTTGTTGATAAATGTGTCTTGAATCTATTACCAAGTATAGCAGCTCGATGATTAAAAGCGAGTGAAAGTTCTTGGACAACTTCGATACCAGCATCCCTCCTGACGATGGCTCAGTATTATGAGCGTCAGGAATTATAAGCGAAGGGGAGTGAGGAAAAGAAATCTAAAGATCTAAAAATGAAGGTTATGTTAGCGCAAGTATATGGGCCACCTCGTAGAGGTAACGAGCGGGGTGGCAGAAATTTTCCTAACTTTCCTTCAGCCCGTACTGATTTGGCCCGGGATCAATGTGCGTATTGTAGACAGAAAGGCCATTGGGGGAGCGAGTGCCCGGTGTTACGTGCGCAGCGCCAGGAGCGTGGGCAAGGGTCTGTGAGGGGTAGAGGACATTTTTCAGGCCCTAGAAACAACACGAATGACTGAGCTAGGTTTGATTCTAATGTGCCAAATGTCTGATTATGTACCTACCGAACAGCATGGTTCCCAGTTTGCATGGGATTGCGTAGGATGGGGTAAGGAACCAGTTGAAGTGCCAGTAGATCAGAGGGGTCCTTATGTTACAGCACACGTTTTGGGCTCTACTGATAGGTTCCTGGTTGATACAGGAGCTACTCGTAGCGCTTTGTCCAGAAAATTGGTTCCGAGGGCTCCCCTGTCTGGCTCATCGATTACGTCAATAGGGTTTGATGGAACTCCTTCTGTTAGCCCACTGTCATAACCTCTTGCACCTTATGTAGATCAGTTTGCTGCACCATGCCCATTCCTACTCTCCCCAAACACCCCTGATAATATCGTCGGCCTGGATATGCTCAAATATTTTCGGGCGACGATACGGTGCTCTCCTGAGGGAGTACGTGTTATTTTGAATTACAATTATCCACCAATGGAGAGGGTGTACATAATTACTGTGGAGGCTGCATTGGCCTCTTTGCCTGAATCTTTGTGGGCGACGTCCGATACCGACGTGGGACAGATGGTTATTCCTCCGGTGCACATTAGTGTAAAGGAGGGAGCTGTGTTGCCACGCCTGCCTCAGTATCGGATCTCACAGGAGGGGGAGGAGGCGCTCATTCAAATAGTGCAGGACTTGATTAAAGCAGGGGTGGTTGTCCCATACAATGTGTGCAACAGTCCTATCCTACCGATTTTGAAGAAAGACACTGACACCAGGATTTATCGATTTATTATCGATTTGAGGGAGTTTAATAAGATTGTGATACCTCAATATCCTGTGGTTTCTGATATCACAACACTTCTTACTTTGGTTCCACCAACTGCAACAACGTTCTCTGTTATAGACTTGAAGAACGCTTTCTTTTCGATCCCTATTCATCCTGACAGTCGATATCTTTTCGGCTTCACGTTGAATAATAGATCGTATAGATTCTTTAGAGTTCCTCAAGGCTATACTGAGAGTCCCAGCATTTATAGTCAGGCATTGAAACGACAACTAGATTCTTTTGCTTTACCTGACGGTGTGGCGCTTATACAATATGTCGATCACATTTTGTTGGCCGCCGACACCCCTGAGCAATATGAAGAATGCACCTTGTCCTTACTTACATTTTTGGCATCTCACAACCACAAAGTATCGAAGAAAAAGCTGCAATATTGTAGACCAAAGGTAACCTACTTAGGTCACCTTTTGTCTAAGGAGGGGCGTGCACTCACGCCAGATCGTATTCAAGCTATTTAAGACACACCAGTACCCTCCACGCAGAAAGATGTCCGAGCCTTTTTGGGTCTCACCTCTTTTTGTAGACAGTGGATATTAGGGTTTTCACATATAGTTAAACCACTGTTAAACCTGCTGACAAAAGATACCCCAGTTCCCCTTCCATGGACGGATGAATGTGAGAATGCTTTTCACCAATTACGCCAGGCCCTTTGTTCAGCACCAGTATTAGGCACCCCCAGACTATACAAAGCTCTTTACATTGTACGTGCATGAGAGAGATGGATGTGCGTTATCAGTGTTAGTGCAGATGCCCGGCGGTAAGCAGCGCCCTTGTGCATACTTCTCGGCAGTACTTGATCCTGTTGCTCGAGCGTTGCCTGGGTGTTTTCGCTCAGTTGCGGCGACAGCTGTGTCAATACGCCAGAGTGAAGGGATAGTCTTATCTCATAAGCTGTTGGTAGTAGTTCCCCATGCTGTTGATGCCCTTTTAAATCAGACGAAGATGCAGCATTTAACCAGTGCTCGTCTGACAGGATACGAGTTGACACTGTTGGCTCCTCACATAACGTTGAAGAGATGCGCAACATTGAATCCAGCTACGTTGTTACCCTTTCCAGCAACTCAGCCTGAGGCGCAAGAGACACATGACTGCGTCTTTGTGACTGAGGAACAGACAAAGGGTCGTATTGATTTACAACATACGCCCTTTGCGGATGTGGATGGAGAGCTGTGGGTGGATGGGTCTTGTTTAAAGTTGCCAGATGGAACGACTTCTGCAGCATATGCAATTACCACATTACACACGGTAGTGGAGACAGCACGCATACCACAGAAATAATCTCAGGCAGCAGAAATGATAGCGTTGATACGAGCTTGTGAGCTTAGTGCAGGATTATGCGTGAATGTCTACACAGACAGCCGCTCTGCTTTCGGAGTAGCGCACGATTTCGGCCTGTTCTGGAAGGAAAGGGGCTTTTTGACATCACATGGAACCCAGATAATGTATGGAGAATTAGTACACCAGCTTTTGATCGCACTGACACTCCCTAAGAGAATAGCTATAGTGAAATGTAGTGCACACAAGAAAGTGACAGACAAAGTGGGACAAGGAAACGCTTTTGTAGATCAAGTGGCACGTGAATCTGCGATGCAGCCTGGCTCCACTTCAATGTATGTTGTGAAGTCACAAGCTGAGCGGTGGCATGATGCTAGGGAGAAAGTACTAGAAATGCAAAAGACTGCTACTGAGAAAGAACGAGAGCAATGGTCCAAAGATGGAGAATTGGAAGATGAGGGTTGTTGGAGGAATAAGCAGATGGATAGATGGAAGTTACCCACAGCCTTCGTACAACCTATGTTCAGATGGCACATGGGCTAGCACATGTTGGAGCTTCGGCGATTGTGAAATTGCTTACACAAGTATGGGAGCATCCAGAGATTGCTAGCATAGCTAAGAGAGTGGTACAGACTTGCATGATTTTCCTTAAGTACAATCCGGGAAAAGGGACACGAACTCCAGCAGGAGGATTTGCAACACCCACTGCACCTTTTGAAGTATTTCAAATGGATTATATTCAGCTGGAACGCTGTAATAATCTGAAGTACATCTTGGTTGTGGTTTGTGCATTCAGTAAATGGATTGAAGCATACCCTACTAAGGACAATACTGCAATGACTACTGCTAAGGTGCTTTTGAAGGAATTTTTCCCTCGTTTCGGTGTTTGTAGATTGTTGTGGAGTGATAACGGGCCCCATTTCGTGGCGGACGTTATTAAGTATGTCCTGAAGGGATTAGGCATTGTGCAAAAGTTCCACGCTGTATTCCACCCGCAATCAGTAGGATTGGTGGAGAAATATAACGGCACTCTGAAGTTGAAAATCGCAAAGATACAGGCTTCTACTTCTCTGACTTGGCCAGATGCTCTGCCTTTGGCGTTGTTGTCTATCAGATCGGTACCACACTCTCGGACGGGCTTAACGCCTTATGAGATCGTCTTCGGGCGCCCCATGAACATATGGGAGGTGCCCAAACCAAGTTCAGTGTATGATGTACCTTGTGTTTTAATGAATGACTATTTGGCACAATTAACTGATAGCTTGGTTTCTATTCATCAACAGGTTTGAGAGGCACTCCCTGATCGGTCCACAGGAGAAGGTCATAATCTCCGGCCTGGGGACTTTGTCCTCGTGAAATCGTTTGAGAGGTCGAACAGTCTGGAACCGAGATGGTGTGGCCCTGAACAAGTCCTCCTAGCCACGAGAACAGCAGTTTGGGTGACGAATCGCAAAAACTGGATACATTCGATCCATTGCCGAAAGGTGCAACCTGATCTGGTGGAACCTGCTGTACTGACTGACCATGGAGATATCCTGACTACGGAGAGAGGCCGTGCTGTGGTACCTGACAATTCTGAGGAGTTCTTTTCGGACCAAACAACGCCTGCATCAAGAAGATACAATCTACGACCAAGAAAAGAATCTGCAATTGCATGAGAATTTGTCTGAACGGTCCCTAGGTTTGTGAAATGGAGAGCCAATGATGCAAGGGGGGGGATCAGCCATGCTTTAGAGTAGTGACACCCATCTTGGCCCAATGGTGAAGAAAACAACGGCTACCTCAGGTGTAAGAGTTCTGACAACACTTTAGTTTCAGGAAGATACTGTGTACTTTGCTCAAAATGTATAAAAGAAAGATTTTTGGTTCTGTAGGATTCATTCTCGTTATATCAGTCATCGCTACAGTCATGTGGTTTGTTGAGGAGAAAGCTCCTGCCCGTGAACTGTATGTTGTTTCTACTCCCGTCCCTGATGAGCACTTTTTCTATACACTCCCTTACCAAGAGTTGAAACATCGACAGTCCTATTTGAATAACACCTTCATACAGATGTTGCATCATACCCACGTTGCTACAAATGCCACAGACTATTGGATATGTGGGATGATGCCAGCACATCGCTTCCCTGAACAGCGGGTCACACGCTGCAACGCTAGCCACTTCCTGATCGCCATTCTCGAGGGCGAGGCGCGCCGAGAGACACGCCCACCTCTGTTGGCCACGCCCCCTCGACACCAGTATAAATAGTGCACCCAGCTGCAAAGCGCGACACTACCATCTAAGAGAGACTGCTGAGGCGGAAGCCCGGAGTGAGACTGCTATTTTAAAATCTTTGTTGTGTGATACTTTGCTTTTTAAAAATACTCACTTACTTGCACTTCGCTTCCCTGAACAGCGGGTCACACGCTGCAACGCTAGCCACTTCCTGATCGCCATTCTCGAGGGCGAGGCGCGCCGAGAGACACGCCCACCTCTGTTGGCCACGCCCCCTCGACACCAGTATAAATAGTGCGCGCAGCTGCAAGGCGCGACACTACCATCTAAGAGAGACTCCTGAGGCGGAAGCCGGGAGTGAGACTGATATTTTTAAATCTTTGTTGTGTGATACTTTGCTTTTTAAAAATACTCACTTACTTGCACTTCGCTTCCCTGAACAGCGGGTCACACGCTGCAACGCTAGCCACTTCCTGATCGCCATTCTCGAGGGCGAGGCGCGCCGAGAGACACGCCCACCTCTGTTGGCCACGCCCCCTCGACACAAGTATAAATAGTGTGCGCAGCTGCAAAGCGCGACACTACCATCTAAGAGAGACTCCTGAGGCGGAAGCCGGGAGTGAGACTGCTATTTTAAAATCTTTGTTGTGTGATTCTTTGCTTTTAAAAATACTCACTTACTTGCACTTCGCTTCCCTGAACAGCGGGTCACACGCTGCAACGCTAGCCACTTCCTGATCGCCATTCTCGAGGGCGAGGCGCGCCGAGAGACACGCCCACCTCTGTTGGCCACGCCCCCTCGACACCAGTATAAATAGTGCGCGCAGCTGCAAAGCGCGACACTACCATCTAAGAGAGACTCCTGAGGCGGAAGCCGGGAGTGAGACTGCTATTTTAAAATCTTTGTTGTGTGATACCTTGCTTTTAAAAATACTCACTTACTTGCACTTCGCTTCCCTGAACAGCGGGTCACACGCTGCAACGCTAGCCACTTCCCGATCGCCATTCTCGAGGGCGAGGCGCGCCGAGAGACACGCCCACCTCTGTTGGCCACGCCCCCTCTGACGTTCCATTCCTACAACATAAATCATGTGCCCAGGCAGGAAGCGCAGCGGACGAGCGCAGCGGGCGCGACGTTTGCGCGCCGAAGGCGTGCCTAAGGCAAGCCCGTCTGCGCCCGTCCGCGACCAGACGGGACCAGGGGCCACTCACCTTGCCTCCCCCGCTCCTCCGGTCAGGACCTATAGCCCCGCAGCCTTACGCTACATAGGAGGCAGAGCCACTGCCCTGTGCACCCGCACCTATGCACCCACAGACCTCCCTCCCCGTTGCTCTGACTGCAAACACTCTTTCCGAAATACCCCCTCTTGTCCCTTGGCACAGAAATATGGCATGTTGGCACTAAACTGTCGATCACTGCCAAAACATAGCACTCAAATGTCCATGTTGCTAGAGGAGCGCAAGCCAGATGTTATCTTTTTAACAGAGACCTGGCTCTCTACTCAATCTGACCCAGACATAGTCTCAGCCTTACCCATTGGCTACCATATCGTTAGATCGGACAGACCAGTAGGGAGAGGCGGTGGTCTGGCTATCATACTCAAGAACCAGTACCGTTGCCGCACCACAGCAGAAAGCATCCCCGAGTGCGAGAGTGTAGAATTCTGCATAGAGTTCAACGCTAATAGTTCATTCTCGGGCACCTTGATCTACCGCCCCCCTGAGCCAGCAAAATTGTTCCATAGGTCGCTCCCAGAGATTATAGCGAAAAGAACTTTATCCTCTGTTAATCACACAGTCTTAGGAGACCTCAATCTTCATTTTAACTCCCCTCAGACAACATTGCCAAGGAGCTAATAGACGACCTTGGAGCTCTTCAACTGTCCCAGCTGGTTACAGCCCCAACCCATGAGAAAGGCAATTTGCTCGACCCAATTTTTAGTAACTGTAGCGATCTGACTGTTGACCATCCTATCCCCCTCCCATGGTCAGATCACTTTCTGATTCCGTTTACTTGGGCCACCCACAAGGTCCCCCAGCTACCCCCCCGGGTAACAACTAGGAGGAACTGGTCAAAACTCCAGCTGGAATTCTGGATGCACAGCCTGGACTCTACCCGCCCGCCCCCCTGCCCAGACCCCGGCATAGCAAACGAAAACTATGTCGGCTGGATCACAACCTCATTAGATACGATCCTCCCTCTCCGCAGATCCTCCTCTAAGAGAACGCAGAAATCAGCGCCCTGGTTTTCTGACTCTCTAAGAGAGCTAAAACGCTGTTGTAGGCAACGAGAGAGAGCCTGGCGATTAGACTTTCTCCCGGAAAAAAAGGTATCCTACAAAGAGGCGATAAAAGCTTACAGAGAAGGGGTTAGGACGGCGAAGGCTACCTACTACTCTGACAAAATCCTTGAGGCCAAATCGAAGCCCAGGGAAATTTTTCAGATAATAAAACACTGCTCCAGTGTCACCACTGCCCCCCCTCCGAGCAAAACTCAAGACCAATGTAACGAGCTTGCGGAATTCTTCCACAATAAAGTTCTGAAAATCTATTCCACCTTTCAAACAGGAGCCACACCACCGGAGACAGCCAATCTACCCTCTTCGAGAATCCCGCCCTCCCCAGACCAGCCAACCCTTGAGCACTTCCTCCCCCTGGACCTCGACACTCTCGGCAAAATGGCACGCCAAGTCAAATCGGGCTCCCCACGTGATCCAGCCCCACCAGAAGTTCTGATACAAGCACATGAAGCCACCCTGCCTGTTATCCTGGAACTTCTAAACACGTCCATAGCCGCATGCTCTGTCCCCACAGCATGGAAACAAGCCATGGTGCGGGCGCTGCTGAAGAAACCCAACCTGGACCCCGATGACCACTCCAACTACCGCCCCATTTCACTTCTCCCCTGGGCTAGTAAGGTATTGGAGAAATATATAAATGTCCAGCTGGTCCAGTTTATTGAAAATCACTCCCTACTGGATACGTCCCAGACAGGTTTTAGACCGAAGCACGGCACCAAAACCGCCTTACTAGCGGTCGCCGAAGAATCCCGAAGGGTTCTGGATCAGGGAGGATCAGTGGCAGTGATCCTCCTTGATCTAAGCGCCGTCTTCGATACGGTCAGCTATGCCACCCTGCTGAACCGTCTCCGGGACATCGGAGTCTCAGGCGACGCTTTAAGGTGGTTCGACTCTTTCCTGTCCAACAGATCTTTTCAGATCTTCGACAGCGACACAATATCAACCAGCAAACCTCTTAGCTGCGGAGTACCACAGGGCTCTTCCCTGAGCCCTATATTATTCAATGTTTACATGAAACCACTGGCTGGGATCGTCGAACCGTACGGTATCAAAATCGTGTTGTACGCCGACGATACTCAGTTAGTGGTCTCATTAGCCCAAGAGAACATCAGTCAACCCCAGGGAGGCTTGCTGAACTGCCTAGAGGGCGTCAAGGAGTGGATGACCAACTCCTCCCTCAAACTGAACGGAGAAAAAACAGAGCTCATGCTTCTAGGCCCAGCCTCGCCAATACCTTTCATCTCCTTGTGGCCCCAAGCTCTGGGCACTCCCCCAACTCCCAAGGAAAGCGTCAAGAGCCTAGGAGTGTGGCTGGACAAGAAGCTCTCCTTTTCCACCCAGGCCACTAAGCTTTCCGCTACCTGCTTTGGCATCCTTAGAACCTTGAGGAAAGTCCTCCGACTTCTGCCTCTAGAAGCCAAGAAAGTGGCAGTACAAGGTCTCATCCAGTCCCGCCTGGACTCAAACAATGCCCTATATGTAGGGGCTCCTGAGATGACTCTCCGGACGCTGCAGGTGGTGCAAAACTGCGCTGCACGCACCCTGCTGCAGATTCCACGAGCCCAGTCAGCTAGACCTGCATTGAAAAGTCTTCACTGGTTGCCAGTGAAGCATAGAGTGGCATTCAAGGCGCTGTGTATCGCGCACCGGGCCTTTTGGAAGACGGGACCCGCAATCAACAACAACCTTGTCATCCCCTATCATCCAAACAGGAACCTCCGCACCACTGAGGCTTTCCTGGCAGTGGTTCCTAGAGTGAAGAGAGCCAGGTCTGGGGGCAGGATGTTCTCATTGAACACCGCTAAACTTTGGAACACCCTCCCCCTCTCACTCCGTTCCAACCCAGACCTGCTCTCATTCCGGAAAGAGTTGAAGACTTTACTGTTTGCCAAAGCCTCCGGGCTCTAGACCCGGCGCTCCGCCTCGTCTCTCCGTCTCACTTCAGCGCTTGGACGCCCCCGGGCAGCAACCGCACTCAAAAATCTATTTCTATTCTATTCTATTCTAAAGGGGGAACGCCATTCATACCACTTCCCTTTTCGCATAATGGCTCTTGTAGAGCATGGTACACTTTGCTTTTTGCCACAAGGAAGCCGACTGTAGGACGATTGATTTTCAAACTGAACAAAGAATGCCATCAAGATAAAGATGGCTATCCACAAGCCAACTGAACTATATGGGAGTGGGAAGAATATCGACCGGACAATGCATCGACCCCTTATATCTTCACGAATACTAGAGACACTGTTGGACAAGAAAAGTTTGTTATCTCTGTGGCCCAAGCACAAGCCGATTTATGTGTACTGAGTGTAGTCCATATTCCTGTAGTTGTTAGTGATTGTGTGGTCATATTGAACATTGACAGCCTGAACAACAGTACATTCCTTTCTTCGCATAACACATATTTTGTATGTGGGAATAAGGGCTATTATCGATTACCAGCCGGATGGTCTGGAGTATGTTATGTATCGTTCCTATTTCCACCTGTATTTCTGGCACCTGCATCATATCACAAAGACTTGAAATTGTTGAATAATGTAACTGTGAACAGATTTAAGCGGACCTTATCCATAGATGATGTTGATCAAACAGACACTAGTCTGCAACAGTATATAAATTTCAATTTAGGATTGTTTTTCTTTGTGGGACCAGGTGTGAATAGCAGAAAGATACAGCGATTAACAAGAGTAGTGGAAGCTGTTACAAATCAAACTGCAGCAGCTCTGGGGAACCTTACTGAAGCGCTACAGATTACTAGAGTTGTTGCGTTGCAGAACCGAATGGATCTCGATGTTATGTTAACAGATAGAGGTGGAGCTTGCAGAATTATCGGAAGTAGCTGTTGTGTCTTTATACCTGACCATACTCCTTCTGTGTATAAGGCCATTAACAAATTGCATAAAATTGCAAGAAAATGGGTCTTGGACGTTCTCTGGGTGGTTCTGGACCTTAATTTCCACATGGGGTTGGAAGGTTCTTACTGGACTATGCATAATTGCTGCCATATTGTTCACCTGCTGTGTATGCATTCAATGTAGCCCTATGATATGCTCGTTATGTGTTTCACTTTGTGTGCCCAATAAACAAGCTGTTGCGGATGTTGCCCATAAGAAAACTATAACTAGAGAGATAGCGGATATGATGAGCATCGATATAAATGATGAGTATCCAGATTATCCAAGAAAACCGAATGTCTTCAGCAAATGCTAAAAGGGTCGTCTGTTGTAAATAAAACAGCGATAATGTTAAGCATTCGCTGAAGACATGATATTGTGATTTTAGTATAGTTTTCCCGCTCATACTTGAATGTACGGCCGGACTCCATTTTGTTTTCTGGCCTCCATCTTGTAGGCTACATCGTGCCATGTGCTCGCCACGAGACAAGTTCTACCTCGCTGACCGTCACCCCTGGAGTTTGCCCAGCAACAAGCTATAAATAGTTCCAGCTTATCTAGCGCATGCTCAGTACATGTAACATCTGTTTCTGCTTAGAGGGGATCGGAATGTGCATTCAGGGGGCTTCATGAACCGTTAACTCCACCCATGTATTGATCATGTTCAAGAAATGTCCTTATATGGCCGTAAATCATACTTTTGAGCTGTAACCGCCCACTCATGAGCCCCTTCTTTATGTATAAAAAGGGACCGCATGTTCGAGTTCTTTGTGCTACCTTGTACAATACTGTAGAGTGTTGTGTGGGCTGTAGTACCACCTTTAAAGGTTTATTAAACTATGTCTTTGTATTTCCAGTTTCCGTGCCAATTTCTTGTGTAGTCTGAGGACTTTGCGTACAGAAGGGCGAACCCTTTTTGCACTCACGGGCCTGGCTGAGGCCTGTATTCATCACTAGGGTGAACCCTGGGGGGTGGAGCAAGTGATAGGTGAAAGGCAGGGCAGGTACGCATGTGTTACCTGCACAGGTAATGAAGAACCACCATGGGTGTTTTCAGTACATATTAGGTTTGCACTCCCCTTAGATTATGATAGTGGAATGACAGATTACTTTAAGATGCAGTGGTGGTGGAGAGTGGAGCAGCCTCATGCTATTTACTATAATTGGATTCACAGTGACAAATCCCCCCTTGTGGTAAATGTGAATTTGTCATCAATTCCTTAGAAATGCCACTTCGATAAAGTGGGCATTTCTCTGTGCTAAACTCTTTTGTGTGCCTTTAAGTTTGACTCCAGTACACTCTGGAGGCTAGGGAAGCACATCTGTGCATTACCCAGAGACAGCTGTAAGAATTGGGTATGCAACTGGAATGACAGACCTCTGCCATAGATTGGGAGAAAAGGTTTTGACAATTGGCCTCTTGGAAGCCAGATCATGGCCCCACTAAAGTTTAAGATCTGTATTTCCAGGCCTCATGGCAGACAGTACTGAAACTTATTGGAGACATCAGTGGTTCACTTGGGAACCCTCTGAACTACCCCAACTTCAAAGGCACACTACAGTATAGCTACTTGTGCCATACGTCAGCAGGACAAGGATACAATTGTTGGGATGTGGGACCAGAGATCCTGGACTGTGTGGTGCACACTGCCAGAGGAATAAGTTGTGCATAAGCAGGAGACTACCACTGGAAGGGACTGTGTGCCCTGACTGAATAGTGGCTGGCCTGAGCCAACTACCTGCTCCTGTGAGGCACCCTGAAGTGTTCTCTCCAATGACTTGCTGGCTCGCCTCTGTCCTTTTGTTGAGGTATCAGGGACATCAAAGACCTACCGTAAGGGACCTACACCGTCTACCTGTTTGACCTTGAGAGCAGTGCCCTGTCAAGCGCTACTTCATTTGCTGGATCCTGACTGCAGGGCTGGATGAGTGTGGAACTAAGTATTGAGCCTGTAAATCCGATTGCCTTGTGCAGAGCCCCCATACTATGTCCGCAATAAAGAAGTGTAGCTCCTACATCGTGGGTCCCGCCACACACAATCATCTTTTTGGTGGTGTGCGGATTCACTGGTTGTGGGGCTCAGTGCGACCTGCTTTGTCGTACTTGCAACAACTCTCCTGTGCGACACTCCGACTGAATGCTCTTTGCGTACGGTGTCGGATTCACAGGTTGTGACCCTCAGAGGGAGTTTGCATCCATTGTAGTTTCTCACTCTATCTCATGCGGTAATACTGAACTTGCGACTGTGTGTGTGTGGGACCGGATTGTCTGTTGTGACTCACTTCATTGCGCACCAGACTTTGTGCCTCATTCCAGGGAGGTACAGTGAATCTGACTGTGAGTTGACTGTAACCAGACTGTCTGGTGTGACTCGGATCATCACGCATCAGATGTTGTGCCTGATTCCAGGGAGGTACGGCAAACCAGACTCTGGGTTGAGTGGAACTGGATTGTCTTGTGCAACTCAGATCATCGCACACCAGATATTGTACCTAATTTCCAGGGAGGTATGGAGAGACCAACTTGTGGTTCAATGTGACCGGATTGTCTGGTGCGACTTGGATCAACGTGCACCCGACGTTATGCATCATTTCCCGTGTGGTGTAGGGCCAGCTGCATCCCCATTCACCGGGTGTTCTGTCTTGCCCTCGGTATGGAAAATCAACAGCCCTTTCCTTATCCGGCCCAACAACTTTGGGTTGCCATGTATTATCGCCCAGATTGGACCTGGGTGGTGAGTGTAAGTGAGTGGGCTGGGGAACAATTCAGAGAGCAATCAGAAGCAGGCCAGGAGACGGTTTGACCCGCCTGTACTTTGCAGAACTTGGCTAGTGCCAGATGGTGAATTGAGGAACCTCTTAGGTGAACTGGGAAAGCCTGTATTTATTTCTGCTCAGCAAAAAGTGGGTGAATTTCCAGATTGACGGTAAACCCCCCATTTGGCGACTGTTGCCTGGTTACCCTGATAGTTACTCTAGCCTCCTCCCCTGGGTCCTTGACGAATTGTGACTCTAGCCTTAAACCGGGATATCAAGGGGTGGTGGTTGTTGGCTCTACAATGTGTGCAGAGTAGTGAGGGGGTAATTAAGAAGTGTGGGAGGGACTGCGCCACGTGGTATGCATTCATATTATCACATAAACTGCTGGATATCATTTGCACTGCGTTACAGTGCTGGTTGTGTGTGTGTGTGTGAGTGTGCTCCATATGAACTTGCTGATATAATTTACACCATGTTACAGTGTTGTGTGAGTGTGGGAGAGCATGCTGCATGAAAACAGCCTGATAATAGTTGCACTGCGCAGCAGTGTTGTTTTACTATGTGTTTCATTATCTAAAGAATACTCCGTTTTGACATTAGTTTTACCCAGTTTTGGCCGACGTGCTGCTGAAAAGAGTTAGAAATTCCTGTGTGTACACATTCCTGATATTATTGTGACCTGGGCTGCACTACAGAAATGTGCAGATTTGAATTGTGTTATTTGCCATGGTGAGCCCAGATCTGATAATGTATGGTAGTGCATAAGGTGCTAGAGTAAAGTAGGATTTTTACCAAGTGTGTACATTACTGTTGTCATTTTAACACTCTTGGGCTTGGTAATGCTAGTGATATTTCCAAGTGGGATTTATGCCCAGAAATACATGATATTCATGTCATGATAGTCAATGTGTGCTGAATACAATCTTTTATTTAAGTACACATCGTTTGAAGTCTCATTTGTGACGCTCAGTGTATTTATTGTGTGAGAGCGCTTTGCCAATGCTTTACACATTGCCTCTGTGATAAGCATGACTGCTCATTACCAAGGCACCCAAGTGTGAGCCCAGGCTATACAGCGAGTGTAATCACCTAACCCTGACACAAGTGGTAGATTCTGCCCGGCTAGGGCACTGCCTCAGCCAACCAGAAAGCATTAGTTCCAACATCTTCTCTCATTACCTTCTGACAACCTTGAACTGTTGTGCATGAATATGATATCACCACTCTTGGACTTCACCTTTCATAAAATAAAAAGAATCAGGCTGCAAGTTGGAGTACCATATGTTCTGGATGAGATCTCACATACTGTTGGGGGGCAGGTGGGAAGTTGTCATGGTTCCTACCCACTCTGTAAGGACCTTCCATCCTCATACCAGGCCTCTGGAAGTTCCTGGATGGGCTGGGTCCCTGGAATATGCAAGTGGCCGTCCTCGGATGAAGGCAAGGGGACATATTTTTAGAGTGTGGAGCCTGATGTTCTGAGCCCACCAGTAGCAAATTTCCCAATGGCAGCTGTTGAGATGTGGAGATGTAGCTTGGCGTAGCTCCATAAGCACCATCAAATCTTTTACCTCACCCTTGAGTTCAGCAACTGACTTTATCAGCCCTTGAATCAATACAGGCAAGGAGCTATCTCTTTTTCTGTGGCCTACGAGTCCTCCACAGTTGCTGGATCATAATTGTCATCAGAATCCATACTAGCTAAAAGGGAGTATTGATTGCTGCATGGTATAATACACATAACTTGCACTGTGACAGAGCAGGCTATGTAGCAAGTGTTATGTTTAATGGGTTCTGTCACACTACAGCCGTTCCTTGATCCCAGGGACTTGCAGGACTACATTTGAGTGGCTTTAACCTTTTTCCCTGCATTTTTAGTAAATACTCCAACTAGGGGTTTCCCATCCCCCTTAATACCATGGAGTGAGGGAGGGTGAGGACCAGATGAGGGTTTGAACTGGGATTTAGATTTCAACTTCGTTTCCACCCTCTCTGTCGGAGTATCAATCTCCTTTAAGGTCTTTCTACTGGCTGTCACACTGATCTTTTTCTTGGAGGTAGGTGCCTTCATAGATGTAATGTAATGTAATGTAAAAATTACTTTTAAAGCGCAGCTACTACCCAGCGGTTTCTTGGCGCTCGAGCAAACAGAGGGAAACCATTAACAGCACATGGATATTAGCAGAAAGCATTACAGAACAAATGGGTTTTGAGGAGAGATCTAAAACGTGCATAGGGAGAAGCAACTCTGATATTCAGAGGAAGTGAATTCCAAAAGGAAGGGGCAAGAAAAGAAAATCTTGAACCTCCATGTTTCTTGCGTTTAAAGGCAGGGACCTTAAGTAGGGCAAGATGGGAGGAACGAAGATTACGGACAGGAACATAAGCGTGCAACATAGAAGAGATAAAGGAAGGACTCAAGCCGGCAAGGGATTTGAAAATAATACAGCCAAGCTTGAATTTGCACCGCTCAGACACGGGGAGCCAGTGAAGGGACTTTAACAAGGGACTAATGTGGCAGTGCCTAGGCTGATGATGAATGAGGCGTGCAGCTTGGTTCTGAATGAGCTGCAGCCTCTTCATCAGGTAGGATGGAATGCCTACATAGAGTGAGTTGGCATAGTCAATTCTTGAAATGACTAATGCCAACAGAACTAAAGTAAGTGCTTCAGTGGTCAAGAAGCGGGCTATCTTCTGGATCTTTCGGAGCTGAAAAAAACTAGAGGAGACTACAGCATTAATCTGGGGCTTCATCGTGAGATCGTTGCTGATGATCACGCCCAAACTTTTTGCTGAGTCGACTGGGTTGGGGGGAGAGCCTAGGCACGCCGGCCAGAAGGTGGATTTCCATGGGTTGGCGGCACCCCCGACAAGAACCAATTCGGTCTTGTCGGGGTTAAGCTTCAGATGGTTAGCCCCCATCCAGTCACTGATGTGGCAGAGGGTGGACTGAAAGGTGTGAATAGACTTCGCCGAGCCATCAATGTTAAAAATCAGCTGAATGTCGTCCGCATAGTTGAATGGGGTGACATGACTGCCTCGTAGAGACCGGATAAGAGGGGTCAGATATAAATTAAAAAGAAGGGGGGATAAAGAGGAACCCTGCGGAACGCCACAGGTTAGACCTACCCTGTCAGCGGTGAACTGGGAGAGCCGAACCGCCTGATGGCGGTTGGACAAAAAGGAGCGAACCCAGCCCAGAGCGGTGCCCCGGATGCCGGCCTCCTCGACACGGTCGACCAAGATGTTATGGTCGACCGTGTCAAAGGCGGCCGATAGATCCAGGAGCACCAAGACCTGGCTGATGTTAGAGTCCGCTCCTCTCCGCAGTTCTTCCATGACTGATAATATAACTGACTCTGTAGAGTGGGCGGGTCTAAAACCAGCCTGTTGGGGATCGAGATATTGGGAGAGCTCAATGAAGGAGCTCAAAGTGTTGGTCACATAGATGATTCCAGCACCTTTCTTTTCCCCATAGTATTACATGCAAGCAAAAAAGTCAAGAACAGGGACACTGCTGTGAAAGAACTTTTGCTAACCATTCTAACCAACCCAAGAGATACAATAATGATGGTGGCATTCGTACTGTATGGCCGTGCAGATGTCAGGGGGGTGGCCCAGCCCGCTTCCTCCAGGTGATGACAGGTGCAAGACGGGCCTGCCCTTGGCCTGGGCTTTGCCTAGGCGTGGCCCCCTCACACGTCACGTGCAGTGGGGTGCATGGCATGCTTTGATCTGCTGGTGGAGGGTGTGGCCGTCTACTCCCTCTGAATGAGCGTTGGAGCCTCCTGGCACGGATGAGTCTGGAACTCGAAGTTCCCTGTGAAAGGTAATGCACAGCGGGAGTGCACAGCACACTTTGAAGGGTTGGTGAGGGGGTGTGGCTGCCTCCTCCACCTGAAAAAGCATTGGCGCCTCCAGGCGCGGATGAGCCTGGGACTCTAAGTCCCCTGTGAAGTGAAATGTCCCACCTTCAATTATCAGAGGGAGGAATTGTGCTGCTTTGTGTTACTTGGACACAACTTTCCAGTGAAAAACACATTTTAATCTGGAAAGTAAATCCAAGAAAAAGATTTTGCATAGGTGAGCACCACCTTTGTGATGCAACTTATTTACTTACTTACTGTCCGTTATACCATCTGGCATGAAGGGCAGCAAAGAAGGACCTCCACTTCTGTCTGTCTTGGGCATGTTTCTGTACAGCGCCCCAGCTGTAGTTCTGTTATCATGCAAAATGTTTGTAAACCTGGGCGTTAGTCTAGTCATGTATATTATGGCAGTTGTTGACAGATGAGTGGGTATCTAACAGTGTGCTTTCACATGCGCACTTGATTTTGATATCCCTATTGGGCTCAATATAACCAAAGACCAGTGTAGCAGTCACCTTACTCACACTAGGTCAGAGAAAACTTTTAATTACGCCAGTGTAATTCGAATAATGTTGATAATTGTGTTTTATGCTTGTTATGCAAATCTGAAATAGCACCATTATGCCATGACGGGTACTTATGCAGACATTGCCTGTAAAATTATGGAACAACGCAAACAAACAAATACATGATAGTTTTGTTTTTTGCACTATTGTTTTAAGACAAAATGTGCCCTTTCGTCAAAAATTGACATCTGGGCGCATTTCGTGGTAAAATAATGCACTAAATGACAGATTTCGATTTCATTTTTTTTTTTCATTTTTTTTTAATTATATTTATTTTTTCCATGTTGCACACACTTTATACATTACAGAATTTTGCAGCATTAATACTTCATGCTTCATAGCTAAATAAACTATTTTTATAAGATATACAAGCTTTTCGTTACATATTTCCACAAACAGTGTTTATGAGTTTCTTAGTTAATCGCAGTTAAAGCTTAAGCCCTTCTTGGGTCTACCTGAGACCCAATTCCTTCCTTCCAAATACTTATGGGTTGCCATATTCTTAGGCCTAATGTCCTTCCCCTTTTCCCTTTTCGTGCATAGATATTCTTCTCCATATTATACGCATTCAAGAGATTTCGATTTCAGGTGATTATGTAAAATGTTGATGCCCATCATGGAAGAGAAGTGGCGGATTCACAGACAGAGACATTCTAGCTGGCAGTGAACACACTGGACTGTCCCAAGTGCTTGGGACTGACCAGTGGGTTCACTGCCAGGAGTGTCTCATTGCTATTGGTGTGGATCGGGACAGGGCACACATCAGGACAGTAGGACAGTAGGACAATTGTGATGTGATTGTGATGTGTGATGTAATTGTGATGTATCTTGAATATCAAATCGGAGGTGATTCATTCATTCGGATTGGGTGATTCATTCATTCGGATTCCAGTCCGGCTTTTGCGGGTGGCCCGGAGTGAGAGCTGTGCAGTGCTGTTTGGAGAAAACAAGACAAGCTGTGTGGTGTTGCGGACCAGCGGGGGCCTGAAAGAGGCTTGAAAGATCGGGACCCCCGACCGGGAATCACGTCAACTACCCGGGGGAGCAGCCAGCAGGGATCATCAGAGCGGAGCGGGGCAGCGGGGGCCAAGAGGCCGGGAAGCCATGAACCGCGTCTACATATTTCTTTAACCCGCGTGCCCTACCGCAGCCCGGCCGTATAACACCATCCAGGAGGTGAGCTAACGAGTGGTTGCAGTGGAGGACGGGCGAACCGGCAGAAGTGGTTGCTGAGTAAATCGGTAGAAGCAGCAGAGGTGGCAAGAGGCGGGGAAGGCATTTTTTGAACTTGAACTGCATTGTGAACGGAGCAGTTAGCGGAACGGCGGGAGCCAGGTGAAAGCTTTCCGCAACCCGCAAAGTGTATACCGCCGATAATAATAAACACAGGGACTCACGACACAGCAGCAGCAGCAGCAGGCCAAAAGAAATTGGACAATGTCTCCTCAGTCTGGCTGCTTGTGTCCATGAGCACCGGTGAGAGTTGCAGTCAGCACGATTTAAGGTGCTGCATAAAAAAAGGTTGTTGATTGATTGTTGACTCCAACTGCTGTTGTTTCCTTGATTGACTGACGGACCGCACCTGCCCGATGTGCCGCTCCGGTAGGGAGCTGTGAGCGGTGGAGGAGCAGGGCGCGACGGTGCCTGAGATCTGCAGCGTGCAGGTGTGCAGGTGTGAGTAGGTGCGAGCGCTGACTGAGTTGACTGAGCGCTGTGATAACAGCACCCCACTTGCCTCTTCCTACACCATTGTGAGCCTGTGCCTGTGCCTCTGTGCAATTCACGAGATTGGTAAGGAGGAAGAAAGGGGCAAGTTTCAAGGACCAAGGTGATACAGAGTGCTATAAAACTTTACTGGCTGCTGGCAGGTGTGAGGTGTGCACTAAGCAGTTATAACAACACTGCCATTAACCCAAGTAAAACCAAGCTGCAGAGGGCAGGGGGGTTTTCGGCTGCACCAAGAGGCTGCTACAACGGGCCGGCTCCAGGATCAGACGGCGGATCAGATTGCGGACCACGCATCACAACCAAACCACACCTGAATAGGTAGGGGGTGCAGTGTTTGGGGCTTGTGTGTTCGTGGTTATTGGGGTGGTTATTGGTTGGTTACTGGGTTGGTGGGAGAAGGCGGAGAACTACCATACCCATAGCCGTTACGACAGCTCACGATTAGACTGGGACTTTGGACAACATACCCCTCAGGTTCTGGGAGTCTTGTACATCTCAATCTGCCTTCACTGAATTGCTGCCCCTGACGGCAGATGCTCCCTTGCTCTGATTAATCTGATATTGTGGAATTTCACGCGGCACGGCACCAGAGTTTCAGAGAGAGTAGACAGGCTTGGGAGAGCACGAGGTGTGGGTGGATAGAGAGTTTTTGACATCCTCAGACATCTTCAGACTTGTGACACTTGTAATTTGTAATTTGTAATTTGTAACTGGGTTTTGTATCGCGCCAACTCACCAACAGGTCTCAAAGCGCTACTGACCGAGTACAGCAACAAGAAACAAGATGAGAGAATAGAAGTGTCTGAAGCTAGTAACCGACTACTGAGATGTAAATGCGTCTTTGAAAAGTAAAGTCTTCAGGGACTTCCTAAAGTGGAGAAGGTTGGATTCTCTGCGAAGCGCCTCCGGTAGCTTATTCCAGATGATAGGAGCCTGAACTGAAAAGGATCTGCCTCCTTTTGTTGCCAGCTTAAAGCGTGGGCAGGATAGCAAAAAAGAACCGGACGATCGCAGGGCGCGCTAGGGTTCATATATTTCAAGCCTATCTTTTATATAGGCTGGCGCCTGTCCGTGGATTGCTTTGTGGCAGATGCACAAACTCTTGAATTCGACTCTTTGTACTATTGGCAGCCAATGTAGCCTATGGAGCAAAGGGGAGGCATGAGTCCGCCTCGGCAAGCCAAATATCAAGCGTGCTGCATCATTCTGAATGACCTGAAGACGATTGGATGAGTTTTTTGGGAGGCCAAGGTATAATACATTGCCATAGTCGATTCTAGACACTATTGTGGCTGAGACAATGGTTCGAAGCATGTTCCTTGAGAGTAGGGGGACGAGCTTACGCAGTTGCCTGATCAAATTGGTACAAGAACCAACTACAGCGGACACTTGGTTAGTCATCGAGAGTTCCTGATCGATTTTCATACCGAGGCTCTTAACACAAGGGCACGGTTTTGGGGTAGGTCCAAGTTCTTGTGGCCAAAACAAATCATTCCAGGGGGAAGTGGAGGTTGAAACTACGAGAACTTCCGTTTTATCTGGATTGATTTTCAATAAATTGGACGACATCCAGTTTACTGTAAAACGTAATATGTCTTGGGCCGTGGACTGAGCCGATGGTGTATTGTCGATACTCAGCAGCAGCTGAGTATCATCGGCGTAGTTAAAAACTTTACAGTTCATGTTTGCCAGGGACTCTATCAATGGTTGTAAATAAAGATTAAATAGGAGTGGAGAAAGCGCAGAACCCTGCGGGACTCCACAGGCTAAGGTGCCCACATCGGAGACCTGATCTGCTAGCTGGATCCTCTGCGTCCTCCCTGATAAGAAGGCTGTTAACCATTTAAGGGCTTGCTCTCCTATCCCGAACCTAGCCAGTCTGCCCAGGAGCAGTGCATGGCTGACAGTATCAAACACCGCTGAAAGATCTAATAATATCAGGGCGCTTAGCTTTTTACTGTCAGCCATGCATCTGAGCTCATCTAGTACAGACAGCATTACTAGTTCTGTGCTATGGTGGGCACGAAAACCAGCTTGCCGCTCCTGGAGAAGATGGTGAGATTCCAGGAGGGATGACAGAGATTTTAGCACATGCTGTTCTAGTACTTTTGACAGAAATGGCAGTTGGGAGATTGGCCTGTAGTTCTTCAGGCTAGTTGGATCTGCCCCAGGCTTTTTTATCAGGGGTCTGACGCGTGCCTCTTTAAAGGAAGTTGGTAATGATCCAGTAGCTAGTGAGGTGTTTAAGAGGTCTAAGATCTGATCCTCTAGATTTGGAATTGCTAGTCGGAGGATGTCGGGTGGACAAGGATCAGCAGGGGAGCCAGACTTGGTGGATGCTGCAAGTTGTCTCAGGGTGGTAGGGTCAATTTCGGGGAACCTGGTAAAGATAGGGATAGAAGGAGGGTTTAAAGGAGGCAGTTGTTCGGTGTGTGAGACTGGATTGTCCTTCTTGATATCAGACAAGATGGTCGCTACTTTTTCAAGGAAATATCCTTGGAAGGTATCACAGTCGATCAATATGTCTGCCTTTTCCTCCTTCTTACTTAGCTCTTTCAGGATTTGGAAGGTTTCTCTCTGGATGTTTGTAGCGTTATTTATGCGTGTCTCGTAGTAATCCTTCTTAGCTGAAACAATAAGCTTTTTATATATTTGAAACGATGTTCTATATGATTCCCTATCGGTGTCCTTTTTGGATTTCCGCCAACATCTTTCGAGATAGCGGAGCTTTCTTTTTTGTTCGCGTAGGCTTTGGGTGAACCAAGGGGCTCCCTTCTCTGCACCCTTTACTTTTTGTATCTTTTCGGGGGCTAACTCATCAATTGATTGCCTGAGGGTAGTTGTTATCGCATCATACATTGAGTCAAGGTCAGTACCATCAGAAGGGATTATGAAATTCTGTTTGTATTTGGGCAGGATTTTGGCCAGGGTATCGTAATTCACTTTTTTCCATTGGCGCACTTTTTTTGTTTTTAAAGGGAGTTTAGTCTGGGGATCGTTTTGCGGTATGTCGTACAGA
The DNA here is from genome assembly GCF_964263255.1 of Lissotriton vulgaris. Classification (NCBI taxonomy): domain Eukaryota; kingdom Metazoa; phylum Chordata; class Amphibia; order Caudata; family Salamandridae; genus Lissotriton; species Lissotriton vulgaris. The sequence continues at coordinate 1,916,064 of NW_028253230.1, read as the reverse complement.
ATTAGGTGGTGATCCGACCAGATACAGGGTGTAATGCTTGTAATGACCGCCTTTGGCATAGAAGACCAGATAAGATCTAAGGTATGGCCTTTTTTGTGGGTTGGAGCTTCCACAAGTTGTGCTAGTCCAAGAGCGGTCATAGTGGTCAGTAATTTCTGGACTAGCGGATCTTGATCACTCTTGTCCCAATGGACATTAAAGTCACCCGTTACCAGGATGTTTTTGTAACGTGTGCATAAGTCTGATATTATAGGACAAAAGAGATCGTTGAACATTGAGGTACTTTGGGGTGGGCAATACACTGTTAAGATAGTAAGACAGGAGTTGTTCATAATGATTTTTTTCCCTAATAGATCGACGGTATTTATGGTCTCCGATAAGATTTTGGTTGCCGTAAGTTGTCTTTTATAGATCATTGCTACACCCCCACCTCGGGCCCCCTCTGGTCGATTGTGCCAGATCATATCATACCCACTAGGAAGGGCGACGATGATATCCGGGGAAGAGGCATCACTCAACCAGGTTTCGGTGAGTGTCAGAATATCGATAGTCTCGTCCTGTAGAAGGGTGTAGATTTCCAGATGATGTTTCTGCAATGACCTGGTATTAAGGGTAGCTAACTTTAGGGGGGTGGAGAACTAAGGTTCTTACAGCTAGAAATGTGCAAGATGTTATTTTCCTTAAGAGTAGCACGTGTAATAGGAGATAGGGTATACCTGTCAACTTTCAGTGCTAGGAGATCCGCTGAGGAATAGCAGGTGCGTGTACCAGAGTCCCTAAGCCCTATGCCCGGTCGTGCGCGGACGGGTGCAGACGGGCAGGACTCTGGCTCGACTCCGGCGCAGATCCGGCGCGGCCGCTGATGGCGTCCGCTGCGCGGAGTCATCCCTGCCCGTTTTTATGACGCTGAAAATCGCGTCACGAACTACAGCCCGACCCAAGATGGCCGCCAAAACCGGTGCTCTGCTCTCGGCGTCAACACTCGGCCGAGAGCAGGTCCGGATCAAGAGGGGAGGGGGTGACAAGGGGTCTGAGGCGCTACTGAGCGCAGGGGGGTCAGAATACACCTATTTAGCTCAGGTGCAACAAAGTATGCAAAAACACAAATTCAGTTTTAAAACCAGTTAAAATGAAAGAAAAGGCAAGAGACCTCCCGGCTTCCGCCTCAGGAGGGTGAAAGTGCGTGCAAGGTCTGAATTACCGGCACTCTCTCTTCGCGTCCCTTTTATGACGCTGAAAATCGCGTCACGAACTACAGCCCGACCCAAGATGGCCGCCAAAACCGGTGCTCTGCTCTCGGCGTCAACACTCGGCCGAGAGCAGGTCCAGATCAAGAGGGGAACGGGTGACAAGGGGTCTGAGGCGCTACTGAGCGCAGGGGGGTCAGAATACACCTATTTAGCTCAGGTGCAACAAAGTATGCAAAAACACAAATTCAGTTTTAAAACCAGTAAAAATGAAAGAAAAGGCAAGAGACCTCCCGGCTTCCGCCTCAGGAGGGTGAAAGTGCGTGCAAGGTCTGAATTACCGGCACTCTCTCTTCGCGTCCCTTTTATGACGCTGAAAATCGCGTCACGAACTACAGCCCGACCCAAGAAGGCCGCCAAAACCGGTGCTCTGCTCTCGGCGTCAACACTCGGCCGAGAGCAGGTCCGGATCAAGAGGGGAGGGGGTGACAAGGGGTCTGAGGCGCTACTGAGCGCAGGGGGGTCAGAATACACCTATTTAGCTCAGGTGCAACAAAGTATGCAAAAACACAAATTCAGTTTTAAAACCAGTTAAAATGAAAGAAAAGGCAAGAGACCTCCCGGCTTCCGCCTCAGGAGGGTGAAAGTGCGTGCAAGGTCTGAATTACCGGCACTCTCTCTTCGCGTCCCTTTTATGACGCTGAAAATCGCGTCACGAACTACAGCCCGACCCAAGATGGCCACCAAAACCGGTGCTCTGCTCTCGGCGTCAACACTCGGCCGAGAGCAGGTCCGGATCAAGAGGAGAGGGGGTGACAAGGTGTCTGAGGCGCTACTGAGCGCAGGGGGGTCAGAATACACCTATTTAGCTCAGGTGCAACAAAGTATGCAAAAACACAAATTCAGTTTTAAAACCAGTTAAAATGAAAGAAAAGGCAAGAGACCTCCCGGCTTCCGCCTCAGGAGGGTGAAAGTGCGTGCAAGGTCTGAATTACCGGCACTCTCTCTTCGCGTCCCTTTTATGACGCTGAAAATCGCGTCACGAACTACAGCCCGACCCAAGATGGCCGCCAAAACCGGTGCTCTGCTCTCGGCGTCAACACTCGGCCGAGAGCAGGTCCGGATCAAGAGGGGAGGGGGTGACAAGGGGTCTGAGGCGCTACTGAGCGCAGGGGGGTCAGAATACACCTATTTAGCTCAGGTGCAACAAAGTATGCAAAAACACAAATTCAGTTTTAAAACCAGTTAAAATGAAAGAAAAGGCAAGAGACCTCCCGGCTTCCGCCTCAGGAGGGTGAAAGTGCGTGCAAGGTCTGAATTACCGGCACTCTCTCTTCGCGTCCCATTTATGACGCTGAAAATCGCGTTACAAACTACAGCCCGACCCAAGATGGCCGCCAAAACCGGTGCTCTGCTCTCGGCGTCAACACTCGGCCGAGAGCAGGTCCGGATCAAGAGGGGAGGGGGTGACAAGGGGTCTGAGGCGCTACTGAGCGCAGGGGGGTCAGAATACACCTATTTAGCTCAGGTGCAACAAAGTATGCAAAAACACAAATTCAGTTTTAAAACCAGTTAAAATGAAAGAAAAGGCAAGAGACCTCCCGGCTTCCGCCTCAGGAGGGTGAAAGTGCGTGCAAGGTCTGAATTACTGGCACTCTCTCTTCGTGTCCCTTTTATGACGCTGAAAATCGCGTCACGAACTACAGCCCGACCCAAGATGGCCGCCAAAACCGGTGCTCTGCTCTCGGCGTCAACACTCGGCCGAGAGCAGGTCCGGATCAAGAGGGGAGGGGGTGACAAGGGGTCTGAGGCGCTACTGAGCGCAGGGGGGTCAGAATACTCCTATTTAGCTCAGGTGCAACAAAGTATGCAAAAACACAAATTCAGTTTTAAAACCAGTTAAAATGAAAGAAAAGGCAAGAGACCTCCCGGCTTCCGCCTCAGGAGGGTGAATGTGCGTGCAAGGTCTGAATTACCGGCACTCTCTCTTCGCGTCCCTTTTATGACGCTGAAAATCGCGTCACGAACTACAGCCCGACCCAAGATGGCCGCCAAAACCGGTGCTCTGCTCTCGGCGTCAACACTCGGCCGAGAGCAGGTCCGGATCAAGAGGGGAGGGGGTGACAAGGGGTCTGAGGCGCTACTGAGCGCAGGGGGGTCAGAATACACCTATTTAGCTCAGGTGCAACAAAGTATGCAAAAACACAAATTCAGTTTTAAAACCAGTTAAAATGAAAGAAAAGGCAAGAGACCTCCCGGCTTCCGCCTCAGGAGGGTGAAAGTGCGTGCAAGGTCTGAATTACCGGCACTCTCTCTTCGCGTCCCTTTTATGACGCTGAAAATCGCGTCACGAACTACAGCCCGACCCAAGATGGCCGCCAAAACCGGTGCTCTGCTCTCGGCGTCAACACTCGGCCGAGAGCAGGTCGGGATCAAGAGGGGAGGGGGTGACAAGGGGTCTGAGGCGCTACTGAGCGCAGGGGGGTCAGAATACACCTATTTAGCTCAGGTGCAACAAAGTATGCAAAAACACAAATTCAGTTTTAAAACCAGTTAAAATTAAAGAAAAGGCAAGAGACCTCCCGGCTTCCGCCTCAGGAGGGTGAAAGTGCGTGCAAGGTCTGAATTACCGGCACTCTCTCTTCGCATCCCTTTTATGACGCTGAAAATCGCGTCACGAACTACAGCCCGACCCAAGATGGCCGCCAAAACCTGTGCTCTGCTCTCGGCGTCAACACTCGGCCGAGAGCAGGTCGGGATCAAGAGGGGAGGGGGTGACAAGGGGTCTGAGGCGCTACTGAGCGCAGGGGGGGCAGAATACACCTATTTAGCTCAGGTGCAACAAAGTATGCAAAAACACAAATTCAGTTTTAAAACCAGTTAAAATGAAAGAAAAGGCAAGAGACCGCCCGGCTTCCGCCTCAGGAGGGTGAAAGTGCGTGCAAGGTCTGAATTACCGGCACTCTCTCTTCGCGTCCCTTTTATGACGCTGAAAATCGCGTCACGAACTACAGCCCGACCCAAGATGGACGCCAAAACCTGTGCTCTGCTCTCGGCGTCAACACTCGGCCGAGAGCAGGTCCGGATCAAGAGGGGAGGGGGTGACAAGGGGTCTGAGGCGCTACTGAGCGCAGGGGGGTCAGAATACACCTATTTAGCTCAGGTGCAACAAAGTATGCAAAAACACAAATTCAGTTTTAAAACCAGTTAAAATGAAAGAAAAGGCAAGAGACCTCCCGGCTTCCGCCTCAGGAGGGTGAAAGTGCGTGCAAGGTCTGAGTTACCGGCACTCTCTCTTCGCGTCCCTTTTATGACTCTGAAAATCGCGTCACGAACTACAGCCCGACCCAAGATGGCCGCCAAAACCGGTGCTCTGCTCTCGGCGTCAACACTCGGCCGAGAGCAGATCCGGATCAAGAGGGGAGGGGGTGACAAGGGGTCTGAGGTGCTACTGAGCGCAGGGGGGTCCGAATACACCTATTTAGCTCAGGTGCAACAAAGTATGCAAAAACACAAATTCAGTTTTAAAACCAGTTAAAATGAAAGAAAAGGCAAGAGACCTCCTGGCTTCCGCCGCAGGAGGGTGAAAGTGCGTGCAAGGTCTGAATTACCGGCACTCTCTCTTCGCGTCCCTTTTATGACGCTGAAAATCGCGTCACGAACTACAGCCCGACCCAAGATGGCCGCCAAAACCGGTGCTCTGCTCTCGGCGTCAACACTCGGCCGAGAGCAGGTCCGGATCAAGAGGGGAGGGGGTGACAAGGGGTCTGAGGCGCTACTGAGCGCAGGGGGGGCAGAATACACCTATTTAGCTCAGGTGCAACAAAGTATGCAAAAACAAAAATTCAGTTTTAAAACCAGTTAAAATGAAAGAAAAGGCAAGAGACCTCCCGGCTTCCGCCTCAGGAGGGTGAAAGTGCGTGCAAGGTCTGAATTTCTCCCCTCTATCTGTGTGATAGAGGGGAGCCGTAGGACTGGGCCGGGGTGCTGGGGTGCCTCAATTAACCAATTAACCAAGTAGCAGACACAAGGAGCAAATTAAAGCAAATTAAAGCTACAACTAAAGCCCAACTAAAGCACAGTCAGCGACATGAGATCAGGAAAAGTAAGGACTTTGGGAACAGCAACAAAACGCACAAAAAAATTGCAGCAATCTTCTATAGCAAAAAAAGTAAAGACAAACGCACCAGGTCAGACCCACTCTCTCTTATCCCCAAACGCGCGCATGTTCGAGAAATCTGGTAAAATACCAGACAAATTCCAATTTTTGAAGGATCCTGTAGGAGGTATGATGTCAATGAGAATGGAGACAAATAAGGATAAACTACAAACTCCCATGAAACCTATTAATACTAAAACTGAAACCCTAAATCTGTCTCAAAACAACAAACAAGTGACAGATTTGGATCAAATAGAGCAAATCTGGAATGAAAAAGATCCAGTTGATTTAGACATACCAACTGGAGACCAACAGCCATGGATAAATCAGGAAGAACCCTCAAAAGAGATGCAAAATTGTTATATAACAATGATGAAAGATAGTAACACGTTTGTAACGTCTAACTTGGATGTCACTACCACAAACAAGTTATTGTCGCAATCTGTGGAAACTACTCAACAAGACTGCCAAGATAGGACTGAGCAAGCAGTCCAAAGGATCCCCTTTGAAGTGAAAGTTGAGATAAATAAAAAGTTGGAAACTACCACTGAGGGAACTGAAATATACACTAACCATCATCGGGAACTCCAAAACAGCCCTCATACTAATAACACACCCAAGGAACGAACAAATGATACTAGGACCATAGGGGAAAAGTCGGAAGGACCTCAAGGAACTAATAACCCAGCTTCAAACATGATTGACAAAGCTGGCCTTATTGCCAATACCAGGGAGGAACCTATAGACTCCTAGGTAGCTGAGCAAACTAAGTGTGAAACTGCCCAAACAATAGAAATAGGAGATAAGCAACACAATGCGGTGAAACCCTGGGATATCTTCTACCAAACATCAACCCTTACCTTAGAAGCTCTTCACTATCAATCAAATAAAATGGACATACAAATTGACCTTTTGAAAATGATGGCAAACAATGTGGCGGGAATTGATAACAAATTGGCCCAATTAAACGATCTGATAATCAGAGCACAAAGAGAAAATGAAAAAACAACCTCTGACTGCATTTATGTACCTATCATGGATAAGCTATCAGCCCTACCTGCAGTACTAACAACCATAATAGAAGACGCTAAAAGGAACATCGAACACAGTAAAGAAAATTCTAAAACAAACATGGCTAGCATGAAGGGAATGGAAAAAATTACACCTGGGGTTGGTATGGATAACCGTAAACTTAAAGAACCACAACAGCTAATAAGACAACCTGGAGGTATAGTTAGTCTACCAATCTCCCAGGCAAAAGATCCATTGGAAAAAGAAACATTGTGTGAAACTACATGTAAAGTCTTCAAAAATGACCAAAATCATAGCGACACTGAGTCAGATGGTTTCTCTACGATGTCAAAACGTCAAAAGAAAAAACTTCGTAAAGCAAGAAAAAATGAGAAAACGAGGCTGAATATCACAAGTAACATAGACGAGGATCACACACTATCTACCTCAGGACCTAAAAAGAATGATAAAAGCAACTTCTTCCCTATTTTCGGAAAAAAACCAATAAATGATCAAATTCTAATAAAATCTGAAAAAATAAATGAATCACAAATTCCGGTATGGGGAGAAAACAGAGTTTTGGAAGTGCAAGTAATAAATAGTACGGCAGAGAGTCTACAAATAGTACATAACCGAGATGAAAACCAAAATAAAGAAGAAAGAGAGTTAATTACTTACAATTCCGACAAAACGAATGGAACAATCTCTAGCAAAGCGACAGAAACTATGATTCCCCACCTCAATGATGGCACGAAGGAAGATACAAAAAAAGACACCGTCCTTATAGTGCGGAGGGTAGAAAGCATCCCTGAAATAACACCTGAACGACACCATTTGCAGATTAAAAGTAGGGATGGAAATAAAACAATCAGCTACATTACTAAACAAACTGAGAAAAACGAGGTGGCAAATAAACACAGTCCTAATATTACTGAGAAACTTAAGTTCACACCAGAATTTCGCTCTAGAGGTAGACACGACATACTTAATCGAGGGAATTTACTTCGACTTTTTAAATTCATACCCTCATTGAACAACATTGTAAGTAATGATATTATATCTGTACAATTTATGGAGGACGACCAGAGCAGCCAGACTCCAACTTTAATCTCACTTACATCATTATCCATCACTGAACAGATAATGAAGGAGCAAAAGACATTCAAAACCTGGGCTATAACTCTCACCAAACAAATCCCAGAGGTTTACCCTACCCCTTTTATAGAAGCTGATACACCACTGAAACAAAAAATGGTAGGGTCAAAGATTGTATCAGTCTTAAAAAATGCTCTTGGTAGATCACCAGTAAAAAATGTATGTCCCACTTCGCAAAACGCGGTAGAAAGAAATCTAGAAATAAACGAAAAATGGATCAACACGGCACTCCATAGTAATCAGACACAAAGAAATGGTAGTCCATTACAAACAGGAGCTAATGGCAAAAATAAAGAAACAATAAGACTATGTTCATGGAACATTAATGGTTTGAGGGGGAAAATTCACAATGCACATATAGACTCTATAGTGGGGAATCCCGACATCGTTGTGTTGCAGGAGACATGGGAACTTAATCCATTTATGCTACACGGTTATGCTGGCTATTATGAAAATGCAAAAAAGGAACAAAGGTTCGGGCGAGCCAGTGGGGGGCAGGCAATATTCATATCCAATGCGTTGCACATAGACCACGAGCAAGTGGAGATAGGTGACTCGAACATTCTTATGGTCAAACTTAGTTACAAAATAAACAACCAAAACCCTAGAATACTATATATAGAGTTGAAACTACGCAACTTCAAAACCACCAATGGTTAATACCTGACCAAGATCTAGGGACTGATAATAACTGCAACAAAAATAAAACAGGACAGAAATTCGTAAAGGATATGGAAGCTATGGGTCTTCGAATACTAAATGGTAGGGTAAAAACGGATGTTCCACCAAGATATAGTTACTTCGGGCATAATGCAAAATCTAGGATTGATTACACCATGACAACAATATATATGTTCCATAACATCACCTCATACCAACTAATGAAAGTAAACGAAAGTGATCATGCCCAGCAGTCGATACTAATGGACATTGGCATAACTATGAAAAAGTGTTACCAGATGGTCCAAGGGCATTTTGGTACTATTAATTATAAAAAACTGATCTGGAACATTGGTAACAAAGATGTAATGAATGATCAAGTGGAGAATATCTTGGAAGAATGTCTACAAGATACTGCATCAAAAACAGCAATTGAACAATGGGAAAATCTGATTGAGATGCTAACTAAAACACAAGGGCAAACTAAAACAATAAAGCTTAAATACGGAAATGAACCCCAAAAGGAAAATGAAGCCAATTTAAATCTGCCGCATACAATAAGGACACTGAAGAAAGAACAAAATAGGATTATCAGACTAAGGAAGAAACCGGATGTAAAAGCAGAAAACCCTGGCAACCTAAAGTTATTAAATCAGAATTTGAAAAAATTACTATGGGGTGAGAAAAACAAAGCGAAACAAGCTATTTGGGCAAAAATATTCCACGCCAGTAAACAGAAAAATTCAAGAGACTTCTGGTATATTATCAATGGCCTTGCTAGACCCAATAAGCAAGTAGTCTCATCACCTTTAACTGAGCAGGATTGGGACAAGTTCCTGAGGAGACATTTAAACCAAGACTCTATTTACACATCTTCACTGGAAATGCAACAGGGGCGTAAACCCGACAATGAGATTGACATTACGGATATGCAATTTCCTATAGAAAAAGAAGAGATAATTAAACTTATAAAACACCAGAAAAACGGTGCCCCGGGACCAAATGGGATTCCGTTTGCCCTCTTGAAAGAAAATCCAGAATTATGGGCAACAATCCTACAGAAACTGTATTTAGAAGTCGTGCAGACAGGAAAGGTACCCAAGTCATGGCGCGGATCCCTAATAACCCCAATCTTTAAAAAAGGAAACTGGGCACTGCCAGAAAACTACAGGCTGATCGCACTGCAAGACTCGGATGCCAAGTTATTTGCCAGAATAATACTAACTAAACTAACTGACTGGGTGACGGAAGAAAAAAGAATGCCCTTGAATCAAACAGGATTTATACGAGGATTAGGAACTACCACTAATACATTGGTTCTCGCCCTACTTATGAACAAATCGCTTAGATTAAAACAATCTTTGTATCTTTGTTTTATAGATTTTAAATCTGCTTTTGATTGCGTCAACCGAAAACTACTCTGGAAAAAGTTAGAAAAAATGAGAATTCCAGTTCCCCTACTTAAGCAAATTCGCCTTCTATACTCAGAAACATGGGTGAGGGTGAGGATGGGTGATGGGCACACATTATCCGGCGAGATTCCAGCAAACGAAGGCTTGAAACAGGGCTGCGTTTTAGCCCCTCTTCTTTTTAATTTGTTTCTTGCTGATCTCCCAGGAATATTGGACAAAGAAAACGCACACCCTCCGAAATTAGCTGACAAACGGCTCACAAGCTTGATGTATGCGGACGACGTCATACTTATGAGCCACACAAAAGTGGGCCTCCAACGCTTAATGAGAAAGACCTATACCTATTCGAAAGAGAATGGAATGGTTATAAATGAGACCAAAACTAAGATTATGGTAGTTGCCAAAAACGCTAAGATGAAACACAAAAGCAAATGGTTCATGGATAAAATTGAACTTGAACAAGTTGAGGTCTATAAATATCTAGGCGTATTATTCGATGCAAAGGGCAATTACCATCTACAAAAAACTGATGCTCAAAGAAAAGGGAACGCACTAGCTGCTGCATTTAGAACTGTGCAAAAGTCTCTTCCCAGCCGGACCTATGGTCCTCTCCTGAGCATTGTTGGTGCAAAACTCTTACCAACTATTACATATGGCAGTGAAGCACTAATGGGTAAAGACAGTGATACTTTGAACAAAATTATAATCAGAGTATACCGAGTGCTTTTCCATCTCCCAGTGAACGCTTCCCCGGCGCAACTAAGGTTGGAGTTTGGCCTAACAAATCAACAGTTCGCAAGGCAAGGCCATTTTATTAAAGTCTGGAACCAGATAAAAAGTGACCACCAAAATGAAATATCGTTCCTCCTATGGAGAGAATTAAAGACGGACACTAACTCTAGTGCTGCTCTTTACCTTAGAGATGCAATTAATGAGTTTGGGGTCATGTCTATATGGGAAACAAATATAACTAAGTCATCTGTTAAGAAAATCATTAATAAAACCGCAGACCATCTATCCATTCTAAACGACAAGGCTACCCTTACCAAGAGAAAACATGCCTGGACGGTGCTAAATGGCTATAAAAAGAAGGAGATACAACAGTATCTGAAAACACCGTGGACGTAAAAAAACAAGCAGGTGCTCCTAAAAGCGAGATTTGGATCCATGCCAGGGCTATGTCATCTCCCCCCATGGGAATTCCAAGAAACCCAAACGAAATGTGGACTATGTAATATGGGAGAGGAAAACATCCAACATCTTCTGTGTACTTGCCCCGAACTTCTCCAAGAGAGAAAAATATTGCTTAAGGTTCCGCTTAAATTACGCGGCATACGGACATGCAGGCAGGCCGTGATTAAGTGTAGGGCCTCAAATGATATTGTTTTAAACGCTTCCTTTGTAAAGTTCTTATTTTTAGTTAAAAGGAAACTCGGAGACGTAATCATCGCAAATTCTTAACTGTTTGTAAGGTCACGAAATGACATTTTATGTGATTTTATCTTGGAATATATGTTTGAATTTTGTTCTTTTTAGCAAATGTTGTAAGATTTTAAATAATCATCACAATAAATTACTTTGTACTTTGTACTTTGTACTTTGTACTTTGAATATCAAATCACACTACTCATTTGAGTGCATTGACAGTAGGCCTTGGCGGTAAATTTCGTTCCGCTCCCGGAAATTATTGACATATTTGCGTTCAGCGAGGAGCGCAAAAATGTCAAAACGTTCACAATCTGCAGCGAAACGGAAGTTTTTTCTTGCTCGCGCTTTAAAAATGCATTCTCCCGCGCGCGTACGGGACCCTGTGTTCGCCGACCAGTTTTCATATGTTGGATTGTTGGTAGCCGGTCGCGCTAACCTGCGTGAGTTTGCGATCGCGAACACCTCAATCGAGACCCCGAACAGGAAATAAGCATCGCGAGCGGGCGGGATAAGTAAAAACAAGATGGTGGCCGCATGGGCAAGTTGGCGAGACAATTTTCAACGCGATCACGCAGAAAATATTGCGAACAGGCTGGGAAAAAACGTCCGCGTCTTCGCAATATTTCCGCGTGTTTGCAGAGATTTTTGACATTTTCGTGATAGTTTGCGAAAGTGAATTTCGCAAATTTCGCCCACCTCTACAGGTTTATTTTTCATAGATGGGCCGACAGCTCACTGCCCCGGCGGGAATGCATGCATAGATCACGAGACCCGCCTCAGCCATAACATGAACACAATGTCTATGTATCTTCCATCAAAATGTGTAGCCCCCCCCCCCCTTGAAACCACTCTGCAGCTAACATCCTCAGAGAATCTGTTCTTAACTGAAGGCTTCAGCCTGTGCGGTGTATTATTAAACAGACAGGCAATTTGGTTTTAATTGCCAAAAAATAGCAAGTGTGGACAGCATTTCATTTGAGGCGCTAAGAGAGAAAAATACGAGCTCTCACCTGAGACGTGCAGCGCTGTCAGCAGAGGGTTTGGGCTGCGTTGAAGCTCCTCGGGGAGCCAGGGGGCGCTTGATAAAGCCCCGGGCCTTCAACGTGCACTGATTCCTGCTCTGCTAGTGCACTGAGGGCTTCACAGCCTGCGGAGCTGAAGGCAGCTGAGGCGGGCATGTGTGCACAGTGCCGGACCCTGGGTGAGTCTCGGCTCCTGCACTGCCCAGGTGTGCACGCCTGCAGCACGTGGGTGGACCTCGTCTGTTTTTAAGCCTCAGAGTTATTTCTGTGTGTCATGGGAGCGGGGCCAGCATGTTACCTTCATGCTGCAGGGCTCTCACGAGAAGCTGAGTCCAGTGTCCGGAGACCCCCCACAACGGCCTGAGCTGGGGTCTCTGACAGGGACGTGCTGTCTTCGTCCCTCTCTCTGTGATCACAGCGGGGACAACCGGACAAGCAACTTTTCAGTGATCTGTGTTTTATTGAAGGCCAGGAAACACGTTCTACTGTCCCTTCATCAGGGAAATGAGTGCTCAGGTGGGATGTGTGTGTCTGATGTAGGCTCTTTCTGGCACCACTCAAGATTCACGAGAGTTAAATACCTTCTATTCCTAGTTTTAGAATTGGAAATGGGGCATGACTTGCGTAATTGGTTTTTTTCGCGTCAAATTACAATTTTCGATCTTTTTATACGCCATTTCTCATAAACGATTTCATTCTGTGTGAACTACCGAAAACTGTCAGGGGAAAGATCAAGGCTGTAATAATTATCCCATAACTTGTCATTTGCATTCCTGTACAGTGTCTGTCTGCCTGCCTGCCTGCCTGCCTGCCTGCCTGCCTGTCTGTCTGTCTGTCTGTCTGTCTGAGCTCATTGTTGAATTTCCCGCCTGTGCGCCTATCCTTGAATGTATGTATTCATTTGTTTAGATGACATATAACGCCCTGGCACGTCACCCTGCAGCCATCATAGACACCATGTAGATGAGAGGCGTGTCACATCTGCCCATGAACCCTCTATCATTGCTCCTAGCACTGCTCTTGTTCACGGGGCTTCAGATCTAGAAGTGTCTTTCTTCTGTTTAGAGGCTGCAGATGATGGGGTACACATTTTGGAAACCTGAAAAGCCATATTACTGAAGTTTGCAGGACTGTTGCTTTATAAAGTGGAAGATGCTTGATTCAAGGTCTCACCTGCGGTGCGGTGCAGTCAGGTCCCCGATGTTGTCCACAGCTTGGCTCTTTGGCCCACATGCATCAATATCGGCTTTTGCGATTTTTAAATTGCAATAAATAGCGATTCGCAATTTAGAAATCGCAAAAGCCTATGCATGATTATTTTTTTCATTTTTTATGCAATTCGGTAGAAATCGCTATTTTTACCGAATTGCATAAAAAATGCGATTTTCAAATTGCGAATTCGCAATTCCCATTCATTCCTATGGGCCAAAAGGCCCATAGGAATGAATGGGAATTGCGAATTCGCAATTTGAAAATCGCAAATCCTGATTGCATTTCAAGGGTGGTGAGGGGGGTTCAAATGAACCCCCCCTGCACCCATGAAATGTTGTTTTCGCATCATGTTGCACACACACATGTCCTAAGGACATGTGTGTCCGTAACATGAATGATTAAAAAATGCTTTTGCTGCGTTTTTAACACTTTTTGCAAATTTACCGAGTCGTTCAACCACTCGGTAAATTTGACACCCTAATTGCGAATTCGCAATTTTAAAACTAATCATGCATTGCTTTTAAGAAATCGCAAATTTGCGATTTCTTAAAAGCAATTGCAATTTTAGAAATCGCAAAAATGTTGCGCGATCTAAAATTGCTTGATGCATCTCAAAAAGCATTTTTGGAATCGCAAAAGGCCGATTTTAAGGAATTTCACCGTTTGCGACTCCAAAAATGCTTGATGCATGTGGGCCTTAGTCACAACAAGCGTTGGGGATGGAGCACTCGACTTTTAACTTCACTCTGGAATGGACAACAATCCAGTATAAAGATATAAAAAGTGGTTTGCATTGACCCATGCTAAGGTTCAAAGTGAGTATGGAATTAGTTTATACTTTCTGAGCTAGCAAGTTTTCAGGAGCCCAGAATAGATTATTTTCTTGCAGTTTTGTCAACCCATCATTCGGGCCTTGTCATCTTTAACCAATTGTATGTTTGCATGAGTGGGGGTGTGCTCCTCAGCACTTCCAGACACCAACACTATGAAATTCAGTAGCTAATGGAAGAAGTGGCATTAATAGACATCCCCAGCTCTGTAAATCAATAAATAGAGATATCTCTTCCCATCATTATACTCAAAAGATGCAGACTGTTAAATGTAAACCAAAATGTGGGTAGGTGTGCATAGAGACACCAGCTTTTACAGTCTGAGGAACACTTCATTCGTATGTTTTGGGCCACTTCGAAAATCTTGTCTGGAGCATCCTTTTGAGCCGCAACTCAAACAGCATCTCCCACAGAGGACACAGTCCTCCCATCACAGTACCAACAACGCAAGTCAAACAGGGCCGAGGAACAGATCAAACAGAGATCTGCACAGCCTTGTGTGTAGTATGGAACTTTGTACAGATGCTCCAGTACAGCAGGGTACAGCTGACTTCTGCATGTTGACTAATTTTTATTGGTGGTGTGAACACCATATTTATGGGGCACATTTATGAGCCTCTTTGTGCCTCTCTTGTTCCATGCAACATGGTGTAAGAGTGACGTAAATGAAAAATGGTATTTATGAATCCACTCAAGGCCACCTTTAGAAATCTTGAGTGATGTAACGCCACGCAAATTGCTGTGTGGCATTACTCTACACCTGGGAAGCAATGTGTAGATGTTCCCACACAACATTCATGGATTTTGATGTATTCTCAGATTTACAAGAACAGGTAGACTTGGGAATGTGCCAAAAAGATATGGCTTCCCAGAGGAGGAGTAACAAGCAGAAATATGATTAGGCCCCTTCCTGCACAAGAACCATCCTGGCAACACAGTTCAAAGGTGCCTGCGTTGGAGCTAGACTGACAACATGGCTCCAGCACAAGGGAAAGGAAAGGAAGGTGCTGAATTATTTTAACACAGGTGTATTTCTCCCCTTTTTCTGTCACGCAGCTGCACTGTATGACAATTCTTATAAATATGCCCCTGTATCTCTGTTGAATAGTATCCTCAAATTCTTGCTTTACATGAGGTTTTGGATTTATGCATGCTTAAAGGCAGTGCTTACTTTGTGAAATAGTAGGTTTTGGTGCCCAAAGTGTTGCTCAGAGCTCAATTGAATGGCGAGGGCGCAGGTGCCGGCTACCAAGACTGTGCAGTCTGACTCCACCTTAAGCCTCTTTCTTCCACTACCAGGCACATTGAGTCCCTTTATCCCATGCCTGCAGATTATATTTCATCTCTTCTCTCTCCTTTTGTCACTTATTTTCCTTCTTTCTCTTCTACCTTCTTCCACTGTTTTTGTTTTCCTCTCTATCAAAGTCTGAAGAGGAGACATAATTCCCGGTCCCAAAAAGGAGGGCCAGTGGTACCCACATGCAACCACTGGCTCAAACTAAGAGCTGCTGAAAGGCCACTTGATCAGGAACATGTGACTGTGACACACCCTGAACCACCATCTCTGTACTTGTTCCTCTCAACTTGGAAACAGACTAAATATTAATAGTAGTTCAAAGCTTCATCTAATTAGGGAGTTTTATTCAAATTGGTAAGGCATGTGTGCTGAATAATGTTTAGTTGTATCTTTTATTCACTCTGATAATATTTGTAATTATTGAGGTATTCAGTATTATGGCCACATAATTTGCAGAAGAGCCAACTATAATAAATAAATATTATTGTAAAATACCAAGGGGCAGATTTATCACAATGTCATGCAACGCAGCTTTGCAAGACACCGTGCTGCGCTGCATTGCGTGACATCTAGAGGGCAGGAATGCTCTAAATGTAACATTATATAGCGCATTCCTGTCCTCTCTTTGCGCTGGAGCACTATGTGCTGCCTAGCACCAAAGGAGGCACCCTTTGGCAGGTCAGAAGTCTAACGTCTATCTCTTCGCTATTTTCTTCCAGCTGCAGAGGATCTGTTCGTCTTTGGCTTTCGTCGCAGCTGAATGAGGTAAAGACGCTGAGTACCTTCACCACGCATACGCCTTTACTGTTCATACCTTTGCAACATAATTTGTTGTAAAGGCATGCGTGGTAAGGCCTACTCATTGTAAAATCACACGTGATAGAGGCTATGCGTGGTAATGGTAATCGCGTTGTAAGTGCCGCGTTGTAAATGTATTGTGTGGTAACGGCTGCGTTGTAATGGCTTTTTCCCCTTCTTTTGCCTGTTCTGTCATCCACAAGGTTATGAAAGATTTATTGTTACTACTTGTGATCTCAGAAAGCTGATGTGCGACAAGAGTAAGCTTGTCAATGGCTGAGATCACCAATCTAAAGCACATACTAAGGAACATTTCAATTTTTTTTTTAGATTGTTGGCAGGCATTCAGACTTAAAAGATGAAGACAGAGCAGAACATGAAGATGATAGAAGAAGAAGCCTGCCTGTGCTGCTGCCCTACAACTGTGTGCCAGCTAAACAGATGGTAGTACAAGTGCCATGTTCAAACACATGGCAGGCACTTAGGCCCTGATCATTACTTGGGAGAAGTAAGCCTAATGCATGATGCTATGTGCTATTTTCTCACAATCCTGAATATAAGTTGGGTTTTCATCATTCAGTTTTACTAGGGGGAGGAGAAACAAACATGTTTTTTCTCCTTGAATAATTGCATGAGTCAAGTGTAATTCTGCTTCTTTTTCTAAAGGAAAAAGACAACGGAGCAGACAATGCGATTTTATGATACAGTAAATTGTCATGTAATTTTACTGCACAGTAAAATCGCCCTGCAAACTGTATTCAGGGCATATGTGGCAAAATGAAGGCCCTGTATGAAAGAAGGGGGTGTCACACATTAGTGATTCAGGGTAGCCTGATTTGACCTAAGATGGATGTTGCAAATTGTAACAATGCTATATTCATGTAAGATTCCCTGTCACTGGCATTACCATCTTTTCTGAATTATTCTTCCCCTGCCCAATGCAACAACCAGCATGGTAGTTCCTTTCATCTCCGTTTCATATTCGGTTCTTATAATAGTAATAATGTATTTCTTACATGGTAAGAAAATTACATCTTCAATTCCGTTATTTATATAATGTTTTAAAGAGTATAATTAAAATTCAAAATTAGTACATAAATATAATTTTTGTATTCACTTATTATTTGGAAATCTGATTTCTTGTAGGTTGAGTCATAATTTAATGTATTTATGTTACTTTTAGTTTGCTGCTTTGTAGGAAATGAAAATTACAAAAATGTGTAGTATGTATTTTGAAATTATTTAGGTCTTTGGCAATGGTTTTAAGGTGTATCAGGGTTCAAAAAGAGTACACATTTCGGACAAAACCCATGAGAGATTGAATAACACATTTCTCCAGCACACTTAGGGAATGATTTATCAAGGTTGTGCATCGCTACCTTGGCTGGCATGACTCAATAAATCTGGAGAAATTCAGGGCAGCGCCAATCACTGCCTTGAGTTACTCTGCTCCAGGGTGTCATTCCATGGTGGAGTGTGGGTGTCCCCACGTATCCACCCATGGACACTGGCGCACTCCAAAATTTACCATTAGTAGGAGACCTGGGATCAAAATGCTATTCTTCCCCAGATGAGGTAGAGCAAGAAGTATTTTTATTTCTCCTCATTTTTTCCTCTTCTGTATTTTGCATTGCATTCTACAGCACACATAGAAAGAGTGAAATGGCTCTGAGGATTTTTTTTTGCGGGAATGTTTCCCTAACTGTACAAAAATTATACTGCCTACATCGTAGGCACCATTGCGCCCTAGAGCAACCGAAAATTAACCGGCGCTAGGAAAGGACATGAATGCACATTATAATGTAGGCCTGGGCATAGTTCGAGGAGTTCTTCTATGGGGTACTCAGCGAAGAGACAACAAAATTCTGCTATGCTACGTGGAGTGCCGCGAGCGGCGGAGTGCATCACCTACTGCCGTTTGCACTGATTTTTAGCACCAGGTGTTTGTCCTGCGCTATAAAATCAGCTCAAACGGTATCACATGCAATGCAAGAGGGCGCAACTTCTTTCTGCCGCTCGAGTAGAAGTTCTACTCGAGCAGCAACTTCCTCAAGGCAACCGGAAGGTTTCTCAATGCGAGCGCTAACGACTATCCACCACCGCTCGCATTGGGAAATCACTCTGAGAAGCAGTCTAGGGTTGGATTTTCCTTGCTAGTGCTCTCCAACTTAGCGTTGGTGAGTGGGGAGAGAACTCAGCAAACGAAGCAGAGTTCGCCTGCAAGGCCTAGTATTATGTTAAATATGGTGCATTCCTACCTTTCCCTCTCACGCATCACGGCAAGGTGGCTTGCTGCCTTGAGCTGCATAAAAAATTGTTAAATATTAATCTTAGTTTAATTGTCTACTGATAAATATTGGAAATTTCTTTGATTAACTTTATCACAGATTTTAATTTATAGGTATTTTCAACGTGGTCCACATCATGTCTACTGTGAATTCCAGCAATGTCGATCACCTTTGGCTCCTGCTGATGGGTTTTCCTGGGGCAGATGATTTTAACACTACAAACATCTGGATGTCTCTTCCTCTGTGCTCATTGTACCTTCTCTCCATCTCAGGCAATTGCCTTATTTTGTTCATCATAAAACTGGACAAACAGCTCAGAGACCCAATGTACCTTTTGCTCTCCATGCTTGCAACCACCGATCTTTGCTTGACTTTTGCTACCTTACCCACAACGATGAGCGTGTTCTTGTTTGACGCTAGAAGAATCCACTTCTTTGCCTGCTTGACTCAGCTCTTCTTCATACACATGCTCTGTGCAATGGAGTCCTCCATTTTGGTGGCCATGGCCTTTGACCGCTATGTTGCCATATGTAAACCTCTGCAATATGCCTCAATTTTACACCTGATAATATCTAAAATAGGACTGGTGGCTCTGCTAAGATGCTTTTGTCTTCATTTTGCTGTGCCATTTCTTTTGAGAATTCTTCCCTTCTGTGACAAACATGTCCTCTCCTTTGCCTTCTGCTATCACACTGACGTTATGAAGCTTGCGTGTGCGGACACTACAGTTACAAGTACATACAACCTGGTGGTGGTGATCACCACATACCCTGTAGATGCAATTTTCATTCTGCTTTCTTACATTATGATTCTAAAGAATATCAAGAACAGAGCACAGCAAGGGGAAGGACTGAAAGCTTTGAACACCTGTGTGAGCCACCTGTGCGTGGTCATGCTGTTTTACATCCCCCTCATCAGTTTGTCATTGGCTAGCAGATATGGACAAAAGGACTCAATCCTTCTGCGTGTTCTTCTGGGTGGGATATTACTTGTTGTACCCCCAGCACTGAACCCAATGATTTACAGCATAAAAACCAAACAGATACGTAATGCCCTTCGTAAAAGGTTCTGGGTAGCAAAACAGCTGAAACTGAGCCTGGACCCCACCCATGAATCTTATGGCCATGGGGAGGGTGGAGGTGATTGTTGCAACTCTAAAGTACTACTCTCTGTAATGTATTACTACCATCAAATCCATAAATAATTCCATTGAAATTCATTAGGAATATCTGCATTATTGGCATTTGATTGTTCCCTAAATGATTTGTGAGCATGTATCTCTTCCATTAATTGCATTCAGGCGGATTTCTGGTCAATGTTTGACCTATGTTGGACTTAGTTCCCCAGATTCGAGGTCGATCGCCCAGTTTCGAGGTCGACCGCCCTAGCCGTTAGGCCAACTCCTCTTCCCTCTAGATAGTGACATTGAGACCCAGAGCAGTCCTCTATCACCACAAACACACAAAGTTCTTGTTAGCAAGTGTGACTACCATCAGGCCAACTGATTACTTGAGAATAGCAGGGATAGCAGCATTTTTGTGTTGTGTTGTTGTGTGTTTCCGCTTCAGGGCCCACTGACTCCCCTTTAAGTTGGCTTGGGTGCAAGTAGCTAACTGCTCTTTGTTTGCACACGTTACCCATTTTATTTTTTCACTGTGATGGTATTTAGTTTGGTTGCATGAGACTCAATTTGCGCAAATGATACAAGGTCTAAAAAACACAGTATTTTAATTCTCCCAGTGACCGGTTAGCTACAAAGACACAACACTAAAATCCAGATGCTGATTTTCTCAGCGCACCTCTTAATTATATACATGGGAGTTGCTTTTTAAAAGTTAGAGGAGGATTTCTTGCAGAGCTTAAAGGACGTGCACAGAGCGCCTCTACCTTGCACACTTGGAGATGCAGAACACCTCATCATTATAAGGTTAAGGCCCGGCTGTAATTCCAGAGATCTTTTATATAATTACTGAGCTCATGTATTATTAATGAGTAGGGAGATTAGAGTAGCAAAGTATATATTTAATCATGGTAGGATTTTTCATTCTGTATGGCCTGTTTACCCTGTTCAGTATTCTGCTGATTTATATATGTCTAATAACTGCAGCACACCAGCTTTATAACAGAGTTAATAAATCTTATAAACTTTCCTTGTGTCTCCCTTTGTTTTATTTTGGATGATACATGGGTGCGAAACACGAAAGGGACTAATCTGTTTTCCCGCGATGCCCAGAGGACTGGAATTGTGTTCTGGGATGTCAATTCACTCGTCTCTTTGGAAAGGTTAGGAGAGTAAGTGAGGTATTATGAGCTAGTCTGGATTTGGGCTCACAGGTGCTACTGTGGTGCCCTATCATTCTAAAGTCCTGTCGTCCCGGCATAATAGTGTTTCTCAGCAGAATCCCTGCAACATAAGTGCCAGTTGTAGTATAGGCCATTTTACCTGTGCATGCTGATGGTCTAGTTGCGTCACCATGATAAAGGCTTGCCCATCTGAATGTAACCAGATCCGTAGTGCTCGATTAAGCAAGAATGCAATGTGTGTAGGTAGCAGTAGTGTGCGGTATTGTGCAGTTCTGTCTTGGATGAAGAGCTGCCTTCCAAACTGAGAGAGGGGCATGGGCGGTGGCCCTTCAACAGGACTCTGCCCTTAAAAGAGCCCAGTTGCAGCTCTTGTTGAGAAGTTGGCCAGATGGAAGTGAACTGAATAATCTTACCAGCAATGACTGCACTGTGGTGAGTCTTGCACCCTTGTCTACAAGATTGAATCTCCAGTCATCCCACTGGGCCTTGCAGAGTTCCTCAGACCTGTCCCTGACCTGGGACTGATCAGTGGGGCTGCTGGTGAACTATGTGTGCACTAGGGTTTGCAGCCCAGTCATCACCTGTCACAGGTCCCATCTGTTCCCAGAGGACATTTGTATACCTGTGACCTGTGACCACCACTGTTCTATATGTCATGGGAATGTTAGCTTGCAGACTCTAGCACAACCTTTATCCCCCTGTAGACTCACATTGTAATGAACCTCAGGGCCGGACTGGAAACCATAACCGGCCCTGACAAAGTGTTCGGCTGGCCCCCTCCCCACCCCCTCTGGGGGTTGGGGGTGCAGCCGAGCTCTCTGCCAGGACCGGTTTTCAGCCGATTTTGTTACAGGGCCGATTTTGCAGCTATGGTTCATAAAGTCAGGATGAGGTACAAAAACGGCCCCCCAGGGGCCCAAAACTGGCCCCCACCCGTGCTGCGCACCGGGGGATTGCCCGGTGCCTGCTACGGCCAGTCCGGCGCTGATGAACCTGTTGGTAGTCTGGACTCTTTGTTTGAACAGGGGGTGAGCTAGCCCTAAAAGACATGCAGCAGCCTTACAACAACCATCTTTGCTCATCTCCAATGACTCTAGAAGTGAATGGGATTGAGGGGCAGAGCTGACAGTAATTCCAGTTGGCAGTGGCTCATGATTACGGTTACAGCACAAGCTTGAAAGTAATGCAACTCCTACCTAAGTGAGTATTAGCTTTTGAACATTGCCAGACACCCTTTGTAGGTCGAGCCTAGACAGTGCTTCCAGACATGTTGTATATGCTATGCAGGCTTACAGGTTGCCCATTGCTTTTCATTTGTTTCTTTCAGTGTCCTTTAAAAATCCTTGCTTCCAAGTGGTTAACCTTTCCTATTTGTCCCTCCTTTTCATTGGTTGTTCACTCCCATGGAGCAGTGCACCAGTACTTGTAGCCTTCAACTTGTCCCATTTTAGCAACTGTAAAAGGGACTACTTATTCCTTTGTACAAGAACTTTACACATGAGCGCACAGTCTTTACAGTCACTCTGAGCTCCAACTTCTTTTTCTGTAAACAGGGCTGCAATTCTTGTTTTGCTTGTTTGGAGCTCTTAACATGAGTGCTTGTGATGTTCAGAGCTCCGAGGCCCTGTAAATCTTGCATGCCTTTTTTTTTTATCAACAGGGTGCCCTCTATTATGTTTCACAATCATGGCCACATCATTATGTACCATCATCTCGACTGAAGGTATTGAAGCACTTTACATGAGCCCTAGGACGCATTTATTTTTAGTAGGCACTGGGAGATTAAGTGATTTGCCCAGAACCACTGGAGGGTGAGCCGACCCCATGACTCAAACCCAGTTCCTTCAAACCCAAAGTTGTCAGCTCTGGTCTTCATGCCACATTACCTCCTTAATTGTAACCCTGAGAGACAGTGATTATAAGGCGAGGCAGGTTATATGGGCCATAGATTTTACAGTCTAGGCCCAAGCCTCCTTTTCTATTTGAATTTATATATCTATTACTTTGCCTGCCATTAAAATGGCTGGTTTGAAAATCCTTGGTTTCCTGCCTTTAGTTTTCACATGCAACCTTGAAGCAAAAACTTAATTGGCTTTTGCAATGGAAATCTAGTAGGTATGCACACCATTTCAAGAATACATGCATATATCTGTTTTACTTTTTATTTCTCCTAATATTTCCCGTCACTGGTTTTAATCCACTGCGGTGGTGACGCAATCACACTACACTATTACTAGAGGTCAGGCTATGGTGACTGATCTGTTGCCGCACAGTGTCTATCATGGCAGATGCATGTGTGTTTGCTGGCACTCTCATTTTTGCATCTGCTAATCCCTTACTCACAGGCATGGAGGCACTCGCTCTCTGACTCTTTGCGATAAAAACGGTTACATTCTGCAGCTTCTAGCTTAAGAATGGCCTTCTCCCCCAACCTGACTTTATGAACCAGGTGTGCGAGAATACGTCTGTATAATGAAAGCAGGGTATTTGGGCACTATACCTGTAGAGCTTTTTGGCAGGGGCCAGAAGGAGTGAGTGGAGACTGAGAACCCTCGTCCCATCAAGGTGGGGTTGAATGACATGAGATTGAAGGCATACCCGCTAGATGGCACAACTCTTCTTTTGTGACAATTCCAGCTAGTCTTGCTTTTTTTAAAACCAACTTTTGGCTAAAAGTCAAAACTTTGCTAAACATGTCACATATTACGTGGCGCCATTTGGCATCCGTGGTTCTGGCGACCCCTACCACATTTTAAAAGAGTTCCTCTATGGGCTGTGGAGGAGGGTTAGGAATAAGAACAGATTTCCTTTTGATGCAGTCAACTCTAATGCTCATGTTTCCTAGGACCCCTTGCATCAATGTGTTATCAAGACTGGCTTTTCTTTGAATTCTAGTAGTTGTAGTCCTGAATTTATACATGAATTACCAGGACTGCAAGTCCCAGATTGCAATGGTAAACCTCCACTGGATGATCTACTCTACCATATAGTTACATTTAAAAATTGAGACCTTCCCCCTAATCGAGACCGATCCTCCGCTCCTAACCCATCCCACCAATGGTTCAGTGGTTGTGTCATCAGTTCCAAAAGGTTCTAAGGTTTGATTAGTTCTGGTGGAGCTTGCTGGTCTGCCATTGGTCCTTCATTTGTTATTGGCCCACAGGTTGCTTCTGTTCCCAGTTCAGGTTTGAGGTTTTGGTTGGTCCCTATGGTCCTGCCTCAGCCCCTATTAGTTACTTTCCATCTGCTTTTATATCATGGCTGCCTTGGGTTGTTTGGCTCCACCTCTGACCCCAGAGTGCCCTGCTGTGTGGTTACCCTGTGGTTCCAGTGTGAGTCCTTCTAAGTCTCTAGACCCAGGACGTCCTTTGAATTTCAACTTGGTTTCCACAGTTTCGCCCCCAGTGTAGCTGGGCCTAATTTGTATGTTCCTTGGCCCTGTAAGCCTGTCTCTGCTACTAACAGGTTCACTGTTCGGTATTAGTAGGTGCCTTCAGTTCTGTTGTCGTGCTTAGTAGGCCCTGAACCCTCCCCAAGTTATGGGTACCTCTGTGAAAATACTGATGATTCCTTTATTGGCAGAAGAAAGTTTTGAGGCTGTACTTTTTTTAAGTAAAGGGTTTCTCTGGTTTGTAAACACCTTTCTCTCAAGGCCGATGGGGTGAGCACAATAACACAATGCACAGTGTGCAACACTCTACCCACAAAAAGACACTGGCCTGCAACATCTTAAGTTAACACAGAGCGACCTTCAGCTCCAACATCTTCAAAGGAATTGCCCCATAGGACCAGTCGATGAGAAAATATCACCCCACTGCTCCCTACCAGAAATGAAATACAGCTCTGTAGGGCTTTATCAATAACAAACCACTGATGTGCAACAAACCATATATTGAAATCACCCATTCTTTAATGCAAGTGTCACCATGCAGCCCCTTTAATAAAACAAAGAAACACTATGCAATAAAGTACCAATAGCAGGCAATGGCCTACCAGGAGCAAAATAGTTCAGTGCTTCATCATCCACCAAAGTGGAGAAGCACTTAAATAAGAAAGCACTGTCTTGCTGTAAGTTGCACACAAGAGGACAATGCTCTATAGCACTTTACCGGACAAACAAGCACTGCTGTGCAATTCCCTTCCAATGCAAAGCACAGTCAGTGGCAGCTGATGCTAAACAGGTTTCGTGGGGTGATAAAAAATGGAATGCACTTACCTTCAGGCCGTCCTCCACTCTGCCCTACTCCAATCTACCCAATCCAGCCCACTCCACTGTACCCCAATCTACCACACTCCACTGTACCCCATTATATCCTAATCCACTTAACACCAATGTAACCCACTCGATCTACCGCACTCCAATTTAATCTTACCCACTCCACTCCAATATACAGTACTCCAATCTACCCCACTTCAAACTACCTCACTCCAATCAATCCAACCCAATCTACTCCTCTCCATTCCAGTCTCCCCTACTCTACCCACCCAATTTACCTCATTCCATGTACCCCACTCCCCTCCAATCTACCCCACTCCTCTGAAACATATCCCAATCTACCCTACTCTATTTCAATCAACCCTACTCTAATCCATCCAATCTACCACACTCCATTCTACTCACTCCACTCCAATCTGCTCTACTCCACTCTAACGCAATCCACCCCACTCCACTCTGCCCCATTCTACCCCACTCTAATCTACCCCAAAATACCGCACTCTTATCTACTGCACTCCTATCTACCCCAATCCACCCAAATGCAGCCCACTCCAATCCAATCTACTCCACCCTATTACTCTCCAACCTACCCAACTGCAATCTTCCCCATTCTTCTGCAATCTACCCCACTCCATTACAGTCAACCCCAATTCACCCCCCAAAATCTACCCCATTGCAATCTACCCCGCTCAACTCCAATCTACTCCATTCTACTCCACGACAATCAACCCCAATCTACCCCACACCAGTCTACCTCAGTCTACCTACAAACAAACACTGCAATCTACCCCACTAATGCTACCCCGAAGTATCTCACTCCACACTACTCTATTCTAAACCAATATACCCCACTCCACACCACCACAATCTACCCCACTCCACACTACTCCAATCTACCCCATTCCACTGTACTCCAATTTCCCAAATCGACCCCACTCCAATCTACCTCACCCAACAACACGCCACTATCCTTGAGCCATGCTCAACAGCAGTCACACTATTGTACAACATGACTAAAACAGATTGCTAATCTTGCGTAGACGAGACCGATTGGCTTTGTCAGTTCTCGCTATAAAGGGACAAGACATTATGGGAGGGAGACTGACCTCTGTGTCACTGAATTGCAATGAAGCTTTCCAATCAGACACAAGTGAAACTGCACCTACCTAGATGTCCCTTAGGAGTGTTGCCCCTGCAGCCCTGATTAGAGCTGAAGGGAGATGCCTTTTTTGCGCTAGCATTCCATATTTTCTATTGGTGTCTTATTACATAGTAGTGTAATAAAATATATTTTCTTTATGATTAAAACTACTTACTGAACACATCAAGTATTTTAGTGCTATTGTGCACACATATGAGTTGTAAGTCTGTAGCCCCACCCACCTCCTGGAGTCAGCCTTGGAATACTCGCCTTCCTCTCTGAAAGTCTAGTGCGGAAAGGGTGTCATTGGCAGGAAGTTTTAAGGACAGCAGGATGTTAGCCCCAGGAAGACCCCGACTGACCCCCAGTAGTCCCCTAGCACCCTATCATTCTAGGACTGATTCTGAAAAGCATTTGTCAAAGGTAGTGATGAGGTAGGAGGCAGGGGGCGTGGTGGAGCAAAGAGGCAGATCGGGGAACCTTTTTATATACAGACAGCATAAAGCTAGCGATTATTTAGGTCTCAGCAATACATAGAATCATCACACATTACATTCTTTGTCATATATATATTATAAGGAGAAAGAGCTCGCATTGCTCATTAATCAAGAGCAAAGGACCTTTTGCACGAGATCTCTCCATGCGCCTCATGTCAGGAAGTGCAGTTCACCCAGGGATATTGTTTGTGATCTGGTCTTTCTTGTACAGCATCTATCTTTCAGAAAGCAAGCCTACAGGTACCAGAGTAGAAGAATGTTCTGCAGCATGGGTGTTAGACCTGGCATCCTTGGCGTGGTTTTCCCTGACTTTTTGCCTCTACCTCCTGTGTTTTTGATACTGTGCTGGATTTCGCTTTTGCTGGCTCAGATGCTTTGGGCGCTTTGCCACTGCTGATCAGTGTCATAGTGCAAGTGCTCCCTGTGTAAATTGATATTGCGATTGATTCTCCCTGATTGGCATATGTGTTTTACCAGTGGGTCCCTAGTAAAGTGCACTAAGTGTGCCAGGATGGGTAAATCAAAGACTACTAGTGGACTTCCAGCACTGATTGTGCCACCCACATGATTAGCCCTAAAAAGATGTCTCAGACCTGCCCCTGCAGTGCCTGAGCGCAGTTTGTTAACTGCCATGTCGACTTGGCAGGTGCACCTACTTGCCAGGCCTTACCCTTCACTTTTCTTACACATAGGACACCCCGATGGTAGGCCCAAGGTACCCCCCTGGGTAGAGTGCAGTGTATGGAAAAGGTAGGACATGTACTGGTATGTGTAACGTCCTGATAGTGAAATACTGCCAATTTAGTTTTTCACTGTTGAAAGGCTATCTAACCCTTAGGACAGAAGTGGGAATGCTTTGTACCATTTTACAAGCATATCTTCCAATAGGGGTAAGATGGAAAAAGGGAGTTTAGTACCCCTGAACTCAGAATTTAATAAAACATCCTTTAGTAAAGATGGTTTTTAAGTTGTGTGTTTGAAAATACCACTTTTAGAAAGTGGCTATTTTTTTGTTCAACCTTCCTGTGTGCCTCTGCCTGTTTGTGGATTGACTGTCTGGCTTTGGAGTGACAGGGGCTGGGGAGGTGCAGTGGCTCCAGGAGTCTGGATGAGTCAGCACTAGGCTGAATAGGCCTGATCTGCATTTGGAGTGGTGGTATGAGTAGCACCCGTACCTGAATAGGGTTGTGCCTGCTTTCCACCATGCTAGCTCCACCTGCCTGTGGTGTGTCTGGTACCAAACCTAAAACCCCTTAACTTTAGATCATTCCTGGAATTCAAGAGGAACCGTAGCCAAGGAGAAGAGCTGAAGAGTCTGAGGAGAAGTACTGCCCTTGGTGTGTGTCAGGGGTAGGCCTGCAGTTGCTGTTTCTGCCAAGGAAAGGAGAAGGACTTTGCTGTGTGCTTTGTAACTTGCTTTAAGAAGATCTCCAAGGGCCTGAAGTGAGCTGGCATCCTGTTCAGAAATCTCAGGGACAGGAAAACTTCACCCAGTTCCCCTGAACTCTGCTGTTATCAGTTCTGACCTGCCTTGAGGTGTCTGTGCCAGTTTTGTTCCTCGTGAAGTTGCTGCTGCTGTTTGGGAGTTGGAAGAGAGAAGAAACTCAAAGTACATAAACAAAAGGATTCTATCAAAAAAAGTGCAAGTTTTTATTTTTATAATTTTCTTGGGAGTGTGCAATAAGGCTCTTCCTCAGATTGGTGAGAAGAAGGCACTATGTGCTTTTAAAATACCCCTCACACACTAAGAACCCCTTAGTGTCATGCTTCATCATGGGGGTCTTCCCGTCCCTCTACGGGGCGGGGCGTGCTACGACCTGCGAACTACGCGGGAGCACTGTCTTAAGTGGTGAAAGGCTATGTGTTAGTGCAATGTGAGTGGAATTTTGTGAGGTGTAGGGACCTTGTGATGGGAATAAAAAATTAAAAAATCCCTGGCTAGTGGAAAAAAATAATTTTATTCGCTTCCCTGGCTGGGATTATTAAAAAGGGGTTGTGAGGTAGGGCTGTTAGCACCTACCGGGTCGACATGTTTCGCAGACAGTCCCCTACTGTCTGCTCATCAGGACCATTTAACGGTCCCTACTATAAGGTACTCAGTACTAAAGTTTGCCTAAAGACCTACAAACTGACAGCAAAAATAGGTTGTACGTTTGTGCTTCGGGCGTGAGTTGGCCCAAGGTGAAGCTAAAAATTTAGCAAAAAAAGACACACTGGTCCCTGGAAGAAAGAAAAAAAATGATTGATGTATGCAGTTGTAGCACATAGTACACAGTTATTTCATTTCTTATGTCTATCAATAAACACGAAATCGTGGGCATACTTCTCAGCTGTATTGAGCAGTGCCACTGAAGTTGTGTTTCAATCATTGCAAATGGTTCTGTACTCTATTACTTAGAGTCTGTCCATGTACATAAAACACATATAACACATATATTCTCGACTAGACATACACACATTGACACATACATATAGGCAGACACTCGTTCTTTTTCATTATCTGTATGGCGTTTGTTTTTATGCAGTCGGTTTACTCGTTTTCCGAGTTGCGATTGCATATTATGGTTGGCTCCGGAATGGGCATGGTTTAAGACATATATACATACTTTTCAAGTTACGTTCTTCCACTTCATGAGCTGACAAAACCGAGGGTTCTTTGCGCGGTCAACTGTGGAAATAAATAGAGCCGCACCCCCGCATTAAATATCAAGGTTCGAGAGAGCTGTACTTTTACCTTTTGCGGGCTTGGTTTTCATGACTGTTGCTCACAGAATCTCAGTACTTACGTAACCGCCAGTGGCAAATGCTTTAATCCTACCCCGGTGCCGCTCGGCCGAACATCAGCGTTTTGCCCGCTGTTAACATTAAATAGAAATAGAAGTCGGTGTGTAGAGTTGTCATCCGGTAGCTGGTTCAAGAAAAGGCTGGTGCGCTAACTTAAAATGGCCGCCTGATTTTGGAACACTTCCTGGTTCCTAAAGTCTTAACGGCAGTGATTCTTCACTTCCAGTCGTCCGACTTTTTGCAACACTTAGTCTGAAATATTCCCTTGGGTGGAATGAATACGATGTATAAATACTCATGTTATCTATGGGGGGGATGTGAAAAATAGGTCATCACTTGATTGTTCACAATTCCGAGGCATTTCTTGGTTAATGCCTCAATGGCCACGGGGTAGGATTAAAGCATTTGCCACTGGCGGTTACGTAAGTACTGAGATACTGTGAGCAACAGTCATGAAAACCAAGCCCGCAAAAGGTAAAAGTACAGCTCCCTCGAACCTTGTTATTTAATGCGGGGTGCGGCTCTATTTATTTCCACAGTTGACTGCGCAAAGAACCCTCGGTTTTGTCAGCTCATGAAGTGGAAGAACGTAACTTGAAAAGTATGTATATATGTCTTAAACCATGCCCATTCCGGAGCCAACCATAATATGCAATCGCAACTCGGAAAACGAGTAAACCGACTGCATAAAAACAAACGCCATACAGATAATGAAAAAGAACGAGTGTCTGCCTATATGTATGTGTCAATGTACGTATGTCTAGTCGAGAATATATGTGTTATATGTGTTTTATGTACATGGACAGACTCTAAGTAATAGAGTACAGAACCATTTGCAATGATTGAAACACAACTTCAGTGGCACTGCTCAATACAGCTGAGAAGTATGCCCACGATTTCGTGTTTATTGATAGACATAAGAAATGAAATAACTGTGTACTATGTGCTACAACTGCATACATCGATCATTTTTTTTCTTTCTTCCAGGGACCAGTGTGTCTTTTTTTGCTAAATTTTTAGCTTCACCTTGGGCCAACTCACGCCCGAAGCACAAACTTACAGCCTATTTTTGCTGTCAGTTTGTAGGTCTTTAGGCAAACTTTAGTACTGAGTACCTTATAGTAGGGACAGTTAAATGGTCCTGATGAGCAGACAGTAGGGGACTGTCTGCGAAACATGTCGACCCGGTAGGTGCTAACTGCCCTACTTCACAACCCCTTTTTAATAATCCCAGCCAGGGAAGCGAATAAAATTATTTTTTCCACTAGCCAGGGATTTTTTAATTTTTTATTCACATCACAAGGTCCCTACACCTCACAAAATTCCACTCACATTGCACTAACACATAGCCTTTCACCACTTAAGACAGTGCTCCCGCGTAGTTCGCAGGTCGTAGCACGCCCCGCCCCGTAGAGGGACGGGAAGACCCCCATGATGAAGCATGACACTAAGGGGTTCTTAGTGTGTGAGGGGTATTTTAAAAGCACATAGTGCCTTCTTCTCACCAATCTGAGGAAGAGCCTTATTTCACACTCCCAAGAAAATTATAAAAATAAAAACTTGCACTTTTTTTGATAGAATCCTTTTGTTTATGTAGCCTTACACGGAGGGAGATTCCATCTTTTCCTCTATACTTCCTTTATTGGTTTGGGGGAAACTCAAAGTACTACAGAAATAGACGCATCCCTCTTATTGCGGCTGTTTTTCTGACAAATCTTCATGGCATGAGAAGAATTTCCACGCATTGCCGCAACGCTGTGAAAACCGCCGCAGCGCATGTTGTCACTGCAAGAATCGACGCATCAAGGGATCTTGGCTTAAGAGGACCAACGCAGCGCCGCGCTACGCCGCCGCCGCATCGATCGCCGCCGCAACCCGGATTTCCACGCATCGTACCTGTGCCACAAGTTCTTCCGATGCATCGACTGCGGGCCAGAACCGGAATGAAGAATCAACGTATCACTCCCCATACAGACTGGATTCGACGTAACCCTTCCTCTGCGTGCAGTGGGACTTTTGCATTGCCTACTCAGGGTTTCAGCAGTGCTGCATCTCTTTGTTTTCTGAGGCTGCGGCAGTTTGGCTTGGTGAATTTTGACTCAACTACAGGTACTTTGGTGAAAAGTCACACATCTATAGTTTTCTATGATACAAGTTCTTGAAACCTTTTTGAAAGTCATATTTTTAACTGTATATGTTGGATTTTTGTCGTTTTGGTCTTATTCAGATAAAAATACTTCATTTTTTTGTAAACTGGTATGATGTCCTTTTGTGGTGTTTTCACTGTGTTACTGTGAGTGTTGGTACAAATACTTCACACATTGCCTTTGGGATAAGCCTGTCTGCTGTAGTGCGCTATACAAATTTCATGACTTGACTTGACTTGACTCGTGCCAAGCTACCAAGGGGGTGAGGAGGGGTTATCTAAAGTGTGGATCCCCCTTACCCTGACTAGAAGCAAGGGTCCCTATTTGGGCAAAGGTACCTGCCTCTGCCAACTAGAGACCCCCATTTCGAACAATGGCCCATACGGATCTAAGAGTAAAAGCTCTTTCAAAGAATGTGACATAAAGGCAGTTGTGGGGAGATTACGCAAAGTCCGCCCAAGTTGTTTTTCAAATGTGCTAAATGTATTTTATTCCTGGGTCTGAAAATGCTGCAGCCGAAAGGTCTCGCTATTTGAAAAGTGCAAGCCCAGTCAATGTCTCCGTCATTACAGGGCCGAATACCATGTTGTGTGTGTCCTGGAGCTGATCGAAGTGAAATGCACCACAGAATGTGCACTTCATAGTGCAAGGCTACATACAACATTCCCAGAACAGGTGGTAAATGAATGCAGCAAAACTGCATGACGTGGGGGATTCCATGTGGTTTTATGTCCGGAAAATGCGGTCCTCTATGGTAATTCCCCATTCCTTATGATTCTACTCTTAATTACACTACACAGGGGAGATGTCACAAGGTGGTACTGGTTCAACCACATGGGATTTTACTGCGGACTCACTACCATGTAACTAGTGATACAAACTATTCCTCTAATAACGTAATTAATAGGGCGCCCAATTCTTCACAGCCTCCTAAACAAAGTCTGGCCTGAGTGCACTGTTGCCCCATGGCAGAGACAAGAGAACCCCCCAAGCTGGGCAGTATACCAGGACAAACACAGACAAACAGAAATCCAGGGAAACTCAGCAGGACAAATGATTTTCCAAACGGGAAACCTATAAGCATGATTATTTTTCAGAACAAGAGAGGCAAACAGCTACTCGCCGCACACGCCTGGACATCTACAAAAAACTCAAGCATTTGTAGTGAAAAGGAACGGAAAAAGGAGCGTGCGCTCTCCAAGCCCCTTGCACAGTTACCTGAAAGTGCAC
The DNA here is from genome assembly GCF_964263255.1 of Lissotriton vulgaris. Lineage (NCBI taxonomy): Eukaryota > Metazoa > Chordata > Amphibia > Caudata > Salamandridae > Lissotriton > Lissotriton vulgaris. Next base: position 1,883,286 of record NW_028253230.1, on the reverse strand, counting down.
ATGCCACAGCCAAGTTAAAGCAGTGGGACACGGATGTCTCTGGAATGTGTCCAAGAGAGTCTGGTCGCTGTGGAGCCACAGACAGGGCTGCAAGTACACAATGGCCCTGCCTCACCATAAACAAACACTTGCTTTTGACGCTGCCACTCCCAGCGATACTTTATTCAGTTAAAAAGTGTGACCTTTGGCAGGCAAACCTCTGGCCAAGCCCAGGTTTACAAGTGGAGGCTGGAGACAGCCACAGGCCGTTCCCAGTCACAGAACCTTCCCTCATTTGAGTTCATGTGTTGCAAGGCGCCGTGCACAGGAGAGAGCAATAAACCACCCCTAGACAGCATGCCAACCACAGTGAGGGTGGAACCCTGGAAGGGGCGCAGCACACTTCCATTTTATGCATAAACAGGAAAAGGCAATGTGCAAGCTTCCTTTGGATGGGTCAGGGCTCAGCTATGCCAAAATATGGCTTCTGGTTTAGTCTGAAACAATGGCCACTTCATGGAAAGGATCTGAAGGCAAGTGGTTGTTCACAGGAAGTGAGCGAACAGTTTTTGACTCAAGGTATTATTTACAACCAGTAATATAAGGTCAGCGCGCTCTACGTTCAGGCGAGAGTATTTTAAACCAGTCAATCTGGTACCAGTACAGCTCACCACCATCAGTGGTTCACAAGACACCGACAGGAAGGCCTAGAGGTAGGTATCCAAAGCATCACTTATGACGTACACTGTCTCATGAACTACATGATGCATCTTACGTGATATCAAAAAGACTGCGGGGAAAGGATGTGGTCTGACGACTAGATTGCCGACTTTGGCGAGGGAAATCAAGGTTCGAGCCTCGGAGTCGCGCCTCCGTATCCTGTGATTCTAGGCAAATCACTCATTCTCCCTGTGCCTACCAAAAACAAAATATAATGTGAATGTGTAATGTAACCGGTGCTCATGTAAAGCACTCCAATACCTTCGGGTCGAGTTCGCGCTATATAAATCTGCAACAACAACAAAAAACAAGCATTTACAATGCAACGGTCTCGCCTTTTCAAAAGTTAGAGCTATTGGCATTGTAAATGACAACATTTTTATGTATGTCTTGGTTTTGAAAACAGATACATAAATGGCATTGTCATTTACAATGCCAAGAGCTTAATCTCTCGTAAATGTGAGACCTATTGCATTTGCACACACACACACAGCCACACTCACACACAGAGCCACACACACAGAGCCACACACACACACACACACACACACACACACACACACACACGCATACACACAGCCACACACACACACAGAGCCACACACACCCACACACAACCACACACACACAGAGCCACACACACACACAGAGCCACACACACACACACACACAGCCACACACACACACACAGAGCCACACACACACACAGCCACACACACACACACACAGAGCCACACACACACAGAGCCAGACACACAGCCACAGACACACACACAGAGCCACACACACACACACAGAGCCACACACACACAGCCATGGCCCTTCGATGGGCTACACGTGTAAGCTGCCTGGCAGGTATAAATGAGCAAGGCTATTTGTGAAGGCGCCCCCGACTGCAGTCAGTCTCACAACAGATCCCTGGGGAAGGGAGCGGCAGGCAGGGCCAAAGGACTTCTTATTTTATGCAAAATGCAGATTCGCCATACCCCGTTACCATCTTCAGCGACAATGGGTACCTCAAGCAGACACTCACACAAGAAAGGAACAACACGTTACTAGAGGAGGGCGAAGGACTCCGGCGCTATCACGCCCCACACAGTAACATTGAAAGTCGGATCAAGGCTGAGTGGACGTCCCAATGAGTCACACTTCTGTTGCACGCCTGAGAGGGGGTTTGAGTTTTTTTTTAAACAAAATGAATCTGCTATATACACCCCAGTCTTAAAAGTGGGGTCTTGCCTCAATATCAATACTTCTTAAATGTATGACAACACGGGACTCTGCCGTTCCCCAAGCGCCGCATTAAGTGGGCTTAACAAGCTATGCAACTGTCTGCTCCCCTACCCCACCCTGGACCGCATACCATTCCTAAGCCTCAGCCTCGCTCACTAGTTTCGCATTAGGTTTACTCCTCAAGCCTGCAGCTGCCTGCGGTTTCCGACGCTCTGTACCACCTACACTCTACGAATTTTACACCAGCTGCAGTTTGGCAACCTACAAAGCATTGCATGCAGCTGCCAGGTTGCGATATTTGAACCCAAATGTCCTCGTGAGGCGACATTCTAAAGCTTCAACTGAGCGACATACCCGAAGGACTGGGCAAGTGGTAGTCTAGCCTGGTTGGCTCTGGGTGGCCTCTGGAGGCACCAAGTAGGCACGGCAAGCAAACACTGGGGGCAAACGTAGCCACACATTTTGTAAGTATATAGCGCCAGAAAAGATGCTCAGAACTTCCTAGAACGTAAAGGCCATTTCCACCGGGGCACCGGAAGAGAGGGCGAAAAACATACCACCACCCCCATTCAGTCCACTGACGCCAATTATTCTCGCCGGCGTCTCCCAGAACGCAGATCCAGAGACACTGGAGCTCGAATGAGAGACACCTGCAGTGCATTGTATACATGACATCTGCAGCCAGCATCACGTTCTCCGACTGCAGGTGCAGCAAACTCTGCAAAAGCAGGCCTGGAAGTGCCCTTATTATCCCTGTAGACTCGAGGCGAAGGCACTCCCAAAAATTCAGAGCGGGCTCATGAGCTCAAATCTGCCACGGCTTGCGCTCTCTCCAAGCATACCATTAGCACCCCTTGGCCCTGCCCCTCCCCCCAGCTTTGGCTTTGCAGATCTGCTCAAGCGTCTTGCCATTAGCTGGTAATTAGATTAGCCTGTGGGATCTCGAGAGCCCAGGGAACCCGACACTCAGCGCAGCCTCAATTCCACACTGTGTGCTTCCGCTCCCTGCCTCAGAAACACAAAGTGCAGCACAGCAGCTTAGCTCAAGCACCACCGGAGGACCGCGTGCACACGCTTCAAGGGGTCGGATGTTGGTATGCATGAACTAACCGAGAACACTGCGGGCGAAATGTCATGATATAGAGGCACTATGAGGGAGTGGCTCCGAGCAGCAGACACCAGCGGCAATATGCCAGGAGAGGGCACGAGAGGGTTCAGGGCATAAGGTGGTGAAGATGTGGAAGACAGGATGGGGGAGGGCAAGTACAGTACGGGAGAGGAAGATGGTACGCCTTCCTCTCTGGAGCATGTAATTACAGGCACGGGGTCCTTACCTCTTCTGTTCCAGTCCATCGACGGTGCGCCGTGGCAGCCAGTGTCCAAGACCAGCGTCCCTCGGGCCAGAGTGAGTCCAGGCTCAGCCTCAGGAGGAGGCTCGGTCCCGTGTCCACTGGCAGCAGCTCAAACGAGGAGCCTACTCTCCAGCTGCACCTCCATTCAGCCAGGCCTGGGACAGATGGGGAACAGACCAATGACCGTCCGAGGCTGGGGCAGAGGGCGGGGAAGACGCGTAGGAAATAAAAGAAATTACTCTTCAAAGCCCGTCCCTTTCAGACTGAGTGCCCCGACTTCCTGCTGGAGTAAAAGGTTCCTTATCTTCTTTATGGGGCCATTTGGCGTTTTACCACAAACGTAAGGCAAGGAACCCAGTCTGAAAAGGCAGGGCTTAGCGAGAAAGGAGAATGTCACTAGGACCTCTTCTTCAATGGCTGACCACCGTTTAGGAGGCCAGCCAATGGAGAAGAGGGGCGGGGCTTAACCCTCGCTAGTGAAGTACTCCTAAAAGCATAAAATCTCGCGAGCTCGACTGCGCATGTGCGCAGTACGCCACGCGAGACCTAAAAACCCTAAGAAGAGGTGTCCCTGGTTTCCCACACACTCTCCGAAAAGCTGTAGATAACCTCACGGGCGCAGACCTTCTTCCTGATTGGACAAGCTTAACAGAGGATGATTCCAAACACGGTCACTTGACTGCAAGTGTGTTTAGTGCTACGAAACTGTTTAACAAATACTACGAAAGACAAAAGCTATTCTTCTCTTTGTATCTGCTTAGAGGATTTATACCATGTTTGTCGTAGATATAAAAAAAGTATTTAATCAGAACTGGAACACAAGGGATTAAATCCATGCAGTGTGTTAAAATGAATCAGAATAGGTCTTGTGAGTATTACCTGAATTATGTAACTATATTTACCTTTGTAGAGTCAAATTATTGTAAAATGCTATATTTGCAGTGGTGAGCAGGGGTTTCTCACTTTACTTAGACTTTACTATGGTGAGAAATGGGGCTTTGTTTATTTTATAATGTGTATCCACAATTGGAGAAAACAGGTCCATTTCAGATTCAGGGTTTTGCCATTTTCACTAGCTTCACGTGCCCTGTAGTCATTTTCTCCTGAATTTCCTAAGGTGTAACATACTGTAGCAATAAATGGCATGGAAATAGCAGCACCTTCCAGGGATCAGTCGTAGGTGCCAGGGAGGGAAGCCAGCGAAGTGGCCGGAGTCCATATATATCGTTTTTTAACGCAGAGCAATGCAGGAAGCTACCTTGCTACGCTGCTTGAAAGGGCAGGAATGCACCATATTTAATATTATAGAGCACATTCCCGTCCTTTCCTAGCGCTGGTGCACTTGTGGCTGTCTAGCCCCAACACAGGCACTATTGTGTCATTTTGCATGCAGAAATGTTTTTGTGCAGGAAGGGACCCCTTCCTGCACAAAAGCAATCCTGAGAGGCATTTTCCTCTATTTATGTGTGCTGAAGAATTCAGAATCACCTCAGGGGCATACCATTTTGACTCAATCCCAGGTCTACCACTAATGGTAAATCTGGGAATGCACCAACATGCATGGGTGGACGAGTGGGAACACCCACGTACCACCCATGCAACAGCTCCCTGGGGCAGAATAATGCAATGCAGCGATATGCACTGCCTTGTGTTAATCTAGATTCATGAAGCCAGGCATGGACATGCAAGGTGTCCTTGAGCGGCTGGAGAAATCTCTTTGCGAGTGTGCCTCCAGGTAGGGCAATTTGTGTGTCCAGCACATCGATGCCTGGGTCTTGATAAATAGGTGTGTGTGATATTTTCATTATTTGTGTTTGCCCAATTACATAAAATTTCAATAATTTTTCATGCAATTACACATAATACCTTGAAAAACAAAACTGGCATGAAATTCTATTTCAGCGGGAAATGTGTCTTGGGATCCATTTTGGATGAAGGATGCATTTGGTGAAAATATCACAAAAAAAAACATAAGCACTACAAACAGCAGTCATTCGCATTCTGACCATTCATGTTTTACCTGTTCGTGTACTTAAATGACATGGTTTAATTTAATTTCGCCAATTTCTCTGAGATTAAGGCTGCACAACAGAAATTTTTCTGAGGCCTAGCAGTGATATCGGGGGAGTTAATGGGGTTTGGTGGGGGTCACCGGGCAATGCATATTAAGTATGAGATGTTAAGTGGTAGATCTTCAGTATGAGATACAGGGCCTTTTACGACTTTGGCTGTCCACCAGAGAAGGAGCCAATGCTCAGTCTAATGTTGGGCTGCCAAAGCCATGGTACGGCCACCCACCAGATTACGATTTCAATCCTGCTTTAGTGGGCGGTGGTGTGGTGGTCTGATGGCAGCAGTCTGTTAGGCTCATAGAAGAGCTGAACATGCAGACCGCTGCTGTCAGAGAGCCGACTGCACCTTCCTGCACCTTCCTGCACAGTGCAGAGTGCACAGTGTGGCCTGCATGCCGCACCGTGCAGGAACTGGAGCTGCAAATCCAGTGGGTACTATATGTGCTCCCCAACATGCCCTAGAGTGGCAGGGTCCCAATTAGGACCCCCACTCCACTGATGCCTCTCTACCACCATTTTCATGCTGGGCTCACCACAATGAGTGGAGAAGTAACTTGTAAAATGCTAGGTGGTGCCGCAGCAGCCCTGCCAGCATATTACAGCTCCCTGACTGCTGCGTATCTCCGGCGGACACATCAGTCCTATGGCAGTCCGACCGTCACACATGTAATACTATGGCCGACCTGCAGTGTGGCGGTGGTCCTTAATACAACGTTGGTGGTACTACAGCAAAGGTGCCAGCATGTTGTCTGCTGTAAGACTGCCAAAGCTGTGGTGCGGCGGTCTGAATGTGTTTGGCTCATAGAACGCTGAGCATGCAGACCGATGCTCTCAGAGCGCCGGCTGCACCTTATTGCACCCTGTGTCATACATGCCACACTGTTCAGGAACTGTGGATGCAAATCCAGGGTGGGGCTACATTTGCCTCCCCACATGCACCCCCAGGTTCAGGTGCAAGGGGAGGGGGGCTTTTAATAGCAGGCTCTCTGCCATGAAAAAGTTGGTGGTGAGACAACTTGAAATATGCTCAGCAGTGCTGCAGCGGCATCACCAGCATCACCAGCATGTTACAGTGCCCTGACCGCTGCACATATGCAGCAGGCTCCTGGACCGCCACCATGAGTCCTATAGACTGCTGGACTCTTAATAAGGCTGGAACCAGCAGAGTGCTGTAGGTTTTATGCCGATCTTCACCAAACATCCATTGCCCCTAGCAGTTCCTTATTTATGTATTTCTTAAAATATGAATATATGTGCTACTTGCAGTTTTTCAGAACAGCTATGAAGCCGCGAGCAGGAGGGTGTCACCACTCAGCATGACTGCAAAGCACGAGCAACAAAGGCACTATGTGATCTTTGCATTAAAGCAATAATTGCGAAACTGTAGGTTTGTCATGAAACTTGTTCCAAATAACATGTATTATGTGAGTGTATAATAACTCACTGGCATGCATAAAATGGGATGACTGTGACTTCTAACCCTGAATCAGACTTCCATTCCCAAGGCTTCCTCAGATGCATTCCATACACACCGTAGATGAGCAGTGTGTGTACTTTAGTGATGCATCTATATTGAAGTGTCACAAGGAAGGTCACACTTTTTTCTGTGCACTTGACATTCAAAACAAAAAAGTAAAGGAGGGCCATAGTTAACAAATTGTAAAGGAGCGCAGCAAGTCAGCTTGCTGCGCTGCATTACAGGGGAAGGGCAAGAATGAGCCGTATTTCTCACAATATGGTGCATTCCTGCCTTTTCCTAGTGCTGGCACACAATATGCAGCCTAGTGCCATTGTAGGCATCCTTGTACCATAGTGAGCAGGATTGCAAATCACCTACAGCTATTAATAAACATAAATAAAACAACACCAGTTCAAGCACAAATGCAAACAAACCCGCAGACATACAACCATCCATGTGCTCATAAAAACACAACCTTTCACATACACGCAGCAAACAGTAGACACATTCCAAACAAACAGTACATATGTAAGCAAGCATACACTCATAGATTACATGCACACAGGTAGATATGTACACACATGCACCTGAGTAATGCATGCCTGTGTGGGTGAGATACTTCACCCTAAAAGGACAAAACCAAGAAAAATGTGTGGGTCATTTTGCCATTGACATGGCAAAGACTAATATCTTTAAATGAGCATTGAAAGTAAAAATAGCTGAAGAGGAAGGGTATACATCTTCAATCGGTTTTTAAGTCCAGCCTGATGTAGCTTTAGCTGTCTTACCAACCTCATGTTTTCCCAAAAATATTATACACAAATGCATACATGTATAGGGACTCGCAAACAACACTATTTCAACATAGGTCTGTTGAGATTTCACTCAAATGTTGCTGCCTGTCACAAAAGGAGAAGGTATAGATCAACAGACAGATCCATTCCAACTACTGGGTTCTTTTGCTTTGAGAGACTTCATTTTTTACTCTCGAATGTATACCTACAACTATTAAAAAAATTATAATAATGCACTCAGAATAAAACACTTTAGACACTAGTACTTCCAAGTGATTGCTCACCCCTGTTTATGGTAGGGTTTCATCAACTACTTTCATAACTCTCAAAAAATTATTGTTATTTGCATTGGTCAGTCCTCACTATAAAGCAGCTTTGGTGCATTTGTTTATCTCAAAAAAGCTAGCAAACCTTAATTTTCAAAGAAAGTCCACAGAAATGAGAGGAAAAAAAGATCTGTCACTTAATTAAGTCCTCCCTATTCAAACCATAACAACAAAAAAAGTAAAAAAGGGACAAAAATTATAGCGAACTTGATCAACAGGTGAGATTTTTTTCTTCAATATTTGGTATGCAAAACTATGGTTCCAAAAATGTGTGGGACACCCAAAGTATTAGACAATTTCAAAACTGGTAGGTGTGACCTCACACACTTGTTCCCAGGGTGTCATGCTTTATCATCAGCCCCTTCTCGTTGACCATAGAAGCTTCCAATGGTGAACAGGCTGCTCACAGTAATGAGGAGATTCTTATGAGAAGGTGTGAAATTGTGGAAACATGTTATATACTGTATAAAAATCCCTATATTTAAACCCAAGGACTGTCCTTTAACGTGAGTAGATATAGGGGAAGATTAAAATCTAGAGTGACTGTCAGGAATGGCGGTGTCTAGTTGGCAATGGTTTGCACATTTGTCCACATAGGGGCCCTTACTTCTAGTCAGGATAAGTGGAATACACTCCTAAAATAACCCCTGCTCATTCCCCTGGTAGCTTGGCATGAGTAGTCAGGCTTATCTCAGAGGCAGTGTGTGAAGCATTTGCACATAACAACAGTAATACAGAGAAAACACGAAAAAAGGACACCACACCTGTTTAGAAAAATGTTCAATACTTTACATATTAAAACAAGACCAAAACAGCACACATCCAACACACAGTACTTAAAAATATGCACTTCGAAAGAATAACCTTAAAAATGCAGTTCCTTGAAGCCGGTAGCTCCATCTGGTACTATCATGCTGCTGAGAACAACAGAATCCAACAGTTCCTTTCAACCGCATCGATCGTGTTGCCCGCAGACTCGTAAACAGTACCTTTTTGTAGCAGCCGATCACATTGATGTGGGCCAGTCATGGCATCCGTCGCAGTTGTAATGTGAAGCGGCATGCTGCAGGCAGCAGCTCGGTGATTGTCTTCCGGAGGTGTCAGTGAGACCAGGGCTGTGGTGCAGAGTGAGGCGTTGCTCGTTGTGGTACTGACAGGTCACGGTGCAGGCAATAGCGCTGGTTGCTGGAAGTTGGCGCCGGTCGGTCCGGACTGCGTCGTGGGACGAGGCAGTACGTTGTGAAATTTACAAGCGGTGCCCCCAAGCCACGGTGCTTTTATAGATGTCAAAGTCAGCAGGCAGTGATGCTTTCGTTTAGACTAGGGCGGCAGGGTGAAGCGTGGCAGTGCGGAGTGCGGTTCTCACAGGTCACGGTGCAAGCAGCGGCTCGGTGGAGGAAGCGGTCTTCGTCACCTGTGAGACCAGGGTAGTGATGTGAGATGCAGTGGTGCCCTCTCTGGTGCCTTCAGGACACTGACCCAGCGACGGAGGTGATGGAGTCGGCTGCTTTCCTATTCTATGGCAACTGAAACTGCGGTTACAGAGGCGGTATCCAGAGGTAGGTGAAGTCTTTCCTTTCCCTGAGACTTCGTGAACAGGAAGCAAGCTCTATTTCAAGCCTTTGGAAATACTCAGCATAAGTAAAGAAAAGTTCAGTCTAGTCCTTTCACTGCCCAAGGCAGAAGCAGCAACTGCAGGCCAACTAACCAAAGCAGCAACACTGCAGCGGGGCAGTAGTCCGCCTAGCAGTTCTTCCAGCTCTTATTCTTGGCAGGTTCCTTGATCCAAGCGAGTTCTCTCCGCTCAGTCCAAACGAGTTCTGTCCTATCTAGCCCAGCTTCTCAGCAGGAGGTGGAGACAGCATTGTGTAAGGGAGACAGGGCCTATTCAGCTGCATGGAAAATCTCCTCCCACCACTCTGAATGAAGACCAGCCCTATTCAGGTGCTAGTGAAACTCTTCCCACTACTCTGAATGCAGCCCAGGTCTATTCAGTCTAACCCCGACTCATCCAGGAAAGGCAGAACACACCTCAACCCCCCAGTGGCTTTCTACAGTGAATGCACATACCCAGCCCCTGTCACTCTAAAGCAAGACAGTCAATCCACAACCCAGTAGAGGCACACAGGATGGCTATGCAAGAAAATACCTACTTTCAAAAAGAAGTATTTTTAAACACACAACATAAAACTCATCTTTACTAAAAGATGCATTTTTACATACTGAGTTCAGGCATTCTAAACTCTATTTCTCTATCTCGTTCCAATGGGAAGTTATACTTGTAAGATGTTACAAAGTACCTCCCATTCTATCCTATGGGACAGATAGCCTTTCAGCAAAATGAAATACACTGTATTTAACTATCAGGACATGTTACACACGGTAAACTGTCTACATATCGAGTTTTTTATTTCGACCTACAAAAATATTGAGTTGGAAATATCGTAGGGACAGAATATCGAAATCAAGAATATCGACGACCAGAATATCGACCTATTGTTTTTGTTAATATCAAAGTTAGTAATATCAATAGCAAAAATATTGATGTTTATAATATCAATATTAATATTAGTATTATGTCTTTTATTACTTATTTTATGTTTGTTTTGATAACTTTTTGTTAATTATTATGCTAGTTTTAGAATATATGTATTACATTTTAAGAAGTTAGTAATAACTTTTTAAAGTAAATTATGCGTTTTAGTATTATAGCGGGTTTTGGGTTTATAGGGGAATAGGGTGGGAAGTAACAGTGGCTGGTCTGAGAACCCTTTGAATGGCTGCTTGTGTGGGTGGCACAATCAGTGCTGCAGGCCCTCTAGCAGCTTTTGATTTACAAGCCCAGGCATTCTCAGTGCACTTTACTAGGGACTTACCAGTAAATCAGATATGCCAAACATGGAAACACTAATCCATAAACATAATTTACCAGGAGAACATATGCACTTTAGCACTAAACAGCAGTGATAAAGTGCCCAGAGGCCAAAAACCAACACAAAAAAGGGTTAAAAAAAACAGGAGGCCAAAAAGCAAAAGATCTGGGGGTAAACCTGCTGAAAAAGCCATGTCTAACAGTGACGCACAGGAATAATTAGTATTCCTGCATCTGCAGGAATCAACACGTTTCGGCCTATAAATGGCCCATAAGCCAGTCCCAGTGAAATTCCTCATTAGTGAAAATACTACTTGTAGCTTACCTTTGTGAATATTGAAAAGTAGTAAAATTAGAATTGTAGTCTAAACTTTCTCTTAGCGAAAAGGACCCACGGTAGGTAGCAGGGTTGGGTTGTTGACAGTCTTTAATGTCCCTGAGACTTCAGAACAGGAGGCACGCCATCAAGATCTTGGAGTCCCTTTGTGTCTGGGGATGCGTAAATGCAGGCCCAGTCCTTCTCATTACCGGGCAACAATATATTAAAAAAATTGCAACATCATCCTGATAAACGGACTTTAAATTATACATTATAACTGTTTTGTAGTCAGACCTAAGAACACTGGGTTACCCTTCTCACAATCATGGTAACCAGTTTTGTTTGTGCAAAATTATGATGATATGATCTACTACTGTGTTCTGTCTGATTTTCCCTTCCTCCTCTCACCTCACACATGAGCACTTTTCCTTGCACTTCTTATTAAAGCAACAGTTCATGGATATCTTTCCATATGTCGTATTGAATATGTTATTTGCATAAGTAAAAGAATATAAAAAGGATTCCTTTCCACAGAATTTCAGTTGTTATGTCTCTTTTTCTGGTTTATTATTGAAGAGTATTCACTCTTGTGTTTAAATGATTATACATGAATTTCTCAATGACTTAGTGAATTCCCTTCACAAGTGATTCCCTCTTTGGCTCCTCCATAAGAGGTACGTCAGGACCAATTGTTGTTCTTACCACATTGCACCCGGGTCCTCTTGACGCTTTCTGGGTTACCCCATTAGTCTGTAATGGGCAATTTCTTTGTGGCCCAGAATATGCGTTGGGTTGTGTCACTTTTTTTGCAAAACCTCAACACAAAATCTTTTTTGTTATATATTGTAATGCACTCAAATGTACATAGACCTCATGATAGACCTGCTGAACATATATGTGACATGTTAAGGTCTGTTGTTACTTCTTGTGATGTTACAGTCTGTGAGGTTATGGGTTCTTCTGATGCTACTTCCTGTGATACCATGAGCGATGTCACGCTCTGTGATGTTGCATACTGTGATGTCAATTGCCATGATATCACTTGCACACTTCCTAACTTGGTTAGTCCACCCACTTTTATTTTTAGGACTTGTGCGCTGCCCACATCTATACAGGGCAGAAATATAGAGACTCTTTCAGTGGCAAATGATTGCCTCAGTTGTACTGGGCCATACACCCATGCAAATGCGGGGTCTCCCCACCACGTTAAGATCATGCCAGCATACATTTAGCACGTGCACGATTTATAGTACAGAAGGGGCGACGCAAGCCCCAGATGACTGAAATCATGCACAGCAGAAGGTCAGGGGTGTAAGTGACATTAAGGGAACTAAAAAGCACAGAATTATTTTCTCACAACAATAACTTTACAACTATAGCGTAATTTAACCAGTTTTTCATTTTTTTGGACCACTTGCATTCAATCACAAAAATGTGACCAAATTGAATATTACGGCATGCAAGACGTGCGTGAGCCACGTATTTTTCCACGTTTGTTTTTAGCAAGTTGGGCGTGCAATCAGCACGTGATCATTCCAGCCAGTGATTATCAATCAATACGTGGTTTGTTTCACAAGTCCACTTTGGCCTATGTCTCCTGCTGCACAGCCTTTTTCATGGCAATCATATTTCAATGTACTCTACTAGCTAAGTGAAGGCATCAGCTTTAGATTCATGGGTTGCGATGGGAAATGCAGTGTTAGTCTCAGGAAGGGAAGCCAGATAGAAGCCACACCTATGCCGTAGGCACTGTTTGTGGCAATCGATACTGGGGCCATGGTTAATGTACGGAAGGCGATCGAATGTGTGATTCTGAGTCAGGTGAAATAAATCACAGCGAGTGGCATACTGAATGAACCTCATCCACAATGCCCATTACAGGCTTCTCCGACTCTTCCAAACACCACGGTCTGGGTGGAATGAACCAAGGTAGAAATACAAAGGTGGGGGGCAGGTGGAGAGCAAGTAAGAGGGGAGCGAGAGGGAAAATAAAGATATAACCAGGGCTTTAAGTGGGCCGGGTCCTGCCAGTCCTCAGCACTGCCAGTTCTAAAAAGCAGGTGCTGAGGACTGACGTCCAGTGGGTCCCGTGCTCACTATGCCACTGGAGTCAAGCTATCCAGGATGAAGACGGCTGATAGCCAGAAACCGGTCCCAGGATGCTTGATTCCGGTCCAGGGCAGACATGGCTTGGCAGTTCGGGCTGGACTGTTCCCATGAGGCACAGGGTCAGACTGATTTGTATATGGACATGTCTGAACTGGGGTGGCTTGGTGAGCAAAATAACGATGGACTAAGCCCAGATCTGTGACTGGGGGTGAATGTTTTGCCATTGTACAATATTCCCTCCATCATCTTGTGTGTTTTGCAGAGACAGGTCCCTATGAGAGAGCACCCATTTTTACCTTCACAGTGGAGGAAAAAGAAGCTTAACTCTGCATCTGTCACTGCTTTTGATGTAACTTCAAAGAGACTAATTTTTCAGTTTTATACAATGCAAACTTGGAGCAAACATGAGCCCAGTTTCAGATTTAAAGAAACAATCCAGTGGCACTGAAAGATTAGAACATCTGTCTGTGAGAATGCTTCTTTCAACGGCGGCCAGGACAGATGGGTCGGTGCCAGACAGCACACAAGTGACCATATGAAAAACATTACAGATATTCTGAAAACGTTGGATGGGCAAGATGTTAGGTAGTGGCAACTGCACATAGGTATGGGTGAGAGAGTACCTGAATGAGGTCTTAGAAAAAGCTCATGAGATCACTGCCAGAGGGACAGGGGGCAAACAAGTACAGAGGCATAGATTCAGCATGGCCGCAACCCATGCCACTTTCCTCTCCACCACCAGGCCCTGGCAATGCTCTAACCCCCACCCCCCCAATCCCCTCATCTGACCCACAGCCCTTAGAGGCATCCACTATCCATACTCTATGATGTACACCATCAACTGGTGGGAAATTTAGATTCCAATAATGGTTGATGTTTCATTTATGTTAATTCTTTTTTACCTTTTTGAAAATAAGCCAATAAAACGATTTAAACACAGATCTCTTTCACTCTCCCAGGACATGATTTATAGTCTGGCTGGAAGATTTTCCTTCTGAAACTTTACCTAATATTCCACTTCCACTGAGATTATGGAGGAACATCTGCCTTCTATAGAGAGCTTCAACAAGACAGAGGAGGCCTCAGATCAAGATGGCTGCATCCACCATGAAAAGGGCAAATGTATGGGGGAAACATCTGACACAAATCCAATGAATGCATGTGCTACTTGGTAGAACGCTCTACACTATATTAAGATGCCTTAACCTTACTTAAAAAACACAGTTGTTGTTTGTTATGTAATGGGATCTGGACTTGCATTTTCAGACCACGTCCTGCTGGATGTTTGCAATATCTTGGGGACTTTATGCGTAACTTTTAAAGAAACTCCGCCTTCACTTCCATGGCCATCTACCAACGAGTAACTTCTGTGAGGCCTGGTGATGCATTAGTCACACTTCAGCTGGTGTTGGCCTTCCACCATTGTATGCAGCGCTTGCTCCACAATTTGGCAGACAAGATATCGGGTCTGGCGGGGTGGCCAAGACAGCTTTCGAGCCAGGGTGGCTTTGGCATAGAAGGAATGGGTGGGCAGGTTCTGCAATAATATGTTTGCAGGTAAGTAGGATATGATAATGTGGCTGTCCTAAACAATTTTGACACATGTACGGCAATGCAACCATAGTTAGGGAGGTAAGACCTTTTGCAATCAAATCTCAGTCTCATCTATCGCAAGTGGAGTATGCAGACAGCCACAGACTGTTCCCACTCACACAGCTTTCATTAGGATCTATAGTTTGAATTCTTGTTCCATGACACAGAAGACCATGGGTGAATCTAGAAAACCCTACCAACAAACGTTAGCACAGAAGCAATCGATTGGGCATGCAGCATTTTAATTCTATGTACAAACTAGAAAAGCTATAGTAAGTTTGACTTTGCAGAGTCAGGGCTCAGCCAAGCCAAGGTTACTGGGGCAGGCTAAAACAATGACCTCTTAAAAGAAAGGATCCAAAGTCTGGTGAATTATCATGACCTGAGGAACCCTGTTTTACTATAGCCTTATAGCCCCCCGTAGAGGGCTATACCGGCTATTAAAGGCCCTCTCCAGCGTTAAAGGCCCGAGCCGAAGGCGAGAGCCTTTAACAAGGGAGAGGAACTTTATTAGCCGGTATAGCCCAGCTACGAAGGGCTTTAAGGCTGTTAGAACATTCTGCCACTAGAGGGCAGTATGCTCTAACAAATTAAAACAAAGGCTCATGGGAGCGTGAGGGGATTGGAATCCCCTCCTGCTCCCTGAAGCCTTTGTTCACAGCCAGAGCTGTGAACAAAGAAACATTGGAATGTTGGAGCTCCAGGCTTATACCAGCCATTATAAGCCCGGAGCACTCCATTGTTTTCAATGGAGCTCTCAACATTCCAATGTTCTAATAACAATTGAAAGTTTTGTGAACAAAAATACTGTTTCTAAAAAAGAAAGTGAGTTCACAACTCCGTTTGTCCACACAAAAGTGCACAAATAAGTAAATGGAACCAGTCAGCAAGCCAAACGTGACATCTAACCAGTGTCGTAAGGCAAAATGATGTGGCACCTCTACGGAATGCGGTGAGGGGCCCTTGAGAAGTCCACATCTCACAGATATTGATCTGCCTTGGGCTCCTTATATGGTTGGGTACCTCCTATGCCACAGGGCAGCAGGGGCTTGCGTTTCGCCCCTGCATCTAACCACCCATTCATCTGTTGAGAAGGCATTCAATTCCCACAGCCAGCACAGTCATATAAGACATAGGGGCAGTGGTGAAGTAGATTGATATAGAGTGATGCATCATATCGTGTAGCTCATTGGCCTAGAGCATTCACTGCACGGGAATATGTTTCAAACCACGGTCATAGATAATTCTCTGCCAGCAAATCTGTAGAAGTGGAATGATCATTTAACAAATGCAGGTTAACATGTGTGTGACTTGACTTTGCTGTGTCTGAGTGCCAGTGACTGGCAGGCAGGATTCAAACTTAGAAATTAGTGCTACGTTCCTGGTAAGAGAAGAGCTCCTTAAATATTTACATCCTTTTAAGAGAGTCATGGGTAAGCACCAGCTCAGCTGAGGACAAGTGAGTATGACTTAAAACCTACATTTTAAAGTGCTAAGAAACAGCAACATCTTTGTTACCAAGCACTTTGAAAGACAAAATTCATTATTTATTATTTGATCACCCTGAATAGTAAATAGTATTTATTAAGATGTACAGAGTGCTGTATGTTATCTAAAACCATTGTTGACAGCAGGGAGGAGCCAGGACTCAGGAGAGGTGAAGCCCCTCCCTCCCGTCATATACAACATATTACTATCTCCAGACCTTTGTGCGTGCATTCTGCTTCGCTGTTTATTCATGTTTCATAAGCTCTACTCAACAGGCAGAAATTGAATGTCCTGATGATGATCCGTACATTACCCCAATGGATTGAAACGCTGTCGACCCCTCAAAACACATTATACGCTCAAAATTCTCCATTTGAATATTGTAAAGGTGTTCTTCGTGATTTGTTCTCTGACACTGGGAATTGTTCCTATGTAACAAATCACAAGCTTTGCCTGAGCCCCCTGCTGTTTTGTTTGTCTTGTATTCTATTGGTTACGTAGGGCACAGGCTTGTGTCCCACTTTATGCATTAATGTTTAACCATATAAGTAAATATTAGACCTCTGTCCGGCTGGACATGTCAACTTAATATAGTACCGATTGAGTCTATATTGATTGTTTGTTTTCCTATCTCTAACTGCTCTAGGGACCGTTGTTGTTTAAAATAATACAGTGTTGACATAGAGCACACTTATATACGTTTTGGTGGACTCTTGTGCAGACTACAATAGAGGTGCTGACTGCTCTGTCCTGTTAACCACTGCTGTCGTTCTATCATAGTATAATTTACATGCTGAAATGATTTCTGAGTGAAGAATCATACATTTTTGTAGTGCTATTTAGCTAATCAAATTATGTGTGTGCTTCCGGTGCAGAGTTGGAAGCTCAGAGATCATTGGCCTTCCGGTCTGAGTTAATTGGTCTTCAGGTGCGGAGTTGGTAGCTCTGTGATCATTGGCCTTCTGGTGCAGAGGTGGGAGCTCTGAGATCATTGGCCTTCCGGTGCAGAGCTGGAAGCTCTGAGATCATTGGCCTTCTGGTGCAGAGTTGGGAGCTCAGAGATCATTGGCCTTCTGGTGCAGAGTTCGTAGCTCTGAGTTCATTGGTCTTCAGGTGCGGAGTTGGTAGCTCTGATATCATTGGCCTTTGGTGCAGAGTTGCTAGCTAGGAGATCATTGACCTTCTGGTGCAGAGTTGGTAGCTCTGAGATCATTGGCCTTCCGGTGCAGAGTTGGAAGCTCTGAGATCATTGGTCTTCTGGTGCAGAGTTGGGAGCTCAGAGATCATTGGCCTTCTGGTGCAGAGTTCGTAGCTCTGAGTTCATTGGTCTTCAGGTGCGGAGTTGGTAGCTCTGAGATCATTGGCCTTTGGTGCAGAGTTGGTAGCTCTGAGATCATTGGCCTTCTGGTGCAGAGTTGGTAGCTCTGAGTTCATTGGCCTTCTGGTACAGAGTTGGTAGCTCTGAGATCATTGGCCTTCCGGTGCAGAGTTGGAAGCTCTGAGATCATTGGTCTTCTGGTGCAGAGTTGGGAGCTCAGAGATCATTGGCCTTCTGGTGCAGAGTTCGTAGCTCTGAGTTCATTGGTCTTCAGGTGCGGAGTTGGTAGCTCTGAGATCATTGGCCTTTGGTGCAGAGTTGGTAGCTCTGAGATCATTGGCCTTCTGGTGCAGAGTTGGTAGCTCTGAGATCATTGGCCTTCTGGTGCAGAGTTGGTAGCTCTGAGATCATTGGCCTTCTGGTGCAGAGTTGGTAGCTCTAAGATTATTGGCCTTCTGGTGCAGAGTTGGTAGCTCTGAGATCATTGGTCTGGAGCCAACGTCAGTGCTAAGGACCCGGGCTGTGTCTCCACAAGTAAGAGGTGGTGGCCCAAGAAGTACTTGAGTGCAGGATATGGAAACAGTGTATGTTTTGTACATGACATCCGAAGGGCTATACGGGTGATGCTGATTTTTGTTTTGTATGTCACAGGGCAGTATATGCTGCATGAATTGGGCAGAATATGCAATATAAAAATCGATCCAGGAGCCCTTAGGGCTGCAGTTTAGGACCAATGGCCAGTTGGTTTGTTAATAGCTTTATTGTCATTTTTCTAAATCATTTAATAGCAGATTTAATTTTCCTATAATTTGTTAATGCAAAAATGCGTATTACATTTATATAAGGCAGAGCTAACCAGAGGTCTTCAAACTCCTTACAGGCTCCCCATCAAGAGGTTGAGTCAGAGCATTTGCCAGTTAGAAGGATGAGGTCAGTGAGGGGGATAGGAAAAATGGAAGGTGCCCTGTGACCCCCACAATCTTTGCCTCTCTACTCTATTCCCTGCCTTCATTGGTTTTTGACCACCCCCTAATTTCTACTTTCATTCTATCTGTGCCTCTCTGGTGCAAAGGGAGCAGCTCTGGAGCATGTGTGGCATGGGGCAGAGGTGGGTGATATGGGAGCATGTTTGTAGCGGGGTCAGTGGTGGCTGACATGGGGGCATGTTTGTTCCTGGAACAGAGGTGCTTGATATGGGTGCTAATGTGTACCTGGGGCAGAGGGGGTTGCTTTGGGTGCATGTTTGGACCTGGGGCAGAGGTGGTTGATATGGTAGCATGTTTGAAGCTGGGGTGGAGATGGTTGATATGGGTGCATGTTTGTTCCTGGGACGGAGGTGGTTGATATGGGAGCATGTTTGTAGCAGGGGCGGAGGTGGTTGATATGGGAGCATGTTTGTAGCTGGAATATACCTCGTTATCGCGCAATCTTTTTCTCCGCAGGGAATTAAACTGCGGTTGTTACAACGACCACATTGTAATACTGCATACCATTA
The DNA here is from genome assembly GCF_964263255.1 of Lissotriton vulgaris. Taxonomy (NCBI): domain Eukaryota; kingdom Metazoa; phylum Chordata; class Amphibia; order Caudata; family Salamandridae; genus Lissotriton; species Lissotriton vulgaris. The sequence goes on along the minus strand of NW_028253230.1, from coordinate 1,864,157 downwards.
CCCCGCAAGTCGTAACAACGACTTACAGAGGGGGCGCTGGATGTTGGTATCGTAAAATGTACTATTCCAACTCCAGTCTGTGCGGACATTGGGGAAGGTGTTGGATTTTCAATCCAACATCTTCTCCCCCCCTCCACAAGTTGTTGTTCCAACTTGTGGAGTAATGGTATGAGGAATTAAAACGTGGCCGTTGTATCAACCGTGTTGTAATTCCCTGTGGAGAAAAAGTTTTGTGTTAAACATTGTTTACCTTGTAGCTGGGGCAGAGGTGGTTGATATGGGTGCATGTTTGAATCTTGTGCGGAGGTGGTTGATATGGGTGCATGTTTTTTACTGGGAAGGCGGTGGTTGAAATGGGAGCATGTTTGTTCCTGGGGTGGAGGCTGTTGATATGGATGCATGTTTGTAGCTGGGGCAGAGGTGGTTGATATGGGATCATGTTTCTAGCTGGGGCGGAGGTGGTTGATATGGGTTCATTTACGGTTCTTTGTGCTTGTTTGGTGTAAACTCTATTTTTCCCCTGTATTTGCGCTTATTTGTGCCTGTTTTTACTGTAATCTCATTTTTTTCCGTGTTTGCTCTCCTTCCTTGTTGTCCGCCTACCTCGCCGCCCCCCGCCCTCCCTTCCCGCCACTGCCGCTTGTCCCCGCCCCTTTTTTGCCTTCTGTAACCCTCCCCGCTCCCGCCTCCCAGCTGCTCCGCCCACCCGCGCACTTGGCCTTAAATGGTGACCGTGCGACGCAGGTGAGTGTGACCCACTTGTGGGACACCCCCGCGCCGCACGGCCACCAGCTGCTGCGTGTGCCCCTTGGCGCCCTCTGCCTCGCTGCTGCCTCGTTTGCCGGCTGCCGCCGCTGCAAGTGTTTTTGCCCTTGTTTTTACGGTTCTTTGTGCTTGTTTGGTGTAAACTCTATTTTTCCCCTGTATTTGCGCTTATTTGTGCCTGTTTTTACTGTAATCTCATTTTTTTCCGTGTTTGCTCTCCTTCCTTGTTGTCCGCCTACCTCGCCGCCCCCCGCCCTCCCTTCCCGCCACCGCCGCTTGTCCCCGCCCCTTTTTTGCCTTCTGTAACCCTCCCCGCTCCCGCCTCCCAGCTGCTCCGCCCACCCGCGCACTTGGCCTTAAATGGCGACCGTGCGAACGCGCAGCGGTCACGCGCAGCGGGCGCGCCGATTGTGCGCCGAAGGCGCGCCAAAGGTAAGCCCGTCTGCGCCCGTCCGCGACCGGATCGCGCCCAGCGCCAGGACCCCTGGCCCACGAAGACCCCGACCTACCCGCCTGACGTACTCCGCCGCCACCCTCATCGCACTCAACACCGGCCGACTCCCAGAATGCCACCAAGCCACTCCTAGACGCACCCACGGACCTTTCAGCTGCCACACCTGCAAGTTCTCCTGCATCCAGACCAGCCCCGCACCAGCACCCGCCAAGTCGAACACCAGCAGCACCCACCTCAAGTGCATCCTGCTCAACACCCGCTCCGTCCACAGACACGCCATCGAACTCTGGAACCTCCTAGACGCCACAGCCCCTGACGTTGCCTTCCTCACGGAGACCTGGATGAACGCCTCTTCAGCGCCCGACATCGCCATCGCCATCCCAGAGGGCTACAAGATCGTCCGTAGGGACCGAAACGCCAACCAGATGGGAGGAGGCATCGCCATCATCCACAGGAACACCATCCGCCTCACGACCAGCACCGACAACACCCTGACCACCGCCGAACACCTGCATTTCCAGATCCACACCAACCCGAACACCACCCTCAGAGGCACCCTGATCTACCGACCCCCTGGACCACGCACGCAATTCAGCGAGGACATCGCCGACTTCATCAGCCCGCATGCCCTCCCCTCCGCTGACTACATCCTCCTGGGAGACCTCAACTTCCATCTGGAGAACAACAACGACCACAACACCAGCACCCTGCTCGACAACCTTGCCAACCTGGGACTCAAGCAACTGGTGTCCACCCCCACCCACCTCGCCGGACACACACTCGACGCCGTCTTCTCATCCAGCACAGACACCGACTTCAGCCACGCCACAGAGCTTCAATGGACGGACCACAGCTGCGTCCACTTCACCTTCAAGAGAACGACGACCCACCATCACCAGCAACAGACCGCCCGCAGAAGCTGGAACAAGATCACAGCAGACCAGCTCGCCACCTCCCTGAGCCAGCACCCTCCTGCCAGCTCAGCGAACCCCAGCCAGGCCGCCGACAACCTCACGAAGTGGATCAGCAACTGCGCTGACGAACTCGCCCCGCTGAGGACCCCGCCTAGCAGACCCGGCAGCAAGAAGGCCCCATGGTTCACCGACGAACTCAAGAGCTCCAAGAAGAACTGCCGAGCCCTCGAGAAAGTCTGGAAAAGGGAACCGACACCGGACAACAGGACCTCCTACAAACTTGCCACCCGGAAACACCACCAGCTGATCCGCGCCGCCAAGAAAACAGCATTCAAGGACCGGCTGGACAACAACGCACACAACGGCAAGGAACTCTTCAACATCGTGAAAGAGCTTTCCAACCCCAGCGCAGAAAACAACGACATCACCCCATCGCAAGACCTCTGCAACTCCCTCGCCTCATACTTCCACAACAAGATCACGGACATACACAGCAGTTTCAACAACCAACCAACGCACACCATGACCGACCAACCTCCCCCCCCCACCACCACCCTCCACGCCTGGACCCCGATCAGCACCGAAGACACCATCCGCACGATGAACTCCATTCACTCCGGATCACCGACCGACCCCTGCCCTCACCACGTCTTCAACAGGGCCGACGCTGTCATCGCACCCCACCTGCGAGACATCATCAACACCTCCTTCGAAACCGCCATCTTCCCTGAGAGCTGGAAACACGCCGAACTCAGCGCCCTACTCAAGAAACCAACAGCGGACCCCACCGACCTCAAGAATTACCGCCCCATCTCGCTTCTCCCGTTTCCAGCCAAAGTCATCGAGAAGACCGTCAACAAGCAGATGGCCGCCTTCCTCGAGACGAACGGATCCCTCGACCCCTCACAGTCCGGCTTCCGAGCCAAACACAGCACCGAGACCGCCCTCATCGCTTCCACCGATGACATCCGAGCCCTGATGGACAATGGAGAAACAGCGGCCCTCATCCTCCTAGACCTCTCCGCGGCATTCGACACGGTCTGCCACCGCACCCTAGTACGGCGCCTCAGCAACATCGGAATCCAGGACAAGGCGCTGGAATGGATCATCTCCTTCCTCGACGGAAGAACACAGAGAGTCCGCCTACCACCGTACAAGTCAGAGGCCTCCGAAGTCATCTGCGGCGTCCCCCAAGGATCATCCCTGAGCCCCACCCTCTTCAACGTCTACATGAGCCCCCTCGCGGCCATCGTACGCAAACACCACCTCAGCATAATCTCCTACGCCGACGACACCCAGCTGATCCTCTCCCTGACCAACGACCCCGCCGCCGCCAGAGCCAACCTGCACGAAGGGATGAAAGAGGTAGCCGAGTGGATGACGACCAGCCGCCTGAAACTGAACTCGGACAAGACGGAGGTCCTCATCCTGGGCTCCTCACCCTCCGCCTGGGACGACTCCTGGTGGCCCCCCGCCCTGGGCACCGCACCCAAACCGACAGACCATGCTCGAAACCTGGGCTTCATCCTGGACTCCTCCCTCTCCATGACCAGGCAAGTCAACGACGTCTCCTCGGCGTGCTTCAACATCCTACGCATGCTACGGAAGATCTTCTGGTGGATCCCCACAGAGACCAGGAAGACCGTCACCCAGGCCCTCGTCACCAGCCGACTGGACTACGGCAACGCCCTCTACGCCGGCACCACCGCCAAGCTCCAGAAGAGACTCCAGCGGATCCAAAACGCCTCAGCCAGACTCATCCTCGACATCCCACGATCCAGCCACATCTCCGGACATCTGAGAGACCTTCACTGGCTCCCCGTCAACAAGAGAATCACCTTCCGCCTCCTCACCCACGCACACAAAGCCCTACACGACCAAGGCCCGAGCTACCTCAACAACCGAGTCAAATTCTACGCTCCCAAACGCCACCTCCGATCAGCCGACCACGCCCTCGCCGCCGTCCCCCGCATCCGAAGAGCGACTGCAGGAGGAAGGTCCTTCTCCTACCTGGCCGCCAAGACCTGGAACTCCCTCCCGTCCGACCTGCGCCTGACCCAAGACCACCTCTCCTTCAGGAAGAAGCTGAAGACCTGGCTGTTCGAGCAGTAGCGGCACCCCCACCCCCAGCGCCTTGAGACCCTACGGGTATGTAGCGCGCTTTATAAATGTCACTGATTGATTGATTGATGTTTGTTCCTGGGATGGGGGTGGTTGATATGGGTGCATGTTTGTTCCTGGGATGGAGGTGGTTGATTTGGGTGCATGTTTGAACCTTGGGCGAAGGTGGTTGATATGGGTGCATGTTTGTAGCTAGGGCGGAAGTGGTTGATATGGGAGCATGTTTGAACCTTGGGCGGAGGTGGTTGATATGGGTGCATGTTTTTTACTGGGATGGCGGTGGTTAAAATGGGAGCATGCTTGTTCCTCGGATGGAGGTAGTTGATATGGGAGCATGTTTGCACCTGGGGCAGAGGAGGTTGATATGGGTGCATGTTTGTTCCTTTGACAGAGGTGGTTGATCTCGGTGCATGTTTGTTCCTGGGACAGAGGTGGTTCATATGGGAGCATGTTTGTAGCTGGTGGGGAGGTGGTTGGTATGGGCGCAGTTTGAACCTTGGGCGGAAGTAGTTGATATGGGTGCATGTTTGTAGCTGGGGCGGATGTGGTTGATATGGGAGCATGTTTGTAGCTCGGGCGGAGGTGGTTGATATGGGTGCATGTTTGTAACTGGGGTGGAGACATTGGAGTATGTTTGTTACTGGGACGGAGGTGGTTGATATGGGTACATGATTTCACCTGGTGCGGAGGTGGTTGATATGGGTGCATGTTTGTAGCTGGGGCAGAGGTGGTTGATATAGGAGAATTTGTGTAGCTGGGGCAGTGGTGGTTGATATGGGAACTAGTTTGTGCCTGGGGCAGAGTTGGCAACACACAATGAGTAAGTTTGTGCAACATCTAAGTTGTATATGAGCCAGTTGGACTGCGGCAACTTTGTAGGGGACAGTGCTTTCTTTTGTGTCTCCATTCACTTTCCATATATTACAGTGATTTTTATTTATATGTTTGCTCATGGCCTGCAACTGATTGTGCCCTCTGCCCCTTGTTCTCCAATTCCTGCTCCAATTCCTTTTTAATCACGTTCCCCTCATTTCCACTTCATTGTGTTGTTTTGGGCCCAGGAGAGTGCAGGCAAGAAACATGAATCTAACTCCTTGCCTGCCCTCTGCCGGGCAGAAAACATAAGTTTACTCCCTCCCAGCAGGAGCAAAAACAAAAGCTGCACTAGCCAGGCTGAACACTCCACTAATTTAGCCAGCTCCCACCATTACCCAGGAGGAGAGATATCAGGGGATCTGGCATTGCTGAGTGAGCCGGGGGCCTCCCTCTGTGGACTCCAAGAACTCTCAGTGTTGTGGCTGCCCAGAGTGGGACCAAATAAAAAAGTTATAAAAATCGCACTACCACTGGACCAAGGATGGGTGTTGTCTGGGGAGTCAGACGGGAAACTGGGGCCATTTACCTTCCCAGGTCAGGCCACGTGCCGAATCCCATGCAACTACGACCTTCAGCCGAAGGCTCTGTGCCCAACCCTACTCTGCACATGAGATGGACATCATATTTCACAAAATTTAAAAAAAAACATAGAAATCAACTGAAAAAAACAAAGCTAAAAATGACATTATATTTAGTTGTTGTAATATCTTACTTTACATTGAAAATCAAAATATAGAACCTCACTAAAATTTTTTTTATAGTTAGGTAAAAATGTCAGTTATAACATCCCATTTAAAATTTTTAAAAAACACTGAAACTGGCCAGTTATAGTTATATGAATTAACTATACCATGTGTCCTAAATTAACTATAACTCACGCCCTTGCCATACACTGCTAGTTACCTCACATATAACATTACTCGTGACAATGATAGAGCGCGCAGGTCACCTGAACAGTTTTACCATACTCACCTGGGCCCATAAACAACATATGATGAGATTTAATCAGGTAACCTGTGCACTTTTACTCTAATCAGTGACTTAGAATTTCCATTTTGGACCTATACCACTGACTTACCAATCCTCGTCATCGGTACCTAAAGTCCTAAGGGATCAAAGGAGTTAGAATAATAGGTAGAATAATAACATTTGTACTCATATAATAACCACAAACTCGGGAACGTTTAAAATCTTTATCTAAATTCTTTAAAATGTCATAATCCAAGCATTGAACAATAGAAATGTTTCAATTAGAAAAATAACGATTAGAATGAAAATATGCAGAGATTTTATAAAGCAATCTTTACGCATTCAACATTAGGGTGGGAAGAGAGAAGGAGGCACTACAATGACGTACCCACATTTACTTATATTTACCTAGAATGGTGCGTAGAAATAACCTTGGCCATTGGTCAGTCAAAGGATAGAGCCCAAAGTGCCAGTGCCAGCATAGACGACAGGTGCTGACCAGAAATCAGGACAGGTGCAACCAGATTTGGATCAGGACAGGACCATCACAGGCTAAAACTGGCTCTCACAGTTAAAGTTGCTACGCCATCGCTACAACCCTCTCTGCAGCTAACAGTCAAAACCCCGATTGGGTTATCGAATTCTCCGACAGAGTGCTCCGCCAGCACCCTTACTCCCGAACCCCGATTGGGTTATCGAATCTTCTGACCGAGTGCTCAGTCAGCATGCACCTCTGCTCACGATCACCTATTGAGTGTGTTGGGTCAATGACAGGTCAGCTATTCGGAGAAGTCGGACAAATTAACTAGCTAAGCTTACTCTAGTTATACTATTTTCCAGGTCAGTTTACCGCCCCCCAATGTTGCAAGTGTAAGGATCCCCAATTTTGATTGGATAAAAAGACGGGGAGAGGTCATCACACCACACTAAAATGAAACTTTGTAGAATGAATATCAATGTTAACGTTCCCGCCCATCAATTTTTATTTCTCATGCATCTTTATTCCACCCAACAATGGATTAATTTAATATTGAATACAATGTATTGACATTGGTACAGTTGGTTTTCCTCTCGTGTGGTCATTAGTTGACTTTCTCAGGCGCATCTTGGATGAGACTGTCCTTGGCTTTGTTTCAATGACAAATGACTTCAGCTCCTTCAGTAGTTTGACATGCGCAGTGACATTTTTCAAGATGGAGTAATAACGCTCTCAGGCCCAAGATTATCATAACATGAAAAATACAAAAGAAACAGTTTTAGAAAGAGAATAAATGAATGCTCTGTACACCACTTATCTCTACTCTATTCCCATTACTTTATTTTAACTCTTGCATTAAAAGTTAGGCAGAACGAACAGCTTAGCAAAAGCAGCAGTGCAAGCTTCTTGCATGTAAGAACATAGAGCAGCCATCGTAGTTCTAGTGCGCAGAATCAAAATATTCCCTCCAAAGCAGAAAGTACGTCATGTCACGTGAGTGTGACAGACGCATGCGCAGTAAGAAATCCCGCATAGCAGCGGCCATTTTAGTGTAAGCAAATTTTCGTTAGTAAAAGCACATATGCAAACATACGCGTGCACATTTTGTGTAATCCCCTGCATGCTGGCTTGATCTTTTTGGTGCAGAAAACATACTTTGGATTACACAGCACAGAGTACACTTGGCTGCAGTTTCCAAAGACCAAAAATCACAACTAAATTCAGGTTTCAGGGTCGCAAATTATGCACGGTTTGGACATCCGTGGAGTCCCTATAACATGGTACTTCTTTCTCTCAATATTCGTGCATTGTGTTGGACCTCACTTTTCTTTGGCAAGGACTATATATGGCGCGCGCAGTGGGAGCCAAAGGCATGTGCTGTGGTCCCTGAACATGTCCTCACGCCGTGGTTGCATTTTCTGGTGTCAAAGATGTTTCTCGTGCGGTTTGTGTGCAAGATTTCAACCCGTTCAAAAACTCCTGTTAGCGCCTAGTCACCCATTTGGTTTTTGGAGCTTTGCAAGTAGTTTATTGATTAATTAAAGTAATGTCTAGCCGTTTATGGTTGTAGCATTTGGTGTCCTCCTGTGGCTCTTGGTATTTCGCTGACACTTTTTGTGAGCTGGAAAAGACGAATACATAACTTACTTAGGCAGCTACAAGTGTGGACCTGGCACCTGGCACAGTATTCTCAAATTATTTTATTTCTCTGAATCAGGCTTAGAACTGTATGTCAACTTCAGAAGTGCACAAAAATTACATTAAAAGTACCTCTAATTCCCCTGGAATCTGTTTAATTCCACTTCCCGGTCCCATGATCTGCTGGTTGATCACAGAAATACCAACAAACATGGCAGTCAGTGGTGTGGGAAGGTTTGCAGAATAAGAGCACTTTGAGTACAAATCGTACAAAGAATAAAACGTGGCTTTTGTTTGCATACAAGTATGTAGTTGAAGCTGGGATGGCCATATGTGAAGGCTGTGAAAGAAAAGAACTCTTAACATTTATTAGTAGTTTCAGTTCACTCAAGGGATCTGTTTTGTGCCTTGTCTGAGGTGCGTGTTATTACATTATATTTCTGAACGGCTATTATTTAATTTCAGCTACTTTTTAAATAAGGACGTATTTTGGGTCAGAAAGGGGCCATGTTTATTTTATTGACTAAAATAATGTCTTATATCTCCATAAAGTCTCTCCAAACAGCACATCTGCAGAGCACAAGGCAGCAAGGTCAAGGGAAATCATTGCTGGCTACAGGATATGCAGAACACTGCCCATGTGCCAAGTTAAGTATTTACTTTAAGGAAGCGATTAAAGGAAACTGTTTACTTGGCCAGCGCTACCCGGAGTGAGGAAGCCGAAACATGTTGACCTCGTAAACGTCACGGAGCCCTGAATGCGCCGCTGAGAGTGTCTGAGCAGGCATAGGAAGGAAATGGGTCAATTCTCAGGGGGTGTCTTATTGCAAAGCCCTCCTCGTGCAACATCACAAGATTCGAAGGGCAGAGTTTTCATCATTCCCTCTCAGCAAGTCTCAAAGAGGAAAGTGAAGGGTCTTGATGCTATTTCAGCAAGATAGGAGAAGAGACAGGTCCAGAAACATCACCAGTGAAAGAGATATATGCACTCTCCGGACATTGCAAAGTTTGGACTATTCAAAGAACTGGAGAACTGGAATATTTGAGAATGGTGGCGCTCAACTATGTCACTTCGATCATTCACATTCTGATTTTTCTGGTTGGCTCGATGGGAAGCTCCTTTATCGTAGTTGTCAATGCCATCTACTGGTTTAAGAAGAGGCGCCTGATCTCCAGTGACATCCTGGTAACCAGCATGGGGCTCTCCAGCTTGAGTGTTCAGTGCTGTGTGGCTGTGACCATCTACTGCTCCCAGCTCTCCAGAGGTGTCTACTCGCTGGATGAGGTTAGTAAGACCTTCTACATCGTACGTATGTTTCTCTTCCAGACCAGCTTGTGGTTCGCCACCTGGCTTTGTGCCTGCTGTTGCGTCAAGGTTGTCAACCTCAACCAGAGTCACTTGCAACATTTTAAAGCCAACTTCCCTGAAATGGGCCCCTGGCTTCTCCTGGGCTCTGTGATATTTTCTTTGGCCCTGTCTCTTCCAGCCATTTGGGATATTTCCAGAGAAGTGGTGACCAACACCACCGTGGGTGTATGGGGAAATGGCACCACGCCCAGTGTCATCTTCCGCAGCCGGTGCTCCTGCATATTTGTGATATACATCATTGGATCTTCCGCCGCCTTCTTTATATTCCTCATCTCTGCCGTCTTGCTAATCACTTCCTTGTGCATACATGTCAGACGCATGGGGCAAAAGGCAGCCGGGACCAGTAACCCACGGATGGGCACCCACCTGCGTGCAATTAAATTGGTGATGTCTTTCTTACTCCTTTACGGTGCTCTGTTTGTCTCTGCGGTGCTCATTATTTCCTCCACGCTGCTGCCCGGAGACCCCTGGTACATTGTGTGCTCGCTTGTGTTGTGCACGTGTCCATCCTTGCTTCCATTCATCCTGATATGGTGGAACACGAGACTAAAGAGGACACTCACTGAGTTGTTTCGTTGTGGGCAATTCTGCCTTGGAGAACCTTCTTCCCAAACATCATCGACAGGCTGATGGGTCCAAGGAGAACATGTAAGCTGCCTCAACTATGTAGAGTTTCCTACAGACATCAACGTTTTCCTCCTGGGTTTGTCCCCCCCCCCTTACCCTCACTGAGTCCTTTTACCATGATTTATTTAGAAAAACTGCATTTGGCACAATTGTTATGCATTAACAAGAAACCTGGTGCCTGTGTGTAAATTGCATGGATATGTGGTAAACAAGATCTGAGATTTGAAACACATTATTTGTACACGTTAAAAGCATTGATTGATTATATGTATGTAAAGATGTATAAAAGAATAAAGTACAGGGATGAAGCAATTATTTAGAAATAGAGAGGTACAAAAAAGAAAAACCAAGAATATTATATTTGCAGACTGTGTTGCTTAGTGTTTAAAACACTGCTAATTTAATAGTAAAATGACTATGAGTTGAGGTGACAGAGCACATCAGCATTTTGTATCAGTTATTTGTATTTGACCTTGATATATTTAGATCATTTAATCAGTTTTTATGAACAGGTCTGGAATTTGCTGGTGAACTTATCTGTATATTGAAAACCTTTTATATCAGCAATAGTTCGTTTGTGGTGCAAAATGCTATTTACTGAAGGGATGCACTCCTAAGATGTGTTGCAATATAGTGCTAACAATGAGTATCACCAGTGATTTCAAACATTGTCTAAAGTTTTCCCCCCTAAGGGGCCACAGTGATTATCGCCCTTGCCCAACTTGGATGCCTTTCATCCCCCACCTCTTCGTTTGTCCATTTCCCTCCCTCTTTGTAGTCATTCAGTTGCCCTTTAGATAGGTTTGCACTTAATAAATCTGATACAACCACACATCCTGCTTCGAGCTTTTCCGCATACAAACTCATTGACACAAAATGCGATCCAAACCCCGCTCCTCCATCGCCTGTGTGACACTGTGTACAATCTCCAGCAGTCAATTCTATTCCAGTGTGCAGGATGCAGCACACATAGAAAGAGGAAGTGACCAGGAGAAATAAAGACATTTCTCCTCGTTTGGCCACCCCTGGGAAGGTGTGCCTTTTTGGCCAATTCCCAGGTGTACCAGTTCACGGAAATCTGGGAATGCGTAAAAAACCATGAGAGTTGTGTGGGAAAATCCACGTAATCCCTATGTAACACCTTTCTAGGGCAGAGTAAGGCAGCACACCAATTTGTGCTGTGTTGCCTTACTCCTGGTTCATAAGCCTGGCTTCATAGTCATACTTAGGGTTTGTGTCACGCATGTAACACGTTCCGTGGTGCTAATGCGACTCAAACCATCTCATAAAAATGGGCCCCATAGTACATAAAAGACATTTTAATTTGTTAAACACATGGGATTGGTTGGCAAAACATTTGGGATCAATTAAAAAAGTTTCACAACTCAATCTTAACTTTAGCAGTAAAGTGTGCCACTTAAAAAAAAATTAATTGTTTGCAAAAAAACTATTCATTGTTTTCAGAACTTTGCACCAAATATTTCCGTCTATGTGTAAAGTGAAATTTGTTGTTTTCTTTAATAATACTAGGCTCCTAATTTCAGAAATATAATTTGCATTTAATTTTACCTAGCGTTAGCTTGTCAGCCAAAGCATTGCTATGAAAAAACACCATGTACAATTTAAAAACATGCAAAGAACTTGTAAGTGAATTTATATGTATTATTTAAATTTAGACAATGCCATATGTTTTGTTACTGTTGTCTGCCACAATTATATGACTATGCAGTCAATGTAGTGCTCTCATATGGAACAAAAATGCCAACGGTCATCCAGATTTGGTGAGGAACACTGTGTATGTGGAATGTGGACTCAATCTCTCTCCTGTTGAATACAACCACACTTCAACATTTATTAAAAGTCTGTTCAAATGATTCAGTGCACCCATATGACTAGACAGACTCATTTATACATAGGAAAAATCTTTAAAAATGCGACCAGTGACAATTAATATTGAACAATAACACTGCCAAATCCGACCACGAGTCCCAATCACTGGTGCTAAATCAAATCAAAATTAGCAGACACTACTATGAAGAAGGGTTCCCAAACACAGTCCAAGCCCTGAGGAATCCCACATATTTCTTTTGGGTCGAAACGCCTCAGCACGGAGGGCTAGATTTACCAATTTCTCATGTGTCACAGTGAAGCAGCTGCAAATGCTGCGCTGCCAGAGAAGGAGAGAGCAGGAGAGCACCAAGTTACTAAAACATGGAGCCCCCTCCCCTCTCCCTAGAGCCAGCACTGAAATTAGCTGCAGGGCGCCAAAGAACCACCTTTGCACCATAGTGTAAGGGTCTCTCCAGGAGTCAAGTATAGGTTTTGTACTGGAAGGATACTCTTCCAGTACAAAATACTATGGTTAAACTAATTTAAAACTATTTCACACTTTTTATGTGTGCTTTACAGTGCAACACACATGTGAAGTTGGAAAGTAAAGGGAAAAACACATTTCTTCTTCATAGCACCTGATTGAAGGGTGAGCTATTTTCTGATGCTAAAACATGTCTACTTTATTTAAGATATTGAGTTTAATTTCAAAAACCTTGGGCATAATATCAAGAAAGGCGATCAAATTATCGCTAAAGCGGCGATAATGGCCTTGATAATATGTCCTTGTGAATTCCCATAGCAGTCCAGGTTCTGGTGTAAACCTGGGCTGCTATGGGAATTCACAAGGGCATATTATCAAGTCCATTATCGCCGCTTTAGCTGCAGTTTTCTGCCACTAAAGCGGCGATAAGTTTATCGCCTGTCTTGATAATATGCCCCAGTATTTTATATGCATAGGTCAGTGGGTTACTGCTTTTGTCAGAGAGATTCTTTTGTTAAAGTGAAGTTCATAAGTGACAATCGTAATCTAGCACAGTCACCTATAAACTGTCATCAAACAGCTGCTTGCAATCTGCAAGGTACAAGTTTGTAACTTATGTTTTTTCCCAGTCTTTCATTATCCTGATACTGATAAAAAGGTTTATTTGTGTGGAAATACATTTTTATTGTTAAAGTCAATTCAATACTAACCACTGTGTTATGTTCTGAATCCTGAGTTTGTGCTTCTCCAGTCCAAGTACTCTTTAAAAATGCCATCCAGTATGAATGACATGTGAGTCCTACACCTTGTGAGTTCTACACCTTGTAGTTCCCTTTGCCTTATGTAAAATTTTCTATACACGGATTTACACGTATGATTGACTGACTCTATATGTGTGTGATGTAAATTGCTCTGACATCCTACACTGTTATGAGAGATGCCAAAAAAATGAAATACACGTGACAGAGGGGCTATAGAGGGATATAAGTTGATACCACGCATACTTTTAGCACGCATACCATTACCACGCATTTTTTACAAAGCAGGACCCTTTACCATGAAAACCTTAACAACGCATTACACTACAACGCAGGTACTATTACAACGCATACCATTACAACGTAAGTATAGGTAAGTATATAATTTTTAAAATAATGTAATTAATATTAATTTAAATATTTTAATTAATTAATATTTATTTTATTATTAAATATTTTAATTAATTATATTAAATTGTATTTATTAATTTGTAAATAAATATGTTAAAAATACCCCTGTACCCCAAAACCCAAACCCAGCCCTGAAACCTAAAAATACCCCTGTACCCCAAAACCCAAACCCAGCCCTGAAACCTAAAAATACCCCTGTACCCCAAAACCCAAACCCAACCCTGAAACCTAAAAATATCCCTGTACACCAAAACCCAAACCCAACCCTGAAACCTAAAAATACCTCTGTACCCCAAAACCCAAACCCAATACCCCTAATAAATGTTTTTTAAAAAAGATAAACTTACCTATACTTACGTTGTAAGGGTATGCGTTGTAATAGTATCTGCGTTGTAGTGTAATGCGTTGTAAAGGTATTCGTGGTAAAGGGTCCTGCGTGGTAATAGTCTCGTTGTAAAAGTATTTTGTGCTAAAAGTTGCGTGGTAACAGTTACATACCCTATAGAGAGATGAGAAGCGCTGTTGGAGGGTGATAGTGGGGGAATCATTGAAGAACCCCCAGAAAGATTTTCGTATTCTGGTGCATAGTCAGGTCTTCAATTACTATTCTTTAAAAGCTAATATAATTTAATATATAATGATAAATGTGTTGCAGACTGCACCATTGTTTCCTAAATTTCGTAGAGGTAGTGCCTCCCAAAGCCTCCTTTGTAGTGGTCAGGCTCACTCACTGTTCTTGGTGTGCACCGTATGGGGACTGGTCTGAAATCATCTGCCAGGGCTGCTTTGGGTTTCCAGTCTGGCCCTGGCAGGAGCAGGCGCCTCGTACTGCGAAATAAAACCAACTATTGAAAAGTTAGTCACGGAGATGCAGCATCAACCTTCCAATTAACCTTTTTTATTTCTTGCAAATTCTTTCAATATAAAATACAACAGAAGTGGCGGAGAGTGTCGTTAGCCTGCTTGGCTTCACAACACACTCCGCCACTTCAGAAACGCAGGGCTGCAACATATGTACAGGAATATGGTTCAGCCCTGAATTTCTCCTGCGCTGGAAGGTCTCCCTTCCTGCACATAAACAATCTTGAAATGTCGTTTTATCACTTGTATGTGTGCTGTGGGGAACTGTAAACCATTTGAGCCTTACCTGTGGAGAATAGAGGAGCGAGGCACAGAGAGGAGCGCATAGCCAGCGGACCAACGCCAGGCGACACAGACACCGCTTCCATCAGTCCGCCGCCGCTCCGGGACTTCATATCCCGGCAGCCTTTGCGGCGGCGCGTTCCCTGATGTGGAACACGCGCCAGGAGGGGCTAGATAACCAGCAAGCCCTCGGTGGAGCGGGGGGAACTGTAAACCATTTGAGCCTTACCTGTGGAGAATAGAGGAGCGAGGCACAGAGAGGAGCGCATAGCCAGCGGACCAATGCCAGGCGACACAGACACCGCTTCCATCAGTCGCGCCACCGCTCCGGGACTTCATATCCCGGCAGCCTTTGCGGTGGCGCGTTCCCTGACGCGGAACACACGCCAGGAGGGGGTAGATAACCAGCAAGCCCTTGGTGGAGCGGAGGGAACTGTAAACCATTTGAGCCCTACCTGTGGAGAATAGAGGAGCGAGGCACAGAGAGGAGCGCATAACCAGCGGACCAACGCCAGGCGACACAGACACCGCTTCCATCAGTCGCGCCGCCGCTCCGGGACTTCATATCCCGGCAGCCTTTTCGGCGGCGCGTTCCCTGACGCGGAACACGCGCCAGGAGGGGCTAGATAACCAGCAAGCCCTTGGTGGAGCGGGGGGAACTGTAAACCATTTGAGCCCTACCTGTGGAGAATAGAGGAGCGAGGCACAGAGAGGAGCGCATAGCCAGCGGACCAACGCCAGGCGACACAGACACCGCTTCCATCAGTTGCGCCGCCGCTCCGGGACTTCATATCCCAGCAGCCTTTGCGGCGGCGCATTCCCTGATGCGGAACACGCGCCAGGAGGGGCTGGATAACCAGCTAGCCCTCGGTGGAGCGGGGGAAACTGTAAACCATTTGAGCCTTACCTGTGGAGAATAGAGGAGCGAGGCACAGAGAGGAGCGCATAGCCAGCGGACCAACGCCAGGCGACACAGACACCGCTTCCATCAGTCGCGCCGCCGCTCCGGGACTTCATATCCCGGCAGCCTTTGGGGCGGAGCGTTCCCTGAGGCGGAACACGCGCCAGGAGGGGCTAGATAACCAGCAAGCCCTCGGTGGAGCGGGGGGAACTGTAAACCATTTGAGCCTTACCTGTGGAGAATAGAGGAGCGAGGCACAGAGAGGAGCATATAGCCAGCGGACCAACGCCAGGCGACACAGACACCGCTTCCATCAGTCGCGCCGCCGCTCCGGGACTTCATATCCCGGCAGCCTTTGCGGCGGCGCGTTCCCTGACGCGGAACACGCGCCAGGAGGGGCTAGATAACCAGCAAGCCCTCGGTGGAGCGGAGGGAACTGTAAACCATTTGAGCCTTACCTGTGGAGAATAGAGGAGCGAGGCACAGAGAGGAGCGCATAGCCAGCGGACCAACGCCAGGCGACACAGACACCGCTTCCATCAGTCGCGCCGCCGCTCCGGGACTTCATATCCCGGCAGCCTTTGCTGCGCGCGTTCCCTGACGCGGAACACGCGCCAGGAGGGGCTAGATAACCAGCAAGCCCTCGGTGGAGCGGGGGGAACTGTAAACCATTTGAGCCTTACCTGTGGAGAATAGAGGAGCGAGGCACAGAGAGGAGCGCATAGCCAGCGGACCAACGCCAGGCAACACAGACACCGCTTCCATCAGTCGCGCCGCCGCTCCGGGACTTCATATCCCGGCAGCCTTTGCGGTGGCGCGCTCCCTGACGCGGAACACGCGCCAGAAGGGGCTAGATAACCAGCAAGCCCTCAGCGTCGCGGGACGTAAGCGGGACGCCCGGGGCTAAGCCCGGGCAAAGGGCGGGCCCTCTGTGGCCCTCAGAGGACTGAGGAGCCTGGCCTGGGCCATAATCCCAGGTCGAACTTCATCAGCTCCTTCAGCCATTTCCCTCTGGAACTGTAAGTCCTTTAAATACTCCATCATACGATACAGGGTTGCTAGATGTTACTCAGTGCTAAGCATTAACTATATGCCCCATACCCCATAGCTAAAGCTCCTAGAATATTTGCACTTAGCATAGGCTTGCCATGAACTGTCGGGAGACTAGAAGCATGGCTGCAGCAGGAGCAAAAAAACTAACTGGGACTTTGGATGATTTCATCGTCCGTACCCATGCATTAATCGATGAGGGAAAAATATTAATGGATAGGAGAGTATTCCAAGATCTAGCTATGGCTAAGAGATCTTCTTTGGGTCTCATTGCCCAGGCACAGACACCTAACATCGACTCTTGCCCAAACACTCATGCCATAGTACATAATACTGGGGTCACCGGGGATCTTGATGTTTCTAATTCACAACAGGACTTGGAGGCTTCTCCTATCTTAACCTCCCGATAGACAGTGGAGCACACAGAAATGAGCCAAACCATTCTGTCATGGCAACTGCCATAAACGAAAGGGGTTTGAAAGAAGGGGCAATCCCTAAACAAAAACAAAAGGTTAACAAACCAGCTACTCTCAAAGGGAAGAAAGATCCAACTGCCCAAAACCAACACAACGCCATCCCCGACCCAGTTATTGTGAATAATAATCTGGTAGTTGCTTCAAACGACACAGGGGGGTTGCATTCGACTAAAAATGGCTTTCCTTTGAGTCTTCCAGATGATACAATTATTGATCACAGTCTGGAGGAAATCCTGGAGCTGAGTGGGGAAGTTGTTAATCTAGCTAAACAATCTCAGGAGGGGAGTGGATCAAGTATGGATAACATTAATATTCTTAATATGCTAAAAGCCCTGCTCGAACCCATAGAGGCTAGACTACGTTGCTTGGAAACCATCCTAAAGAACATACATAAGGACATAGGTGCCCCTACTTTCACCCTGAATACTAAGACACCCCATGTCGCCAATACAGCTAACACAACCAATAAGTCATCTTTGGCTGGTAAAAGTGTTACCGTGGCCAAAAATAATGTCCCCAAGAAACCTAGCAACACACCAAACCAGGGTGGCAACAAAGCAAAGTCCCCCGAAATAGGACAAGTTGAGAATACAATCAAAACTAAACCAACCCCTCAAGTTACATCTAATGATCCCACTCCACCGACTCCAAATCTTGATGCAGCCCCAAGAGCCAAGGCAGCGGCTCGCAGAAATATTCATCTCCCTCCTGACGCCTGCCCTTACGTAGTCATCCTCACCGGAGTCACTGAAATCTCACCATCGGAAGTAGAATCCTACCAGGCCCTAAAAAACAAAGTATGCCACTGGTTGTCCAAAAATCACCCCCTACCGCCTAACATTCCAAGTAATATCTTAATGGTGGAGAGAACCCCGTGGGTGGGAGGAAACAGAAAAAAACTACAAGGGGACTGCGTTGTGGTCAGTTTTGAGAACACTGAAGTTGTAGATTATATATGTAGTAGTGGAACACCTAGATACCAAGCAAGTACTGTGACTGCTAGGCCTCTCTCCTATTTTTACCTACCAGGAAACCAAGTAGACAACAGATGGAGTTGGCTAAAGGGACCACAAGTCTCAAAACCCAGACAGAGATTTAACCCCCCATGGGAAATGCAACCCTATGGCTGGGAGGAGGGGGGGACGTGGAATGGAACCTGGTTAGGAGAAGAAGAGGTAGACCGCGCCAAGGAGGTTTCTTTGTAGGGCCACAAAACACTCAACCCCATTATCACCCCCAGTTCGCAAATGGGCAAGATAACTTTTACAACTTTCCAACTGCCAATCGTTATGAATGTCTGTCAACCACGGACTGGGTTGACTGACAAACACAGGATTCACCAAATGGACAGAGGCATCATATTCCCTCTACCCAACTGTTAAAGGAAACTAGTACTCTGGACTCGCAGAAGTTAAATTTAACTTCAATTTCTGTTAAGGGCCCTGTAGTTGCTGAGAGTAGGGGGATGCATAACTGGCCTAATTCCAACAAGCCAACCTGTAAAATCCTCACCTGGAACGTGGCGGGATTAACTGCTAAGGCTTCAGATCCCATTTGGCAGGGGTTTGTTAAACAACACGACATCTTGGCCTTCCAAGAAACATGGGATACATCAACTAGTTTCTCATCGGACGGCTTTCATAGCTTTTTTACCCCAGCAGTTTCGGGCGTAAGAGGGAGAGCCAAGGGTGGCCTACTCACACTGTTTTCACTGAATAGGGCGGGGGTTTTAAAAAAAATAGAACCAGCGCCCATGAATATATTAATAATTGAGTGGGCCATCTCGGACTCTCATACCTTTTTGCTTATTAACTTCTATAATTCTAGGGAGGGTTCTTCGGTGAATGAGCACCTGACTTCCCTGTTAGATTTTTTGTCAGTCTACAGACACGATTGCACTTCCGTCCTAGAGATGGTTATCCTGGGTGATTTTAATATCCACCCCTGCGAGGGGGATTGTTATAATGACAGATACGGGGGATCACCAGTCGAGGGCATTCCCCACTTTGAACACACTAAGGAGGGTGAGGGGCTCGAGACCTTTCTTGCCAACTTAGATTTATTTGAATTAGGCCATGGAAATAACGAGATCAGAGCACCCACATTTATTGGGAGAGACGCAAATACCGTCATTGACTACATCTTCGTATCAGCGGGGGTATTAGTAAAGGCACCTGAATATAGGGTCGTGACGGCCACCTTTAGCGACTATAACCCCGTCCTATTAACGTTGGACCTAGATTGCTTCCTGAATGGTAGAGAGACTGGTGCGGTAGCTCCTAGAGATCTGTCAACCAAGGACCAGGGTAGGAGGATAAAGTGGGAGAAGATCGTCCCCGAACATTTTTTCCAAACATTAGCACAGGAAACTGAGGCAAACATGGCAGTCTGTTTAGATCCCACTTCCTTGGGCACCGATGCCGTGGCCGCCTATGTCGAGGTATGCGCAAGGATCTCTAAGAACCTGGAGTCTAGGAATGGTGCGCAAGGCAATAAGAACATTCACAAATGGTTCGATAAGGAATGCTCGCAAACGCATAGTGCCCTGTTGAAAGCACTTAAACAGAGACCCAGAGATAGGACATTAGTGGCAAACCTCCATAAGGAATACAAATCTGCACTTGCCAAGCGTAAGACTCAAATTAAGGAGGAAGCTTGGGACAGTTTATTAGCCACAGATGTACTTAGAGACAGCAAAAAATTTTGGGCCATTGTTAATCAGCCTTTTTTTTACAGAGGATGGGAAAACAGACATGGACTGTGTGATCGAAGATGATTGATGGCTTCACCACTTTAAACAAATCTATGAAACCACGGTTTCTATTTCCCCAGTCAGTGCCCCTGCTTTAAAAAACTTGAACATGGAATTTAACATATTTGAGGTGGAAAGGGCGATTAAAAACACAAGTAAACTCAAGGCCCCTGGACCTGATGGGGTCCCTGCCGATCTCTACATTCAGTATCCGCAATTTTGGTCAAAAATACTAACAAATGTTTTTAATGCGATACCCTCGGCCGGTTTCCCATCTTCCTGGTCCATCTCTATCATTGTTCCTATTTTTAAGAAGGGGAACAGGGGGGATCCTGCCTGCTACAGGCCAATCTCCTTTTTGGACTCTGCCATTAAGATCTTGGGCAGAGTCATCCTACAAAGACTTGGGGACTGGCTGGAGGAGAGTGGGGTTCTCTCCGACCTGCAGTATGGTTTCATAGCACATAGGGGGACCATGGACCAATGCTTAAACCTTCACCTTATTATTAGTAAATACACCGTGGTGAAGGAGGGGCTTTTATATTTAGGTTTCATGGACTTATCCTCCGCCTTTGATTTTGTTAACTGCTCAAAACTATGGCTTATTTTGCGGGATTTGGGTTTGGACACTACTTTGGTTAACTTTTGCACGATCTCCATCAGAACTTGTTCGCTTCTGTCAGGGTAACAAGGGAAGGTAGGTGTACTGAGAAATTTAGATCAGGGAGTGGGGTCAGACAAGGTTGCATCCTGGCCCCTCTCCTATTTACACTCTACATTAATTCCCTGGGTAAATCCCTGAATCTAGCCACCCTGGACGTGCCGCGTATGGGAGGGTCACCCATTCCGGTCCTCCTATACGCGGACGACGCCGTCCTCATAGCTCGCACAGGTACGGGCCTACAAAGACTGTTAGACCATTTCGGATCTTTTATGGAAGCCTTGGATCTAAAGATCAACATAGCAAAATCCCATGTCATGGTAACTGGCTCACGCAAGAAAAACATGAAGCTTAAAACCTTTAGTTGCAACGAAACATCTATCTTGAGGGTACCTTTTTTTTGTTATTTAGGCGTCACTTTCGACGAAAGAGGAACCTGGGGTCCCCAATTGAAACTGAAGGGAAATTGGGTTGCCAGATCTACTACAGCCCTCATGAACTTTTCTAAAAGACTTGGTTCAAGACCTATGGAGGCCATGATTCGTATTTATAAATCCAAATGTGTAGCAATTGCATCTTACGGGGCAGATATTTGGGGTTATGTTTCATCCCCAGGCATCAAAATTATAGAAAACAATTTCATACGAGCTCTGTTGTCACTCCCAAAGTCATCTCCTACATATTCAATCCATAGTGAAGTGGGCTTGGGTTACATCACTGATCTCCTAAAAATGTCCCCGCTGCTGTGCTGGGTTAAAACTTGTACAAACGAGGAGATTACGTTGAATCACCGCATACTCAAAGATTGTGTGGCCCTGGATAAAGCGGACAGCATACCCTGGTTGGCGTATGTTAGAGTGGCATGCGCGAGGCTAGGGCGTCCGGACATGTATTTTTCACCACAGGGCCTCAAGAAAGAGGATGTAGGGTGGGTCAAGTTGCATTTCCAAAATGTGTTGGAGACAGAGAGGGAAGGGGTTGAACTCAGCAAACCAATGGTGAGGACAATACATCAACTTTCTACCTCCCCAGCTATGGAACCTTACTTAAAATTTGTAACTAAACCATACCATCGTTTTCTTTTACTAAGGTTTAGGTTTAACCTCATTCATCTTGTGCTTGGAGCCTATACAAAGTGGGGGATTCCAGAAAATACCCCACTCTGTACCTGTGATAGCTTTTCTACACAGGACACGCTTCATTTAGTGATGTTTTGCGAACACTATTTGGTGGCCCGTAAAAAATTCTTGTTTCCAATCTTGAAAGATCTAAACTTTGTTCAGGTGAGGCCTGCACTTTTACACCTGCAAATGCTTAACTCTGTGCAGGTCACATATGGTGTAGCTAATTTTTTGGTAGCAGCAGCTCGATTAAATAAAACAAGACTTTCCCAGATAAATAACCATCAAGGCTGATATTCTGTCAAATACGTCCTGGGGAATCGTGCCAAGTATACTGGGAATTGGCGTCTTATGCGATTCTAGGCTGTCTAGTATCTATCCTCTGTATCTAATCTTTTTTGAATTATTTTTAAATTGTTTTTTAAATGAACGCACATAGGAACTGCAATCAGGTCTATATTTGTTTAATTGTAATTTTATTCCTGTATGTTGCAGGGATTTTTTTAAATTATGAATTGTGTATTGCTTTTATGGTTTTAACTAACCGAAATAAAGATATTTGACTGACTGACTGTATGTGTGCTGCTTAATGCAGCACACATGGAAGTTACAAAATTTCAATTCTAAAGATTGTTGATGTGCAGGAAGGGTCACCTTTCTGAACATAAACAATCCAAGGCGTTTTGCAAAAACGAGGAGAAATGAAGCATTTCACATTGTTTTGCCAAGTTAAAACCAGGTTTTCCCTGGCCTTAATTTTGGCGCTGCCTCCCATTTACGCTGCTCTTGGGGGCAGCGTCAAATTCAATGGGTATTGCAGGGGAAACGCCCACTGCAACACCAACTGCCCACCCCTTTCACGGTAAGCATTGGATGAAAGGGGGTTTTATTTACAAGGCACCGTTAAGCCACGTTAAGTGGCTTAACATTGCCTTCAAAATAAGGCGAAGCCCCTATCGCCACGGGAACGTTTATGTGGGATTCCTCAGGGCATGTTCCCATGGTGATAGGTGCTTGTAATATGCTCCTAAAATCATTAGTAATTCGAGTATTTGTCTTGTGTGCACATGTGTGTTATTTCTTTTCGAATTACTGTTTTAATTTTTGAAATTTAAATCCTACAAATTGCTTGGGGGTCCCCGGCTTCCAGTGGTGACTCAATGGGGGTCCTCAGGAGTCAAAAGTTTGGAAACCACTGATGTTAGGTGTGACTTGAAGTTACACACCCGTCTACGGCTGATGAACTATTTGCCCTGCAAACAGGGTTCCTTTTGTGAACAGTTGCACGTGGTGTTTTCACTATATGTCTTTTGTGCACCGTAATGGATCATTGGGGCACTAGTTACAACGAAGCACAGAACTCAGATCTGCATCCACGTTCTCTTCATATCTTTGCAAAGATGTGAGCAGCTCTTGAGTAAAAGAACAGTGGGGGCTGCTTTGCTGGGTTGTGCTTTGCACGGTGTGCGTGTAAGGGGCAAGGGTCTGCCCTCTTTAAAGTTCCAACGCACTGGAGTAGCGGCAAGAATAACGACTCTTCACTTCAATGCATATTTTAGTACTGAAATGTTTTGCATATGTGCACATGTTTGTAAAAATATAATCAAATAGGTACCTATTAGGTTCCATGAAAAACTGAAATTGTTATGATACGCAATAATATGGACTTTTTGTCACCCACTTTAATGACTGACATTGTATATATGATAGTAAAATGAAAATTTGGGGTATCCCTGAATAGATTTGACCCCTTTCAATATATATTTATGGAAATGCTCTAGTCCCAGAACAACATGAAAATACATTTTCACTGCATCATGCACCAATAGCTTTGGACATGTCTTTCATGAAAATATATCAAAAACATCATCCGAAATGAACTGCGGGAGCAGTGAATTTCTACTCATAGAAGTCTGAGCAAGTGGTCTATGCTCAGCCTTTGCCCAACGAGAAGAATAGCATGAATGTGTACTTGTGCAGCGATGTTGCAGAGTAACATAATTTTTAACCTTGACAAACTTCGGGAAATATTTACAAGACACTGGAGGGGTGTGGTGTTACACCAAAATTATTAATGCCACGCTCCAACAATGTCAAAACGTAGAGATGCACCATATATTGACAAGAATGTGGCACAATCCTGTGTCACCCCTAGCAATAAAAAAGCTGCCTATCACCAGAGCAGGCACCATACCGCCATTTTGCTAGGGTGCCTGCACTACACGGGCAGTTGTTTATGTGCAGGAAGGGACACCTTCCTACATATGAACAATCTTTACAGATTATTTTCTCTATCTACGTGTGCTGCAGAGCACAGCACACGTAGAAAGAGCAAAATACGAGAAATACATAATTTCTACTTGTATCGACTGCTTAAGACCAGGTATTTCCTGGCAGTATTTTTGGTGCTGTCCCATACCATGTACATATGGGGAAGCATCAAAAAGCAATGGGTGTTGCAGTAGAACGCCCACTGCAACACCCATTGCATGCCCCTCTTATGCAAAGTGCTGCGTGAATAGGAGAAATATTTACAAGGCAGCCTTAAGCCTGTTGAGTGGCTTAACAGCAACTTGTAAATATGCGGAAGGAGTAAATGCCACCAAAATGTCAGAAAAAGTGAAATTCTGGTGCCGTTAATTTCTTGTCAACATACTCCTTGGTTTTCTCGCCCGCCTTGTTTGCAATCTTCCCATGCAATCCTATTGACATTGTCCCAGTCCCTTGCATGTGAAACAAACCTTTTACAATGCAATAGGTCTCGCATTCACGCAAGTTTGAGCTATTGGCATTGTAAATGACAATGCCTTTTATTTATGTTTTGGGTTTTAAAACATAAATAAAAGGCATTGTCATTTAAAGTAGAAATAGCTTAAACTCTTCAAAATGCGAGACACATTGCATTGCAATAAAGGGCCTTCTCGACCGCTTGTTAGATTGCATATATCAGAGGAAGAGACTAGCCTGTGACATCTTCAAAGCAGTGATAAATAGTGCAGTGAAACATAGGCAAGGCGCATACTGGATTCAGGAGGGTCAGTGGCAGTGATCCTCCTGGATCTCAGCGCAGCCTTCGACACAGTCAACCATCGTGTCCTTCTCCATCGACTCGCGGCAGCAGGGATCACCGGGACGGCACTCAGCTGGATAGAATCCTTCCTCACCGGACGCACGTTCCAGGTATGGGACGGCAATTACCACTCATCCACCCTCCCCCTCACAAGGGGTCCCTCAGGGATCTTCCCTGAGCCCGACGCTTTTTAATGCATATATGGCCCCTCTTGAAGACGTGGTGACACCATTTGACATAAAAATGGTAAGCTACGCTGATGACACTCAACTGGTCGTCTCCTTATCCCAACTAGTCGACCACCCAGAGAACCTGGGTAACTGTCTCACACAAATCCACAGCTGGATGAGTGATTCATCATTAAAATTAAATGGGTCTAAGACTGAAGTGATGCTCCTGGGAAAACAATGGGCGACCATCCCCCCAACAGCCTGGCCTGACGTGTTCGGAGAAATCCCCTCCCCGAAGCGTGAAATCAAGACCCTTGGAGTATGGCTCGAACCTGAGCTCACCATGAAGACGCAAGCGGCCAAAACTGCGGGCACCTGTTTTGGGCTCTTGCGCACTACCCGTAAGATTCTCCCCTTACTACCACCTGCTTCCAGGAAACTCCTTATCCAGGGACTAGTATTGTCCCGCCTGGATTATAGCAATATGGTCTACCTGGGAGCCCCAGAGGCCACCTTGACGAGACTGCAGCGGACACAGAACGCTGTGGCACGTCTGCTCATGAACCTTCCCTCGAGAGTGTCAGCAAAACCAGCCCTCAAGGCCTTGCACTGGCTCCCTGTGCGCCAAAGGGTGGAATTCAAAGCCATGTGCACGACACACAAACTGATCAACGGATCTGGCCCTGCGATCCTTAGCAGCTTGGTCACCCCCTACAAAGCATCCAGATCCCTCCGTTCGGAGAATGAGCACTTAGCCAACATCCCCAAATTCAAAAGGACACGCACAGGAGGACGACGATTCTCGGTTCAAGCGGCCACGGGATGGAACTCCCTCCCACGCACCCTCAGCCTGGAATCCAGTTACCTGGTTTTTCGCAAAAAACTGAAAACGCACCTATTCCCGAAATAAATGTCCCTCCCCCTTCCCTTCCCTCAATGGATAACAACCTTCTTACAGCGCGGGGATGCCCTTGGGTCACCAGGCGCTATACAAATCACTAAATAAATAAAATAAATAAATAAAATAAATTACACAGACACAAAGTGTGAAGTGAGAGTTACATATGATCTGAGCATTATACACTAACAATGCGCTCCAACTCCTTTCGCTTTGTGATTACACTGTCGCGGCTCAGGAGGAAGAGCGGGGGGGGGCTATTTCCTGCCCTCTCCTTGATTTGAGTCTGCAGTCTGGCATTGCGTAATGTCATTGCTATCTTAGGCCTAATAAAAAACACTGTAGCTGTGGTAGGACCCTGGCTTCACCTCCTGGTACAGAGAGGCCTGTGCTTTAGGGCAGGCATGGACAGAGGGATGGTCTTGGCTGCAGCTCCGGTGTCGTACAGTGCCCCTGCTGTTACTACTGAGCAAGAGGCGCTGAGGTGGTGCTATTGGTGAAGGTGGTATTAGTGGTGGTGGTATTAGTGGTGGTGGTATTGAGGGGGTGGTGGTATTGGTCATGGGATTGGTGGTATTGGTGGTGGTGGAGGTATTTGTGGTGGTATTGCTGGTGGTGAATATATTGGTGGTGGCAGTGTTGGTGGTGGTATTAGTGGTGGTATTGGTGGTGGAGGTGGACATGGTGGTATTGATACTGATGGTGGTGGTATTAGTGGTGGTGGTATTCGTGGAGGTATTGGGGTGGCGGTATTGGTGGTGGTGGTGGTATTGGTGGTGGTGGTAGTGGTATTGGTGGTATTGGTGGTGTTGATGGTGGTGGTGGTATTGATGGTGGTGATATTGGCGGCGGTTGTATTGGCGGTGGTGGTATTGGTGGGGGTGGTATTGATGGTGGTGGTATCGGTGGAGATAATGGTGGTACTGGTAGTGTTGGTGGTGGTGGTGGTATTGGTGGTGATAGTGGTATTGAAGATGGTGGTGATAGTGGTATTGGTGGCGGTGGTATAGGTGTATTAGTGGTATAGGCGGTGGTAGTGACATTGGTGGGGGTATTGGCAGTTGTGGTGGTATTGATGGTGGTTTTGATAATGGTGGAATTGGTGGTGATGGTATTGGTGGTGGTGGTATTGGTGGGGGTGGTATTGGTGGAGGTGGTGGTAGTGTTGTTGGTGTTGGCATTGGTAGTGGTGGTGGCGGTATTGGTGGTGGTGGTGGTTTTGGTGGTATTGGTGCAATTAGTGGTGGTATTGTTGGTGGTGTTGGTATTGGTGGTCGGGGTTGTGGTATTGGTGGTGGTATTGGCGGTATTGGCTCTGGTATCGATGGTGGTTAAGGTGTTGGTATTGATGTTGGTGTTGGTGGTGGTATTGGTGGTGGTGGTGGTATTGGTGGTGGTGGTGGTATTGGTGGTAGTGGTGGTATTGGTGGTGGTGGTATTCTTGGTGGTATTGGTGTTGCTGGTATTGGTGGTGGTGTTATTGGTGCAGCTGGTGGTGGTTATGGTATCGGTGGGGGTATTGGCGGTGGTGGTGGTATTGTTGGTGGTGGTATTGGTTGTGGTATTGGTGGTGGTGGATGTGGTGTTAGTGGTGGTGGTGGTATTGGTGGCAGTGGTGGTACTAGGGGTGGTGGTGGTAGTGTTGGTGGTGGTATTGGTGGTGCTGGTAGTAGTATTGGTGGTGGTGATGGTACTGGTGGCGGTACCTGTGGTAGTATTGGTGGTTGTGGTATTGGTGGTGGTGGTGGTATTGGTGGTGGAGGTGGTATTAGTGGTGGTGGTGTTGGTAATTTTGGTGGTGGTGGAATTGGTGGTGGTGGTATTGGAAATGGTAACTATTTGGAGTCTCATCCCAATCCATCATTATTTTGCACACTATACCAGCTGAGTTTGGACCCAGACATGTGCAACTCCTTCTTCATCCTTTTCTAAAACTTAGGTAGTGTGGGCTCAGCAACGAGGCACGCTGGTTTATTATCGCAACAGTTCAATTGGCACACCACAACATTTGACCTTATGTGGACCCACAGCCTATGATCCACGTTAATGCAAAATCCCAATCTTAGAAGAAAAGGAGTGTCTAAAAGTCCATCTGTAATTTTTCTTTCCGCAAATCAAAGAATAGTGATGTTCATTCCAAAACTCTTCTGAGTCCCCATTTAAAATAATCCCTTGAGAGTCTTTTATTTCTAGTTGTGAGTCCGAAAAATGTTTTATTCAATCAATAATTTGCATCAGAATCAGTCAGCGCAGCCCAGCCAACGTGTTTCGTCCATAAGGACATCATTAGGGCTGTAAATTTAAAACACAAACTTCTCTCACCCGGAAAAGGCTTTGCAATATCTCAATCGATTCCTAGACAGAATTATGCTAATTGTTACAGTGATCCACCCAGTGTCCCCAGGCCTCCACAAGACTCCCTACTTATTTACAATCTATCATCGCCATTCCGTCAAATAACACCATCATTACAGAACTTAATGTTTCGCATCGCCAATTTTATAGCAACATCTGCATAAAACATTCAAATTCATTTCCATCATTATTATCCCACTGGTAATTATATCTTGCTGTCCCCATCATAATATTGCTTCATTTGCTACCACAACCACCTGTGTCTTCATACCATCCGTCAACCAATGAGTACTAGTGATCCTTGTTTTTAATAATCGTGTGCCACTTCCCCATCCACGTTCTAATATCCTATTTCCAAATAAAAGGAATTCAAATGATTATTAACTCCAAAATACAATTCAATCAGAAGATTTTAATATAGCTTTGCTATGTAAGTTAGGGTGTAGTGCAAATCCCATTGATGGATTGACTCTTGTTCACATTGCTCTCTATAAGGAAGACAAATTGGTTCAGTCCACAAATGCATTTCAAAGTTTATCATTCGATCATACCCCTGCCATATCAATCTCAGACGATTGAGTAAAAATACATTGTTAATCCATTCCCTCTCTAAACATAGTCAGTTGTTCCTCTAGCTAACTTTGTGAACTACATGGGTTCTAGAAAATCATCATATCACAGCTCATCCCCTTCCATTTGTTTTAATTTTCAAGAGTAATTAAATCCTACATCCTTCTCCTTACATTTCAATGCAACTATTCAGGTCCTGCACATCCTCACTTCTTCATTGCAACAGTCCTGTTTGTTAACATTATACAAGCCTCCCCTCTAGACCACGTCTAACAATTCTTCAGTATCTGCCACACAAGCCATAAACTCCTCCTGTCCCCATACCGTAATGCACATCTCAGCTAGTAGTCCGTCAAGACCTCCTGACCCTTTGTTATCCAGTCTTTATCTGTTTGATGATTGTCTATTGGCTCCGAATCATCACTTATTTATACTGTATTTCAACCAATCAAGAAGTTTAAGTACATTTGTAGGCCTTTGACAGTCTGGTCAAATGTTTTGCTTGAGTTGAGGAAAGCAGAATAATATATATGAAGGTACTTGGACCTATATGAGATATATGAACAGGTGGTTTAGAGCACGGGACAGGGAGATACGGATAGGTGTCCAAGAGGACATACTGATAGTGACATTTGTAGAATTAAACCGCTTCAGTGACTTTTTGGGAAGTTCTATGAGAAACATGTAAATTTGACTGAAGCAGAGGGAGTTTACCTCCATAGGATAAGCAGGTTCAACACAGAATCAGGACGACAGATTATAGATGCTATATGCAAATCAGTCTTGACCCAGCTGCAAGGAAATCAGTGCATCCCGTACTGCCAGGCTAAGCCCTCCCTGAAGTGGAATACAAGCAGCCAAGGACTTGTTTCACTGTTATTAAGGCTCATCAGTGGGGTATAGCTTGGTTCTAGTGGTTCCGATAGATTGAAATATGGCCACAATGGCTTGGCTGTGGCTGAGATTAAATCAAGTATTCCATGCATTACCTTGTTCTTATTGTAGTTTACCTCCCAAGTGTGAAGGGATACCCAAGGTGGGTCCGATGCTCACTGTCTCAAAGGACTTAAACTATACCTCACTGATTAGACCTAATTAGGTTGAAAATGTTCTGGGTTTGCTTGCGTTATCTTCTGGAAGGGACCTTGCTTGGTGCATAAGAACTGGGATGTGGCCCTAACTGCCATTGGCTAAGATCAATTCAATCATGCATCTGTCATTTTGTTGAGTTTTTACTAATCCCAGCTACAACACTTGCCAAGCTGTGTGATAATTTGATCCTATGCCTGCCTTTCATTAGTGGGAATATCAGGAGAGCTAAGAAAGAGGCTGAACACCAAAATGAAGCACTAACTAAAATAACGGGGACCACATTTTTAGAACTGGCATTCTTGGCATGGTTTTCCCCCTTACTCTTTGCCTTCAGCCCTGCTGCTTTTTCTGATTTCACTTTTTCTGGCCATTGTACTCTAGGCACTTTACCACTGCTAACGAGTCCTAAAGTGCATGTGCTCTCTGCTTAAAACATGGTAACATTGGCTTATGCCCAATTGCCATATTTAATTGTCTTATATGTCCCTAGTAAAGTGCACTACATGTGCCCAGGGCCTTATATTAAATGCTACTAGTGGGCCTATGGCACTGATTGTGCCACCCACTTAAGTAGCCCTTTAAATATGTCTCAGACCCGCCATTGCAGAGCCTGTGTGTCCAGCTTAAACCACAATTTCAACCTGGCAAGATAAACCTGTTGCCAGGCCCAAACCTTCCCTTTTTATACATATAAGTCACCCCACAGGGTTGACCCTGTACAACTCAGGTGGCAGGATGCAGTGTATTTAAATGGTGGAAAATGTGCTTTTAAGGTGTATATGTCCAGGTAGTAAAAAATTCCTAGATTTGTTTTTCACTTCTGCAAGGCCTTTCTCTCTCATAGGTTAACATTGGACTTGCTTTATTGCATTTTTTAGGTGTCATTTCCAAATGGGAAGAGATAAGTGGTAAATGTTTGTTGTCTCTGGAATACTAATTTAAAATCCTAAAGTTATTGTTAAGTGGATTTTAAATTACAATTCTGAAAATGCCACTTTTAGAAAGTTGGCCTTTTCTTACCTTAGCCATTTGGTGCCTGAAGCCTGTGAAAATGTTAATCATGATAGATGTAAAAGGGAAAGCCACCAAAGAAAAAGAAGAGTAGTACATTTGTTGGTGGGTGAGTTTGTTCGTGTTAAAGAGCCTTAGCTGTTCCAAAAAGGGAAATCTAAATTTAGGGAATTCATTTGTACCATTGACATGAGGGGCTTGATTAGGTTGTAGAGCGGATAGTCACCGCCCGCATGGTGTGGCAATTCGCCCTACTTCCTTCCCCGCCCGCCACCCACTTCCCCCACCATATTAGTATGGTGGGGGGACCCCGATGGATGGAAAGACCGTCCGCCGGTTTTCCGCCGGTCGACCGGGCAGAAAAGGGGCTATATATGGTGGCGGTGTCTGCTTGACACCGCCATCCATATTAGCATGGGCAGCGGAGCAAGGCTTTCCATGGCGGAGACACTGCCATGGAAAGCCATGTGGAGTCTGCTTTCGGGGGCCCACTGTGTGCCCCCAGGGTACTGGGGGTTGGGGGTGCACATGAGGGGTACCTGTGGTACCCCCCTGAACTGTCATCAACATGGTAGCAGGCACCTCGCAGTTCCTATCACTTAGTGCATGACAATGCACACAATGCATTCCCAGCATTGTGGTGGGCGGTGCTGTGAGCACCGCCTAACACAATGCTGGGAATGGAGGATGCCACTTCTCCGGTGGCGGTGGCATCCTAATTGCAGGTGCAGGACCACTGTACCACTGAAAGCCAGTCCCAGCACCTCTAGGGTGGCGGACGGACGAAAGTCCGCCCGCCATCCTAATTGGCCCCTAAGGGTCAAGCAGTGAAACTGAGTAATGGCCACTGGTGGGAAGTGTCTCAATTAGCTTAAGTCGAGTAGCGCAATACTGTTTTGGTAAAACAAAGAGAAAATTCAGGTACACAAGCTTTACAGAAAAGTACAAGAATAAGAAAATTTCTCAGGAAATTGTATGATTGAATTGTGTTTCCTGTACACTATATTACTTCTAAGTGTTTCTCAGCATATTGTTTTTTCGTTATCTTTTTTTTTACTTCCTCTATTTTTTTCGTAGTATTCAAAAGAGGGGAGAAATGCAGCCTTTTGTAGTGGTGTTAAGTAATATTTAGGGGCTTATTTATCATCCCTTGCGTCACTTTTGCACAGCCGATGCAACACTTTCTGTGACGGACCAGCGGCTTTAAATATGTGCCATGTTGAGTCATATTTACAAAGTGACGCATCTGGGTAGATGCGTCACTTTGTAAACCCCTGCGCCACATTATACCTGCGCCAAGTATAATGTATGCAGGGTGGGCATTCCGACACAAGCCTTGTAGAAGTGACGCAGTGAAATCTATGAGATTTCACTGCACCACTTCTAGGATGCAAAAGTGTCAATATCTTATGCCTGCCTCACAGCAGGCATAAGACGGAAGCAGACACATTTGAAATGGGACTGGCCCCATGAAATGACCCATTGCTCTATTTGCTTCACTTTTGTGACACACTCCAGCAATGCGTCATTTTTGCGCCTACAGATATGCCAGAAATAATACGTATTTGTTACTCCTTGCGACATGATGCATCGTACTGTAAATACGACGCATCCAGCATGTCACAAGGACGGCGCAATGAAGAGTGATGCAGCGATGCATCACTTTTCATAAATGGGGCCCTTAGTACGTAACTTATATTATATAATGCTGTATAGAATGTGAACTGTTCTAGTTACATAGAAGCTTGTATTATCTGTTATGTAGTGCTTGGAATATAGTGGACAGTGGATTAGAACACCAGAGATACTCTGGGCCCTCATTTCTTATAGGCTACTTTGTCTTTTCAATCACAATAAATCTACTGAGAATCTACAATGGCTTCTGGATATTACTTAACACTACATCATAATCATTCAAGTGAGAATGTTTCCAATTTATATTTTGGTGGACAGAGGTATTACAGTCAGGCTGATGGAGTGATTTACTCTGTCCCCTTGACTGCACCTCGGCCCGCCAGATTATAAATAAATAACACGCTGGTGTTCATTACTTAAAGCATTGCCCGGAACCCTCATCATGGAGGTTCCCGGCAATGTTTTTGGGAGTTGGGTTTTCAGCTCCATCAACATGACAGAGCCCTGCACCAAATTATTATCTTATTTATTTTCAAAAAGAAAAGCCTGAAGTGTGATTTTCTTATTAAATATTAAAAATATAGTGCCGTCCCTCAACACAGCATTCCTCAGCCTCCCCAGAACCACCACTGTGCATCGCATCATTGACACAGGCCTTCTATCACAAGCCCCATAATTTCTTCAGAACCAGTATCTTCGAGCTTTTAGGCCTAATCACTGGCAGAACATACCATTTCTATTGGCACACATGTTCCACTCTTAAATATTATGGATACTACCTTGCGGGCAGCAAGGTGTGCTTAGAGGAGACCTATTTAATATTTGAACTTTGATTTTCCAACCTGTCAAAAGGGTGATGTTGACAGGTATTTGTTGCAATGTTGAAACTGCTGCTTTCAGGCTACACTGGTAGTCCAGAATTCATGTTCTCCATGTCATACAAGTGGATGGCACGATAAGTGCTACATTCAACAGGTTATATTTGGCTTTCTATGCCATAGAAAGTGAAACAAGCTAATTAGGAGTTATGTCAGAGAAACTGCACTGAGACTTGAACAGAAGTGTTCCAGTGCCCATAGAAAAACAGCAACATCAGTCCACAAAATAATGTGGGAGACCTTGCAAAAACAGGCACTTTCTCACAAGTCTGAAGACCAGCCGCGAAAGCTAGTGGGAGTACCGGCCGGCCGGTGACATGGGGAGGGGGAGGGGTAGGGTGGGGGGTAGGAATGTATGGATTGCGGACTTTAACTGGTAAGTAAACATAAAAATAAATACAACGAATTTCGTTGCGCGCACTGCATCACATTTGGTGATGCAATCTATAAAATAACAAACGAAATTATAGCAGTGCACCATAAACAAAGTGATTCTGATAGACAAGGGACCAAATTTATGGCATTTTAGAGTTGAGCAGAGCAGGAAGGCACCTTGCTGTGCTGCCTATCACCAAAGTGGAAGGACAGCAATGCACCGTATGTGCGCAATATGATGCATTTGTGTCCTTTCTACCTGTGCTGGTGTAGTTTTGGCAGCCTAGTTCTAGCGTAGGCCCCCTTGCACCATGGAGAATGCACCGTTGTAGAATACAGCACACATGGAAAGAGCAAAAACTAGGAGAAATTAACATATTTTCCCTCATTACGCCTCACCTCGGAGGCGTTCAGATTTGATCCTTCTTCAGGTTTTCATCACTTTGTGAATCTGGGGCATCATCAAAGTCCATGGGTGTTTCATGCAAAACCCACAGCAACCCTCATGAAACACCCTTTGGGAGCAGAGTGAGGCGATGCAGCAATTTGCACTACGTCATCTTAGTCATGATTCGAGGCCACTCAAAACCACTCAGGGTGGGTTTGCACAGCTTCATACATTTTTTATGAGAGCCCTGAGTCATGCATTTACCAGTTTATGTGGTGCAAAAGTGAAGTATGGCTCTCATAAATAGGCAAAAAACTGCATCTACTTACCATGCTATTATGTATACACTAGGGACAGTATCATGACGTGCTTTGACGGCTTTGTGTAGAGCCCAGCACTTGCTTTTATGCTACTGCAGTGTGTAAAGTGAATTTATGTATTCCAATATTGTTCAGAGTGCATTATTTTAGAGACACAGAAAAAAGCTAATCGTGAGTATCTTTTAAGAGCAGTAATGTTTGAATACCAAACCTTAACTCAGGGAAATAATGGGTTATATGCATTGGAGCTTCCCCTGTGAAAGCACTGCGGCATTGTCCCACTATATTTCTGTCCCCCTTGGCCCCTATTTGCGGCCCCCCAATCCCCAGTATTAATTTTAATAAAAAAGCAAATATTTTGTTTTCTGACTGCACTGGTCAGCTTTTTTTTTTAGCCATGGGCCATTTCAGTTGTTTTTTTAGTTCGCACATGCTCAGTTAGTGAGCCTGGGATAGTCACAGCTTCATCACCCTGGTCTCCTAACTTCACCTGCTGAGGTCCTGGTACTTGTCTCATGATGTGACTGTAACATGCCAGCAAGAGAGCAGTGTCTGGATTGGCTCTGAGATGTAGTTGGCAGGCCTTGCTTAGCACGTAGGGATCTTCCATCGCCGTCAACATTGGCTCTCATGACCAATCTCTGTATGGCTTTTTTATAGAGCCATGCAGTGGTTGGCCCTTTCTGTCATTCCCATGCTGTCCGTCTCTTTTGTCTCTATGGCTCTACTGGCAGCAGTGAGGCAGCACAGGAGAGATTTCTGTGAGTGTGACACCTGTGACTCTGCATGAAGAGAGAAGTTAAGCGGGGGGGGGGGTGAGAAACGAGAGACCCAGAGGAGGTATTATTAATATATTCCTCTTTCTAATCTGGTCCCCACCTCATCCCCTCTCTCAGCCCTGTTCCAATCTGGCCAATGCCACAAGTCAGTCCACAACTCTGAAATCCAGCACTTGGAGTGAATTGGAGAGTTGGACTCGGTGGTGCTGCAATGTAAAAAAAAAAAAAGGTAACATATTTTGAATTGGAAAATAACATTTGTTTGGTCTCGGTCTGTGAGGTAAAAGTAACATTTTAGATGTGCAGGGCGGGCTGCAGAGGCCTGCTGCTACCCGCCATCACGCCCATCTCCAGAAGTCACAGCACCGAAAACTCAAAAAACTCTACTGCTTTGTGCTACGGCAAATCTTTAAATGCTTTGGCACATATTACCAAGAACGGCGTTAAACTTATCGCCATGTTCTGGTGTGAACATGGGCTTCTATGGGAATTCACAAGGGCATATTACAAAGCCCCTTATCACCGCTTTAGCGGCAGTTTCCTGCTGCTAAAGCGATGATGATTTTAACGCTGTTCTTGATAATATGCCCCTAAGTTGTTATTGAACCTTGTTCCAGCTAGACTTAATTGTGTGCAATATTCAGAGCAGACATTGTTAGAGAAGAGGCCTTCTGCTTTAAAGAGTCCTTGTGCTATTTATTATGACTCAGGTAACAGGTGTGGGGCAGGAAACTTGCAACCAAAAAGAGGCCGACAATAGAAATTATACAGAGAGCTAAAGAACCACTTAAGCGTGTGTATGCTTTTCGGTGTAGAGACATATAGGTTTATTGTCTCTGTGTCTCGCGCTGTTACCTTGTTTCCACCAAGCGCAGGCAAGCGCCTTCATTTTGTTTACCCTTCCAGTATCAGAGAGATGAACTCTGCTTCATCTGCACACTAATGCTCTGAGTGGTAGCAATTCTGATGAGCACATTGAGATCTTCAGGACTCTTTATCCTCTAACCCTGGCAATTGTATTAAATTATAATAACCTTCCGAAAATTATTAGCCTGATTATGAACAGTGCTAAATAATGTTCATTTGCAGTATTTTGCACGTGCTATATGCCAGTGTTTTACTGTTTGCAGAGTAAACAATCAAGCATTGGAAATGCAATAGGTCTCACTCACATTTGTTTGAGTTAAAGCTTTTGGTGTTGTAAATGGCAATGTATTTTGCACATGTGTAATGGAGTTTATGTATGTGATGTGTAGTGAAATTATGTGGTTTGGATTGTAATTGTTGGTTATGGAGCAGCATGAAGCATAAGTAAGGAGAGTGAGGAGAAGAGCAGCGTGAAGAAAAAGGAAGGAGGAAGGAGCTGAGCAGCGTGAAAAAGAACGAAGGAGTGAGGAGAAGAACAGCACGAGGCATGAGGATGGAGAGTGAGGAGAAGAGCAGCAGCACAAGGACGGATGGTGCGGAGGATAAGAGCGCCATAAAGATGGAGACTAAGAAGGAGAAGAGCAACGGGAAGCAAAAGAAAGAAGAGTGAGGAGAATAGGAGCATCATGAGGCACAAGGATGGAGAGTGAGGAGAAGAGGAGCTGCGTGAGGCACAAGGAAGGAGAGTCAGGAGGAGAGCAGCATGAGGCACAAGGACGGAGAGTGGGGAGAAGAGGAGAAGCGTGAGGCACAAGGACGGAGAGTGGGGAGAAGAAGAGCAGCGTGAGGCACAAGGAAGGAGAGTGAGGAGGAGAGCAGCATGAGGCACAAGGATGGAGAGTGAGGAGAAGAGCAGTATGAGGCACAAGGACGGAGAGTGGGGAGAAGAGGAGAAGCGTGAGGCACAAGGACGGAGAGTGAGGAGGAGAGGAGCAGCATGAGGCACAAGGATGGAGAGTGAGGAGAAGAGCAGTATGAGGCACAAGGACGGAGAGTGGGGAGAAGAAGAGCAGCATGAGGCACAAGGATGGAGAGTGAGGAGAAGAGGAGCTGCGTGAGGCACAAGGAAGGAGAGTAAGGAGGAGAGCAGCATGAGGCACAAGGACGGAGAGTGGGGAGAAGAGGAGAAGCGTGAGGTACAAGGACGGAGAGTGAGGAGGAGAGGAGCAGCGTGAGGCACAAGGAAGGAGAGTCAGGAGGAGAGCAGCATGAGGCACAAGGACGGAGAGTGGGGAGAGGAGGAGAAGCGTGAGGCACAAGGACGGAGAGTGGGGAGAAGAAGAGCAGCGTGAGGCACAAGGAAGGAGAGTGAGGAGGAGAGCAGCATGAGGCACAAGGATGGAGAGTGAGGAGAAGAGCAGTATGAGGCACAAGGACGGAGAGTGGGGAGAAGAGGAGAAGCGTGAGGCACAAGGACGGAGAGTGAGGAGGAGAGGAGCAGCATGAGGCACAAGGATGGAGAGTGAGGAGAAGAGCAGTATGAGGCACAAGGACGGAGAGTGGGGAGAAGAGGAGAAGCGTGAGGCACAAGGACGGAGAGTGGGGAGAAGAAGAGCAGCGTGAGGCACAAGGAAGGAGAGTGAGGAGGAGAGCAGCATGAGGCACAAGGATGGAGAGTGAGGAGAAGAGCAGTATGAGGCACAAGGACGGAGAGTGGGGAGAAGAGGAGAAGCGTGAGGCACAAGGACGGAGAGTGAGGAGGAGAGGAGCAGCATGAGGCACAAGGATGGAGAGTGAGGAGAAGAGCAGTATGAGGCACAAGGACGGAGAGTGGGGAGAAGAAGAGCAGCATGAGGCACAAGGATGGAGAGTGAGGAGAAGAGGAGCTGCGTGAGGCACAAGGAAGGAGAGTCGGGAGGAGAGCAGCATGAGGCACAAGGACGGAGAGTGGGGAGAAGAGGAGAAGCGTGAGGTACAAGGACGGAGAGTGAGGAGGAGAGGAGCAGCGTGAGGCACAAGGAAGGAGAGTCAGGAGGAGAGCAGCATGAGGCACAAGGACGGAGAGTGGGGAGAAGAGGAGAAGCGTGAGGCACAAGGACGGAGAGTGGGGAGAAGAAGAGCAGCGTGAGGCACAAGGAAGGAGAGTGAGGAGGAGAGCAGCATGAGGCACAAGGATGGAGAGTGAGGAGAAGAGCAGTATGAGGCACAAGGACGGAGAGTGGGGAGAAGAGGAGAAGCGTGATGCACAAGGACGGAGAGTGAGGAGGAGAGGAGCAGCATGAGGCACAAGGATGGAGAGTGAGGAGAAGAGCAGCATGAGGCACAAGGATGGAGAGTGAGGAGAAGAGCAGTATGAGGCACAAGGACGGAGAGTGGGGAGAAGAAGAGCAGCATGAGGCACAAGGATGGAGAGTGAGGAGAAGAGCAGCATGAGGCACAAGGATGGAGAGTGAGGAGAAGAGCAGTATGAGGCACAAGGACGGAGAGTGGGGAGAAGAGGAGAAGCGTGAGGCACAAGGACGGAGAGTGAGGAGGAGAGGAGCAGCATGAGGCACAAGGAAGGAGAGTCAGGAGGAGAGCAGCATGAGGCACAAGGACGGAGAGTGGGGAGAAGAGGAGAAGCGTGAGGCACAAGGACGGAGAGTGGGGAGAAGAAGAGCAGCGTGAGGCACAAGGAAGGAGAGTGAGGAGGAGAGCAGCATGAGGCACAAGGATGGAGAGTGAGGAGAAGAGCAGTATGAGGCACAAGGACGGAGAGTGGGGAGAAGAGGAGAAGCGTGATGCACAAGGACGGAGAGTGAGGAGGAGAGGAGCAGCATGAGGCACAAGGATGGAGAGTGAGGAGAAGAGCAGTATGAGGCACAAGGACGGAGAGTGGGGAGAAGAAGAGCAGCATGAGGCACAAGGATGGAGAGTGAGGAGAAGAGCAGTATGAGGCACAAGGACGGAGAGTGGGGAGAAGAGGAGAAGCGTGAGGCACAAGGACGGAGAGTGAGGAGGAGAGGAGCAGCATGAGGCACAAGGAAGGAGAGTCAGGAGGAGAGCAGCATGAGGCACAAGGACGGAGAGTGGGGAGAAGAGGAGAAGCGTGAGGCACAAGGACGGAGAGTGAGGAGGAGAGGAGCAGCATGAGGCACAAGGAAGGAGAGTGAGGAGAAGAGCAGTATGAGGCACAAGGACGGAGAGTGGGGAGAAGAGGAGAAGCGTGAGGCACAAGGACGGAGAGTGAGGAGGAGAGGAGCAGCATGAGGCACAAGGAAGGAGAGTCAGGAGGAGAGCAGCATGAGGCACAAGGACGGAGAGTGGGGAGAAGAGGAGAAGCGTGAGGCACAAGGACGGAGAGTGAGGAGAAGAGCAGTATGAGGCACAAGGACGGAGAGTGGGGAGAAGAGGAGCAGCGTTAGGCACAAGGAAGGAGAGTGAGGAGGAGAGCAGCATGAGGCACTAGGATGGAGAGTGGGGAGAAGAGGAGCAGCGTGAGGCACAAGGAAGGAGAGTGAGGAGGAGAGCAGCATGAGGCACAAGGACGGAGAGTGTAGAGAAGAGGAGCAGCGTGAGGCACAAGGATGGAGAGTGAGGAGGAGAGGAGCAGCATGAGGCACAAGGACGGAGAGTGGGGAGAAGAGGAGCAGCGTGAGGCACAAGGAAGGAGAGTGAGGAGGAGAGCAGCATGAGGCACAAGGACGGAGAGTGGGGAGAAGAGGAGAAGCGTGAGGCACAAGGACGGAGAGTGGGGAGAAGAGGAGCAGCTTGAGGCACAAGGAAGGAGAGTCAGGAGGAGAGCAGCATGAGGCACAAGGACGGAGAGTGGGGAGAAGAGGAGAAGCGTGAGGCACAAGGACGGAGAGTGAGGAGGAGAGGAGCAGCATGAGGCACAAGGACGGAGAGTGGGGAGAAGAGGAGCAGCGTGAGGCACAAGGAAGGAGAGTGAGGAGGAGAGCAGCATGAGGCACAAGGACGGAGAGTGGGGAGAAGAGGAGCAGCGTGAGGCACAAGGAAGGAGAGTGAGGAGGAGAGCAGCATGAGGCACAAGGACGGAGAGTGTAGAGAAGAGGAGCAGCGTGAGGCACAAGGATGGAGAGTGAGGAGAAGAGCAGCGTGAGGCACAAGGACAGAGAGTGAGGAGGAGAGCAGCGTGAGGCATAAGGACGGAGAGTGAGGAGAAGAGCAGCAGTGTGAGGCACAAGGTTAGAGAGTGAGGAGAAGAGCAGCAGCATGAGGCATAAGGACGAAGAGTGAGGAGAAGAGGAGCATGAGGCACAAGGAATGAGAGTGAGGAGAAGAGGAGCAGCGTGAGGCACAAGGATGGAGAGTGAGGAGAAGAGCAGTAGCGTGAGGTACAAGGATGGAGAGTGAGAAGGAGAGCAGCAGCGTGACGCACAAGGAAGGAGTGTGAGAAGGAGAGCAGCATAAGGCACAAGGATGGAGAGTGAGGAGAAGAGGAGCCACATTTTGAGATTACCATCCCCTATGTAAATACTTACCTTTGGCACTAATTGTGTATAAATATATCCTATGCGGCTAGCTTTATAATCTGGTATGGATCCAGGCCATGGGCGTATGAGGGAATGGAAGGCCCTAATATATGCAAGTCAATCTCGTTCTCTTGCCCACTCGGTTTGTATCAAAAAACACGATTGCAGTGCCGGTGCACGTTACAGCTACCAACCCTGGTGCAAATGTGACTGCTGCACTAATTATAGCTACGGCACCTATCTAGGCTCCCTGCAGCATGTTTTGGTGACCTGCCCTTTGTATTATTAATTTTAGCATTGGTACTTTGCAGACACAGTTAAGAAACCTGGCAGCGCTGAAACAAAAGCTGCTGGTGCCCGACCTGCCCTTATATCACAGATGATAAGAAATATGATGCAATGATCAATTGCTACTGTAAAGCCCTACCGCGTGCAAATGCATATCACAGCAAGAAACCACTGCAAGGTGATTTCCAACAAGCAGATAAATTGAGCAAGCACTTATGCTACAAGCACATAAGACACTACTCCTACATCATAGAACTTTGAGAGGACGTGCAAAGGACGAAATATTTAGATGGTTTAACAAATTAGTAGTTGAAAAACAACAAAATCTGAACACTGGTAAAAGTGTGTTTTGGGCAATGCTGGCAAGTTCCCTCGTGACGTGTATTACACGCCCTGCACTAATCCAGGTTGGGCAAACAGTGCTCTGCATTTTGGGAGTATTGCTCTTCCCCATGAGCTCTCAAGTTTCAGAATGCTAAGCAATATTAGCTAAAAAATACAGAGTATGAAGTGGTTATATGTTACGTTTCATCTAATCTTAAAGCGACCTATTAGCATGGCTTGATTGTGTTGGTCATTGTTATAGAATAGCCCTCAAACTCTGCTGGTGCAGCCTATGTGATAGAAACTCGGAGTTGTCTGACCATGGATTAATGTACTTTAATGCACTGAAGGCAAGAATTAGTTATTTATTCTTTATTTATATTGGTTAATAGGTGTGTTAAAATACCTATAATACCTAGATGCTACAGGTGTCTTTGTCAATGACAGGTCTCTGATTCAGAAATGAGTGCTCTTTGTGTAAATTCTTCTCCCAATTTCAATAATTCTTTTTTTTATTGAGTCATGAACGTGCAAATGTTTTGGTAATTGCAGAACGTATTGTCTCAATAACTATGATGAGGCTGCTAGGATTGTCATCAACAATTCGATTAGAATGTTGTGCATATCACCTATAGTGCACCATCATCACTATGTAGTATAATTTCTCCAATTTATGATGTAATTATTCATGTAAAATGATTGGGTTTCATTAAAATATTCACAGATCTGAAAATTGTAAGTGAGTGTTAGACTTGGCATCTTTGGCGTGGTTTCCCCTGACGTTTTGCCTCTATCTTCTGTATTTTTGATGCTGTGCTGGATTTCGTTTTTGCTGGCTTAGATGCTTTGGGCACTTTCCCACTGCTGGTCAGTGTCAAAGTGCAAGTTCTCCCTGTGTAAATTGTTATTGTGATTGCTTCTCCCCGATTGGCATGTTTGATGTACTGGTCAGTGCCTATTAAAGTGCACTGAGTGTCCCGGGCTGGTAAACAAATACTACTAGTGGGCCTGCAGCACTGATTGTGCCACACACATGAGTAGTTCTGAAACGGTATCTCAGATTTTCCACTGCAGTGTCTGTGCGCAGTTGTCAACTGCCATGTTAACTTAACAAGTGCACCCACTTGCCAGACCCTAACCTTCCCTTTTCTTACATGTCAGTTGCCTCTAAGGTAGGCCCAAGATACCCTTGTGGACAGGGTACAGTGTATGGTATAGTTAGGAATTGCCCTGATGTGTGTGGTATGTCCTGATAGTGACTTACTGTCAATGTATTTTTCACTAGTTCAAGACTACCTGCTCTCATAAGACTGGATGGGGAGTCTGTTTATAGCATCTTATAAACATAACTGCCCCTGGGAACAAGGTAGTAAAATAAAGTTTAGTATGCCTGAACTGAGAATGTTAAAATACATATTTTAGTTTGGGTGATTTTTACATTGTGTGTTTGAAAATACCACATTTAGAAAGTAGGTATTTTCTTATTTAGTCATCCAGTCTGCCTTTACTAGGATATGGATTGACTGTCTGGGTTTGAATTGTCAGGGGCTTGGGAGGAGCAGTGGCTACAGAGAGCCTGATGAGTCAAGGCTCAGCTGAATCGACCTGGGCTGCATTTAGGAGATTTCCTTTCACCTGAATGGCCTGGTCTGCTTTCCACAATGCTGTCTCCACCTCCTGCCAGGAGGCTGCACAAGAGTGGACAGTACTGGTTTTGACTGGGCACAGGGCTTCTCTGCACAAGGAGAACAAATAAAGTTTGAGGTATAGTTACTAGACCTAAAACCTCTAAACTTTAGAATACTTCTGGAATCAAGAGAAACCTTTGACAAGGAGAAGAGCTGGAAAAACTCAGTAGAACTACTGCCCTTGCTGTGTGTCTGGGGTTGCCCTGCAGTTGCTGTTTCTGCCAAGGAAAGGAGCTATGTGCTGTGTCCCCTTCTTGAGGAAAGTCTCCAAGCGCTTGCGTAGAGGTTTCCTCCTGTTTTGAAGTCTGAGGAACACAAATACTTCACCCGCAGCTCCCCTAAACTTCCTTGCTGGGAGTTCTGACTTGCCAGGAGTGCCTGTGACTGTGTGGGGACTTTGGAGGTTGTTTCTGCTGCTGGGAGCTGGAAAGCAACGCAACAACAAGAAAATCAACCCATCGCTTTTCTTGCATCAGTTTTTCTGACACAAGTTCGTGATGCGAGAAGAATCTCCCCGCACCTCTGCACCACTGCTGAAGCAGACGTAGCACTTGTCACCTCAGCAAGAATCAACACATCAAGGGATCGTGGCTGAAGTAACCAACGCAGCTCCACTCGACGCCGTCCCATCATTCGCTGATGGATCCCGGATTTCCATGTATCATCCCTGTCCAGCAAGTTTTCCCCGATACATCACCTGCGGATCGGAGTTGTATCAAAATTGACGCATTGCTTCCCCCTACAGACCGGACCCAACACACTGCTCCGCTGTGTCCAGCGGAACTGTCGCATCGCATCCACGAAGGTCTCAGGAATTGACGCATCTCTTTGTTTTTCGTCACTTCCTATTGCTGCAGCTGTTTGGCTTGGTGAATTTTGTCACAACGACAGGTACTTTGCAAGAAGTCACGCATCCATAGTTTTCTATGGACTCAGTTTCTTAAGTCTTTTGAAAGTCATTTTTCTTCATACTTGTATGTTGGATTTTTGTCGTTTTGGCCTTGCTAAGTTTAGCTAAAGATACTTTACTTTTCTAAACCCGTGTGGTGTCCATTTGTGGTGATATCACTGTGTTACTGTGAGTGTTGGTACAAATACTTTACACATTATTTTTGGGATAAGCCAGCATGCTTGTGCCAAGCTACTAAAGGGGTAAGCAGATGTTATCTAAAGTGTGTATCCCCCTTACCCTGACAAGAAGCAAGGGTCCCTATTTGGACCAATGTATCTACCTCTGCTAACTAGAGACCCTCATTTCTAACAGGAAGGAAGATGCAAAAGCCAGTTTTACTACTTCATTGGTTCGGCAGAGTGATAAGGTTTAGTGGGATGTAATATTTTGCATGTTTATTTTGCTCAGAAATAACATGAACAGGTGTGCAGAGGGACTCTCTAACTGAAGACTCAAATAAAAACAACCACATTACATGTGATTAAATAGAATATAAGGTTAATGCAATACGTCCTGTTTCCTTCATATTTGTGAAGAAAAACTGTATGATTTGAAAATCAATAAAAATATATAACAAAAAAGCAGGTTCTTTTTGAAAAACAACTTTCTTTTATTGACCTACTCATTATAGGATGAGCTTTAATTGAAGGAAGTTTACATAAAGGCACGGAAAAGCCACTGAGGGCATAATTGCATACTTTTACAGCTTCATGCTCATTAACGTATTTGT
Organism: Lissotriton vulgaris; assembly: GCF_964263255.1. Taxonomy (NCBI): domain Eukaryota; kingdom Metazoa; phylum Chordata; class Amphibia; order Caudata; family Salamandridae; genus Lissotriton; species Lissotriton vulgaris. The sequence continues at coordinate 1,819,494 of NW_028253230.1, read as the reverse complement.
TAGCACTCTTTTTAACAGATAGAGTCATTGGCCGAGGATCACACAAGTCGGATGTCTGAGGAACAATGGAATAGAGCTCAAGTCCCTTGTTTCTACTCCTGATGAGTAAAGATGCGAGATCACATGTCCTCTACTTGGAACCACAAAGTAGCACAGAATTAAGTTGAGCTCTGAAGAAATGAATGCCTTGCGATGAAGGAAAAAAAAAAAGTTAAATGTTCATAAATGTTGGCAAATAAATGTAAAGAAAAAGCGCTTATCCTGTAGGCCACTATTGGAAGTGCAGCTCTCAGGTATGCCTGATGCACTTTTCAATATTCGCTCACTGCTTCGATTTTCCTCAGCCCCAACCATTGTTCCAGATTCTGGCTTGGCGGGTTCCGTGAATGTCAGCATTGATGTCACATTCAGATTTGTCGCATTCTTTTCACTTCTGCAGGAAAGAGGAGCAGGGAAGCTGGAGCAGAGTCCTGCAGCCCAGAACCCCAGAGACTCTGAGCGCTGTCTCTGGCGCTCAAGTTTCAGAGTCACCCCTACTGCGCAGTGCATTCACACTGCAACGCCGAAATCAAGCTGCCTAGCAAGGCTGCCATTATTCAAGGCGCTGTGGCGGCACACCGCAGTTGAAGGCCGACGCTATGCGTGTAAGGAGTGCTAACTTTCTTCAAGGTGAAAACTGAACACATTTTAAAAGACACGCAAGTAGAGACCAAAGAGCATGAGAATAATAAGTATTGGTATATCCAAAAAAATGTGCTACAGCAATAGAACTGGACGGAAAGTAAGTGGCCCGCACAGGAATCAATAAAAAGCCAAAAAGAGGGGGCTGGATGGAAACCCTTTGCAGGCCATACATAAAAAACAAGCCCAATTTCCCTTAAAAGGAAGCCCAAACAAAGCAAAAGTCCTACTAGAAAAAGCCCAAATGATGGTGGAGATCGAAAACTGCAAAATGATAAATCAAATAAATACAAGCAATGAAGTAGAAGCAATGGTGGGGAAGGCAGCAGTAACAAAACTGTGGCATTAAGAGGAGGTGGTAGGAAGAATGCAATATTTGAATGTAAGAAGCTAAGGTGCTGATGCTGAACACAAACAGTAACAGATCAGGAAACCGAGAAAAAATATAGTTCTCTATAGCAGTATGAGACAGTAATAAGTCCCTGCTCTATGGGAGGAACAGAAGAGAGAAAGGAAGGACAAAGAGGCAGGACTGACCACTAGCAAACAAGGATTTGTAAAGGACACTGACATAGACAAATGAAAAGCAATTGCAAAAAATGGGATGGATTTGAAGTCCACTGACTGATTACAGAAGGTCTCAAGGGGACAGTGCATGCACTGTCTAGCTCGACCTAAAAAGGTAAAGCTGAGCATTGCCAGAGGGGCCTTATGTTAATTTTTCCAGTGAGAAGAGGCTCCTGATTTAATAATGACTCGGTTAGTATGCATTATTTATTTTGCGTATTGAAAGGATAACGACGTGTGTACAAAATGGAGGTGGTGAAGAGGCCTGGGCTCCTAGTGTAAAGAGCCCTCGTGCTGCATGCCTCTTTATGACTCAAGTAATAGGCCTGCATTACCCTGGTATTCATGGCTATTGTCGGTCGTAGTCTTAAAGAATAAATGAGAGGTGGGTGAAGGACTGGGTTCTTTAAGACCCAGCGGTGCCAGGGGACAACACCTGAAACCTTCGTGGTTAACCTGCTCCGGCGTACGAATGACAGAGACACCGGACACTTCCTTCGGCGTCAAATATTCAAGGTTTATTTACTGCAGGGAAACACAGAAGTCACAGGAAGTACAACGAGTGTAGTTCGGGGAGACTGCTTCAAATTGGTTCTGTGGATCGCTCCTTTTATACAGAATTCTCCCATAGGTTTGCATAGCACACAAAAGTTTATGACCCGGTTCCCACAATTATCCCCCAGAGGGGTCGCTTTGGTCACTTTGATACACACAAGGTCCGGAACATAAGTGCGGAAACATTTGGCGGTTCCCAACTGTAAAAACCCATCTTCCCACCATTAGTACATTCCAATCAGCAGTAAAACAGATCGAAGAAGGAACAAGGACAGGTGCAGAGGAAGATGGAAACAGTGGGGAGATTGGAAAGGGTGTAAAAGGGGAGGTATCGGGAAACACGAGCTACAGGCATCAAAGGGACGTGCCTAATGAGATGCACGGCTGAGACAATAAACCGGCACGGCGAGATGAGCCTCGAGCGGGGCCATCTGCCTTACAGTATCATCCCCCTCATCATAAAGACACTTACAAAGGACATGTGTCTTCCGCAAATATCTTGGGAGCCCCAGGGTCGCGAAGCGGACAACGTCCGTTCGCTGGCTACTTGAGGGCAAGAGACAAAATGGATGCCGTATCTAAGATGGAACCCGTGGGTACAGATAAAAAGACCCACGTAACAAACAAACGGTTTAAGTTAGCACAGCGACACTGCGCACACATACTAAACTCGTCATTTGCGGTTCGTAGATACCAGACTCGACCATATTCGTGCGAGTCGAAAACACCACTTACAATTGTCACGGAACCTCAGACGCTCCTTTTGCCCTCATGTAGGCAAGCACTAGTCAGAATCATACTCTATATTCATCAGACCATCTAGATGTTGCTGTAGCATAGCTCTGTCCAACCGAGTTCCATTGGTAACAGGCGGCTGTCTCATACACGTTGTAGCACAGAGGCCACATAAGGCAGGACCGCACTGCACACAAAGGCAACACGTGAACAGGAACGCCACAACGACTCCGATAATCATCAGAATCTTCCAACCCCAAGTCGACATCAGGCCCCAAAACCACCCAAGTAGCGTCCAATCCCCTACATCCACGTGTATGGATTCAGAGATTTTATGCAACTTCGAGATGGCTTGATAGACAGTCGGAGCGTTATCAGGAATGAAAATACAGCAGCTCGAATGGATCACCTTACATACCCCACCTCGATCTGCTAAGATCACGTCTAAAACCATGCGGTTTTGTAACGTCATAAGTCTATCTGCCTGAAGTTCTGTGGTGATATTACCAAGGGCACTGGCGGTAATATTAGCTGTCGATTCTACCACTCGAGTCAACTGTCTCAGGTTCCTACTATTAACCATAGGTCCCCAAAACGGGAGGAAACCCTTGAAAAAGTCTCCTGCCTCTTGACCGGCAGTATCCTCTTCGCTAATTACGCCTCTCACAACTCTAGTCTTGTGATAATCTGCATCTACAGTGACTGTCGGAGGCAACAAGTTTGCGATAAAACATGAGCCCATGAAGTCAGAGGGCAACCATGCATACGCACGATCATGACAGACAAAGTAGGTGCCCTTGGCAGCCAGAAACACAGGGGACGAGATCATCGGCAGCATGTAATTTTCGGTGCAAGCACTCTCTCCAAGTCGGGCTTTCGATCTTCGGCCACGACCCATTAGACAAAAATTACCAATGTGGGGTACGACCCATATCGGAGGCGAGCTTTTAAGCTGTTTATCACTCGTGAGCGCACTATACTCAACCTTACTCAGGACCCTATAGGCTTGTACCTCTTCCACTGGAATGAGCGACGGCTCATAGACATCTTTATCTAAGTCTTCTATCGCTATAGACAAAGGCTTATAGTACGAGCCAGGGCCAAGGTAGGGAGAACGTGGCTCTCGATTGGGGTGAGAATCTAATGCACTTCGAAACATTGTTTGAAATGCTCGAGCGGACCTTTGGGAACTATACGGTAACACCAGATATGGAATTCCCTTATCCGTAGTATGTGGCATCAACCCACACACCCAACAATTAGTAGTATTAACCACTAACTGGTGCTGGTGAAGGAGCTGAATAAAGGAATTGTTGCGGAATTCTGCACGTCTAGCCTGCTCGTGTTCGGGTAAGATGTGAAAGGAATGGGGAGATGCAACGGTGGTAAGTTTAGGATCAGAGGTAGGAGTAGGTATGGCAGGAGATAAGAAACAAGACATCATGTAATACACCCCACCCGCCAATAATGCAGAAACAGTCAAAAGCAATACGAAAATTTGAAACATAAAACATTTGGTACGACTAAGTTGTTGCAACTTGAACCTTTGCGCCTGAGCTTCTTCCAAGTCCATCAGCTTCAAAAATGCCATCCCCTACGTTTCTTGACGCACTTTGTTCTGTGTAGCAGTAGTCAATCCCTAGGAGTTCCCAGGAGCCGACGGTCTTTAACCTAGTGTCAAGACCTACTAACCAGAAGGAAGTACATGCGCGGCCCTACGGCCTTTATTCACAATTATGTGTATGCAAAGTGTCTCTCAGCTGTGGAAGCAAAAATATGAGGAACGAAACTCAATGTATATAAACAAGAATAATTACAATGGTACGAGTGTTCAAACTGATCGTGGAAAACGGGATAATGCAATTGTCAAGGGACAAAACAGGATCTTTTATTAGTCTTTAGTGCTGGATCACAAAAAGTATCGGGTTTTCCCAGGACGTGTCTGTTCGTCAAACAAAGGATCCGTTGAAGAGACAGCGTTCTGTTGATCAGTGTCTTTCTGCTGCACTGAGGATTCTCCAACAGGTTGTGCGTCGCTGAAAGGTACAAACGCCGGCAATCCTTCGGTTTCAGTTGATGCAATGCCTCTCCTCACCCACGAGTCTGCCGGCAACGGAATAGGGACTTTCTTTGTATGGGTGGCGTGCACCCAGTTTTTCCGACCCTCTAGACGAACAGCAGTTCTCGTGGCAAGGAGGACCTGGAAGGGTCCAGTGAATCTGGGCTCCAAATTCTTCTTGCGCGTAAAATTGCGCGTCACCACCCAGTCTCCAGGCTGGAGCTGGTGGCCTGGACCCTCCGTCTGCGTCGGCAATGCTTCGTAAACCTGTTGGTGAATTAACCTCAGTTTAGCAGTCAAGTCATGAAGATAATCGATCAACATTGGATACTCAAGATCACAGAACACACCCGGTCTAGGGACCCCCCAAACATTTGCAGGACGACCGAACACTATTTCATAGGGACTAAGCCCTACTCGGGAGTGTACGGTTGCCCTTGTTGACAGTAATGCTAAGGGTAAAGCGTCAGGCCACGAGAGACCAGTCGTAGCCTGAATCTTTGCTAGCTTCAGTTTAAGGGTGCCATTGTACCCTTCAACCAAACCAGCTGACTGGGGATGATTGGCGCTGTGGAATTTTTGATTAATTCCAAGGCCCTTATACACACTCTTCATCACACTCCCCACAAACTCACTTCCGTTATCCGACCATACAATCCGAGGCATTCCATACCGAGGAAAGTATTCCTTCAGTAGGATTTTCGCAGTGGACAAAGCAGTGTTGTCCTTAAGAGGGTAGGCTTCAATCCATCGGGAGAATGCGCAAACCACAACTAAAACATACTTCAAGTTATTGCATCTCTCCATATGGATGAAGTCTAATTGGATCACCTCAAAGGGACATGAAGGGGGAGCAAAACTACCAGGAGGAGTTGGGGTTCCCTTACCAGGATTGTACAACATACATACCATACAGTTCTTAACCAAGCGCTCAGCACATTTCGCGATACCATCATTCTTCCACACAGGAGACAGCAACTTACAGATACCTTTCGCGCTAATATGTGCTAACCCATGTGCCATTGTCACAACAGCTAGCACATACGCATCCGGCAACATCCATCTTTTCTGTTCCGACAAATCAATCCAACAACCATTCGCATCCAACTTTCCCGTACTTTCTTTCCACTTCGTCTTTTCAGTCTCGGTGGCCTCATTCTGAATTGCTTTCACACTCTCGATAGTGTCCTCACACATACTCGATTCGGTAGGCCACCTAACCGAACTCGTCACATACATTCGAGTGCTGAGGTTCCGGGCAGTCTCCTTAGCAGTCTCATCCGCAAACGCATTACCACGACCAACATCATCCGTCACCTTACGATGCGCACTACATTTAACAATCGCTACCTGCTTAGGCAACGTAAGTGCATCCAAAAGATCATTCACAAGCTGGCCATGCTGAATCTTCGTACCATGCGATGTCAGAAAACCTCTCTCTCTCCACAACCGTCCAAAGCTATGGGCGACGCCAAAAGCGTATTGGCTGTCGGTAAACACATTCACACGTTTCCCTTTCGCTAACACACACGCTCTGGTGAGAGCGATCAGTTCTGCAGCTTGGGCAGAATTCTGATTTAATCTTGCAGTCTCAACAACAGTATTCAATGTTACAACAGCATATGCAGTAGTCACATCGCCATTCGGTAATTTAAAACATGAACCATCCACATACAACGTTCCATCTGGATCTTCCAAAGGAGTGTTTTTAAGGTCCACTCGACCTTTTGTTTCCTCTTCTGTCCTCAAATAACAGTCGTGTTCTGTTATTTCATCTGACTCTGAACTAATTGGTAACAAAGTCGCCGGATTCAGAACATTGCAACGTTTTATCTGAATATGACTTGCCAGCAGCGTCAGCTCGTACCCAGACAATCTCGCACTCGTCAAGTGCTGGGTTTTCGTACGATTCAAAAGAGTATCGACTGCATGCGGAACCATCACCGTAAGCATATTATCCATGACCAATCCTGCTGATTGTCGGATGGACACCGCAGCTGCCGCCGTTGCTCTCAAACAACTCGGCAATGCTCTAGCTACCGGGTCCAAGGTCGAGGAAAAATATGCACATGGACGTTGCTTACCACCAAAAGGTTGCGTTAAGACACTCAAAGCACAACCTTCCCTCTCGTGAACATATAACGTGAACGGCTTACTGTAGTCAGGAGTACCAAACACAGGAGCCGAACACAATGAATCACGCAATTCAGAAAAACTTCTCTGACATTCTTCCGTCCATGGTAAAGGAGTTGAAACATCCTTGCACGTAAGAGCCACCAATGGTTTCGCTATCAATGAAAAAATTGGAATCCATTGCCTGCAATACGACGTGATACCTAGAAAGGCACGCACATCTCTTTGGGTTGTTGGCACAGTCATTCGCGCAATCGCTGCAATTCTCTCTGGGGTCAACCGCCTTCCCTCCTTTGACAATAAGTGACCTAAATAGGTTACTTCTTGACAACAATATTGGAGTTTAGAAGGTGACACCTTGTGATTTAACTCGCAGAGATGTTGCAGCAGCGACACCGTAGCAATTTTGCAAATGTCCTGAGTATCTGCGGCTACCAATAAGTCATCGACGTATTGGATTAAGGCCGCACCAGCCGGCAACCTAAACGCATCCAGTTGACCCATCAAGGCTTGACTGTAAATCGATGGACTTTCACAGTAGCCCTGAGGAGCGCGTTTGAACCGGAAACTGCGTCCACCAAGAGAGAAACCGAAAAGGTCTCTGCTCTCTTCTGCGATCGGGATGCTGAAGAACGCATTCTTCAAATCAATCACCGAAAAACAAGATGCAGAAGCTGGAATCAGAGTCAGTAGCGCCGTGATGTCAGGCACAACGGGGAACTGAGGAATCACAATTTTATTTACCTCCCGTAAATCGATAACAAAACGATAAACAGGTGGTTTAGAAGGATCAGTACGTTTAAGAATTGGCAGCACAGGGCTGTTGCACACGTTTCCCCGTGTTTCTTCAATTACGTCTTTCTCGATCAAATCATAGATGATCGCTAACAATGCTCGTTCACCATCAAGGAAGATACGATACTGGGGAATACGTGGCAACCGCACATTAGATTTCAACTGAACAACATACGGGGAGATGTCAAGCAGGCCCACGTCATTGGGACCTGTTGCCCACAGAGATGCAGGAAGAGAACTCAATTCCGGTGGAAGCTTATCGAGAGACAAGTACATAGGAGAGACAACCCTCTCTCCTGAAGTAAGCTTTACACCCGCAGGAGAACAATACAGAGTTGCATACAAGCGTTTTAGCAAATCCAGGCCCAAAAGATTTTCACCACAACCCGTAGTCAAAATCAACGGAGCTTCTAGTTCACGAGGCCCAATTGTAAGGGGCAAAGGGCGCGAAACTGGATTGCTAACGGGGGCGCCAGAGAATCCAACGGAAACATTTGTTAAGCCAGACAAAGGTGCGCCAGGGAGTTTCGAATGCTTTATGGAACTTTTCGCTGCACCAGTGTCCAACAGAAAAGGCTCAACGACGCCCGATGTAGCAACTGCGACGTAAGGCCCTCTCTGATCAACCGGAACTGATATCACTCCCTCTCCTTGTCCATGGCTGTCCTAGTAATTACTGTCGTCAGTTCCCTGATCGACGTAATAATCATCTACATTGTACTGCGCAGATCGTCCCTGCGACGATCCACGTTGATCAAAGCAATTATCGGAATGTGATGAGTTATCTGGACGGTCATTTTGAGCACCACGATCCCTACCGCGTGATGTCTGCTGTGAACCACCACGACCTCCTCTAGATGAATTACCGCTATTACGATCGTTTAGAACAGGACAATTGAATTTGATATGACCCTCCTGTCTACAATAGGCACATTGGTTGTACCCTAACGAAGATCTTTGGGAAGAGGAGTCATTTCGGGATTGTGATCGATTCGATTGTGGTTGCGATCTATTTTGTTGCGAAGCATTCTGATTCAAACGCGGGGGATAGGCCTGCTGTAACAACACTTTAGTTTTGAGTTCTTTCGTCTTTTTATCAGCACGGTCGTTCTCTTCTTTCTCTCTATTCTCATAATATTGTGCTGTGGCCAATATCTGAGCTGAGGTAGAAACGGCCCACGCACTTTCTGAATTCTTCAATTTATTGCTCAAATCGGGCAATAAGTTTGAAACAAATTTGTCTACGAACAACCGCTGACCACCCTCAGTACCCATATCCTGACCACTATGGTCGATGAATGCCTCCTCGAATCTCGTAAAGAAGTCGGAGACACTCTCGTCCTTCTTCTGTCTACATGCTGACAATTTGTCCCAATTCACCCTCATAGCTGGCATTAGAGTTTTCATTAGCGTGATTATTCTCTGAGGAAGAGCAGCAATCAACTGCTCGGGTTTAGCACCACCAGTTTGTCGACCATCCGCCGCTATAATGGCAGCCCAATCACCGCCTAATTCATTCGGATGATTTTCCTGCCGAATCTTAGCCCATACCGGTTGCGGTACAACATTGCCAAACAGCATGTCAATATCAGCAAGATTCATTACCGTAGCATCTACGAGCTGCGATAATTCCTTGTAATACCCTGCAGGATTTTTGCGAGGGTCAGGCAAAGATTGCTTCACCTGCAACACTTCTGAGCGTTTCCATGGGAGGTGTATCCACACTCTCTGAAAGAACGGCAAGATCGGAGGTTGAGCTGCAGGATTACCTGGCATCCACACTGGTGGAACTTCCCGCATAGGAAATTGACCAGACTCATCTGGCTGTCTTTCAACATCTTCAACAAACAAGGCTTGAGGTATAGGAGTGGGACGGAAAGATAGCAACCGCTCAACAGCACGTCGAACGTTGGTATCTACTATCAGTCCAGTCGAGAACTGAAGCTGTAGATCAGACAAAGCGGTCAGCACCTCGTCAGGTGCATCGGCCGATATCTGATCGCGAAGGACCTTACACATTTCTTCGAACACGAATCTTTGGGTTGGTATATTGAATTGACAAAACGTATCGAGTACAACACGTGGCGGATTTCTAAGAGGATGTGTCATCCAACCCATCGCCATATTATATAGCGAAGCACGTTCCCTGTTACCAGGAAGCTGACTATGTCTCTGAGGACCATCTGAACCAGCGGACCCAAGGACAGGTCCGAGAGAATGAAAGAAGCTAGCTGCAAGAGGAGAAGTACGACTACGAGTAGAGGGAGAAGTATAGGACACAGGACTAACAAGCGAAGGAGTAGAGACAGAAGCAACAGCAGGAGTTAACAGAGCAGGAGCAGTAGCGGGAGCAGGAGTATGTGGAAGCGGAGGAGCAGTAGGGATAGCAACAGGCAAAGGAGCAGGAACAGTCGGAAGAGCGGGTGCAGGTTGAGGAACAGGCGGAGGAAGAATAGGCGGAAGAATAGGCACAGGGGGAACCACAGGAGCTGCGGTACCCTGTACATACGGAGGTGGCGACTTCATAAGATAGGACATTAAAGGATCCTCAACTGCTTCTTCCTTCTTTTCCGACTCCGTAGGCAAAGCAGGATAGCATTTATCTATAGTCATGCGCTGTAGCCTATCAAACACTTCCTTTTCCTTAACCTCCTTATCACGCTGAAATTGCTCTGCTTTCTTTACAATGGTAGCAACACCATCTCTCTGATTTCGTTTAGTCTGTCTGATTTCTTTCTGTCGGGCTTCTTTACGCCACAACCGAAAGGCATCAAACATGGCTGGCCTTGACTTTTTCTCGAACAATTTAGCCTCTAGGTTATCTAAGATTGGGGTCTCAAAGCTACCATGAGGTGGCCAACTAAGGACACCGTCCTTCTTAGTATAGCGAATCCAATAATCATTAAAGGTAATCGGGCCTAGCCCATGTTTACTGTACAGTTCATAAGTCGGAGTTCCAACTGGAGGTATCGGACACGAGTCCTCCAGTCGGGAATCCGCACCACAACGTCTGAAACAACTAAACAAAGTACTGCGACCAGGCATCTTGCACACTAGCCGAGTTTCACAAACTTCAAGGGTTACGGGATTTACCAAGTCCCAGCAAGAAGCAAAAACCCTCGGTTTTTGGCGACTGCAGACGTCAAATATCACAACAAAGTACCAAGAACTACAAATGCAATGGAACCATGCAACCACTAAGCAACCACAACCAAGAACTCTGGGAGCGACCCACAAATACTTAACTCAAAGATCGATGGCGTCACCAGGAAGGCCCGTCAGTCGTCTCGCTCTACCAAGGTCTACGCCAGGCGCCAAAACAGGTCTACAGTCAGGGCAGCAGTCCGTCGCAGCCGTCAGGAGGCGGGAATCTTCGCGGGAAAAGTCTTCGGGCCACTTGTTTCGACAACAGGATCGATGAAGCGGAGTGCACCTTCCCTCGGAGATTTCACACGAAGTTCCTCACGATCGTCGGGCTTGGACCGGTACCACTGATGCAGCCCCACGTTGGGCGCCAACTGAAGGACTGGGTTCTTTAAGACCCAGCGGTGCCAGGGGACAACACCTGAAACCTTCGTGGGTAACCTGCTCCGGCGTACGAATGACAGAGACACGGGACACTTCCTTCGGCGTCAAAGATTCAAGGTTTATTTACTGCAGGGAAACACAGAAGTCACAGGAAGTACAACGAGTGTAGTTCGGGGAGACTGCTTCAAATTGGTTCTGTGGATCGCTCCTTTTATACAGAATTCTCCCATAGGTTTGCATAGCACACAAAAGTTTATGACCCGGTTCCCACAATTATCCCCCAGAGGGGTCGCTTTGGTCACTTTGATACACACAAGGTCCGGAACATAAGTGCGGAAACATTTGGCGGTTCCCAACTGTAAAAACCCATCTTCCCACCATTAGTACATTCCAATCAGCAGTAAAACAGATCGAAGAAGGAACAAGGACAGGTGCAGAGGAAGATGGAAACAGTGGGGAGATTGGAAAGGGTGTAAAAGGGGAGGTATCGGGAAACACGAGCTACAGGCATCAAAGGGACGTGCCTAATGAGATGCACGGCTGAGACAATAAACCGGCACGGCGAGATGAGCCTCGAGCGGGGCCATCTGCCTTACAGTATCATCCCCCTCATCATAAAGACACTTACAAAGGACATGTGTCTTCCGCAAATATCTTGGGAGCCCCAGGGTCGCGAAGCGGACAACGTCCGTTCGCTGGCTACTTGAGGGCAAGAGACAAAATGGATGCCGTATCTAAGATGGAACCCGTGGGTACAGATAAAAAGACCCACGTAACAAACGAACGGTTTAAGTTAGCACAGCGAAACTGCGCACACTTACTAAACTCGTCATTTGCGGTTCGTAGATACCAGACTCGACCATATTCGTGCGAGTCGAAAACACCACTTACAATTGTCACGGAACCTCAGAGGGGCGGGTGACTTTCATAGACAATGGCTTATGACTTGGTGGGGGTATAGGTAGGATGACAGGCTGACATGGCTTTAAACACTCAGGAGACATTGGACTGCTGGAATACAGAAGGAGAAAAAAGCAAACAGGAGAGGGTGGTGTGTGGACAAAGAAAGTGAAGACAGCTGGGAAACAGCCTTCATTTCAAAAGGGAATCCAGTAGTTGGGCCACAAGTCTCGGCAGCATCCATATGCCATCAAACACTGTCACATCTTGCAATTGTATCAAAAGTGTTTGTTAATGTTTGTGACTGCGCTTGTATGTATGCAATGCATGCTCAAGTTTATAGTGCATGTGAGACAGGCAGATCGCATGTTTGCTTGAAAATGCACCATTTGACCAGTCCTTTTTTTTCAAAATTCTTTCAGGGGGAACTCCCTGAACCCGCATTATGACAGTTGGGCTTGGTCACTATGCTCACTCGCCACAGGGCACTCAAAATGCTCCACTTTCAAATGTCACCAGCTGCCATTGGTTATATGAATTCAATGTACGCATTGCAGAAGCCTAAAAACAGGCGCCTGGCTCTGGGCTTTTCCAACAAAGCCCATCATGATACAGCCCTTAAAGCTAATAAAAAGAGGCGAAGGAGGCAAAAAAGACCGAGTGGATATTCTCTTCTACAAAATAATGATTTGTCTTCATACTCTGTTACCACACATCTCTGTGGACAGAATTTGAGTTCCACAGTTAAATATGGTCATATTTTAATTTATTTATTTTGAAAGTTTTATATAGCGCGAACAAGATCTTTGCAGATATCAGAGCGCTTTACAGAGGGGGGAGCATGTATACGCAGATACATCAATCAAGTAAAAGGTACATTGAGGTGATAACATAAAACAATCAATAAGTCAATTTCAGAATCGAAATAACAATACAAAGGGTTCGACAAGTAGTACAGATGAGTATCAAGTCTTTGTAGTTTATCTCCAGTAGTGGTTCAAGTGTATTTAGCCATGAGGATCGCTTTTACTTCTTTCTTGAAAAGTATGGTAGAGGTGATGAGCCTGGTTTCAGGGGGGAGCGAGTTCCAAATCCTGGGAGCCATTCCTGAGAAGGAGCGTTTATAGGTTTTTTCCTTGCGGAATCTTTTAGGCTTTAGCAAAAGATTATTTGTACCTCTAGTGTTTCTGGAGCCTCCAGAAATCGTCAGCTTCTGAGCGAGGTATGTAGGTGTGCTCAGGTGGACAGCCTTGTGCGTCAGACAAGCGATTTTCAGGTGTATTCTGGCTTCAAACGGCAGCCAATTCAGGGATTTGAAGTCAGGGGAAATGTGTGAGTGTTTTTTTGATCCAGTGATAAGTCTCGCTGCGGCGTTTAGAGAGGCCCTGATGGGTGCCGTAGTGGCTAGGGGGAGACCGCAGAGGGCGGTGCTGCCGTATTCTATTTGAGGTATGACTAGCGATTGTACCGCAGTTTGGAAGTCTTTGGTTGGAAGGAAAGGTTTAAGTTTCCTAAGGGTGTTGATTTGGTAGTTCGCTCCCTTAGTTGCTTTGTTTATGTGTTCCTGCATGCTGAGATTGGTGTCAAGTGTTATGCCCAAAGATTTCGCTGAGTCCACGATGGTGGGTTGGACATTGAGTGCCGTTAGGTCTTTAAGCCACATTTGTGCGGTAGTGCTCTTCGCGGGTGGTGAGATCAGAAGGAACTCTGTTTTAAGGGCATTGAGTTTCAGATGATTGGCGGCCAACCACGATTGGGTGCTTCTGATCGTTGAGTTCAAGAGCGTGATGTCTTTTGGGTGATTGTAGTTTGAGATAGAGTTGAGTGTCGTCAGCATACATGTGGAAGTGTATATTGGATTCTTGCAGCAAGGTGGTGAGAGGTTCCATAACTAGGTTGAACAAAGTTGGGGATAGGGAGCATCCTTGTGGTACGCCTAGCGATACAGGTCTTGGTGCAGACATCAAGTTGTTGCTCTTGAATTTCTGCGACCTGTTATGCAAAAAGGACGTGAACCATTTGAGCACAGTTCCAGATAGGCCCATTCTCGTGTTTAGTAGTTCGATGAAGCTCTCATGTTTGACAGTGTCAAATGCAGAGGAGAGATCAAGGAGGAAGAGGAGGCAAGTATCGTTATGATCTAGGATTTGGAGGGCGTCGTTGATTATGTGAGTCATAGCAGTTTCAGTACTGTGATTTGCTCGGAAGCCTGATTGATGAGAGTTGAGGAGATCAAACTGAGTAATGTGTTTAGTTAATTGTGTTTGTGCGCATTTTTCCAGCAGTTTGGCAAGAGTCGGAATGTTGGTAATGGGACGGTAGTTGTTTAGGTCAGAGGGGTCAGCTGTAGGTTTCTTTAGCAAAGGTGTGACTTGACCAACTTTGAGGGAGTCGGGAATGATCCCTTGTTGAAGTGAGCTGTTAATGATTTTGGTCCAGAGTGGAAGGAGCAACGGGGTAAGGACTTTGACAGCGTTAGCAGGAAGGGGGTCCGTGAGGTGATTGGAAGGTTTCAGAGTGCTGAGCAGTTTGCCAATTTCTTCCTCCGTGTAGGTGAGAAAGGTTGACCAGGTGGCATTGTTTTTTGGTGTAGTGGGTGCTATGCGGTGGGGTTTCGGATACAGGCTTGCGTCTATGAGGAGGTCATTCTTTATGTTGTCAGTTTTTTGGTTAAAGAAGGAGGCGAAGTCCTCGCAGGAGGGAGCTTCGCACATAGTGTTGAGATGTTGGGGTTGTTCTTTGGATTGTGTTCGGATAAGCTCAAACAGCTTTCTCGGACGATTTTTGGCTTGGTCAAGCTGACGGCTGAAGAAGTCTGATTTTGATCGTTTTATTTTCCTGAAGTAGGCGTTTCTCCTTTTCTTCAGGTTTTTTAGGTTCAGTGCGGAGGGAGCTGATCTCCAGGTGCGCTCTGCCATTCGCATGGCGCGTCTATCGTCATTGAGACTCCCGTCGTACCAGGGATTGGACATTTTTGTGGTGGCTTTTTTTAGTTGCAAGGGTGCGACTTCATTAATTATTGAGGTCATAGTGTTAAGATAGTGATCAGTCAAGGATTGGACATCTTTAACGCCAGCAGGAGGAAGTAGTAAGTTGCAGCTTTTGGGGGGCAGAGAGTTTGAGATTAGTTTTTTCATGTCTCTTTTCCAGACTTTGGGCCTGGCGGGTTGAACGGGGTTAAGTTTAACTTTTTCATTGATGAAGAATGTGATGGTATGATGGTCCGACCAATCACAGGGTTGGATCGATTCGAGTTTGATAGTGGCCTCTTTGGAGATGATGAGGTCGAGGATAGAGCCTTTCTTGTGTGTTGGACTGTTGCAAATTTGAGTGAGGTCAAGGGCGTTAAGGAAGTTCTTCAGACCTTTTACCACCGCATCATTATGATCGTTCCAGTGGAGGTTGAAGTCACCAAGGTATATTTGTGTGAGTTGTCGCCCGGAGTTGGCTGAGATCATGTCCATGATTTGTTGGGAGAAGGTAAGGTTGTCACCGGGTGGGTGGTAAATGCCGTGCAGAGTGCAGATCGGTTTGTCCTCACTGTGAATATCAAGGCAGATATATTCACAGGAAGTTGGGGAGGGTAGGGAAGGGGAAGTTACTTTCAAGACAGAGAGGTTGCTCCTGTATATACATGCGATTCCGCCACCTTTTTTATTGCCAGACCTGTCAAGTCTAGTGATGTGGTAGTTGGGGGGGACCAAAATGTCCATTATAGGTGTAGAAGATTCTGTTAGCCATGTTTCAGTCATGATGATTAAGTCAAGATCCCATTTTAGGATGAGATCGGCGATAGCGGCGGAGTGTCTAACGGCTGATCTGCAGTTGAGGAGAGTGCATTTGAGACGGGGTGTGTCGAGGGTGGAGGGGTGTTCTAGAGCGAGGGGGACTTTACTCAGGTTACTATGGATAGCGATTCTGTTGTTCAGCGTGGGGGGTCTAAGGGGATTAGATTGAATCGTGGGAATGGCAGTGAGAGTGTCGGGTGTGTTGCTATGGGGAGCTGAGTCATAGGAGCGGAGGAGGGTGATTGTGTCTAGGTCCGAGAGAGGGTTGCAGGAGCGATGGGGGCGGTTTTCACGATTGTGAACAGGGATTGAGGTCCAGTGCGGTGGTGGTCGAGTGCGAGAGTTCGCCGCCCGAATGGAGGACCAGTTGGGAGCGGAGATGATGGAGGAGGCGCGTGAGTGGTGTCTGGGATGTGTGCTGAGTATTTGTTTGATGATGTGGATGTCCTGTTTGATCTGGTGGAGGGTGACTGGAGGTGAAGGGTGACTGGAGCGTGATAGACAGAGTAGTTGTTGTTTGATGATGTCCATGTCTTCTTTGAGCTGGAGGAGAGAGGCCGTAATGTGGTCCCCTGTGGGAGATGTGTTGGAGGTGAGGATGGGAGGCTCGGTCGTGGGTGACAAAGGGGAGAGGTGGGTAGTGTGGATGAGAGTATTGGTGGTAGGCGTGGAGTGTAGGGTGGAGGATGGGCGTTTATTAGTGGTGAAGGGGGTGGAGGTTGGGTAGTGGGGGGTGAGACTGGGGGGCGTAGAGGGATTGTAGATGGTACTTTTTTGAAAGGGTGGAGTTGAGTTGATGGAGGTGGTGTGTTCTGTGTGATTGGTTAATGGGTGGAAGTGGGGGCTGAGAATGGGGGGGGATAAAGGGTGGGGTTTGCATTTGTGTGTGTCAGTTCGATGTTGATCGAGGTTAGACGGGTTGCAGGTGGGAGCTGTGGTATCAGGGGTGTGAGGAATGAGGATGAGAGGAACGGGGATGAGGGCTGGTGTGTGGGGGGAAGGGGTGGGGTAGTTGTTGTGAGCGGGGGAGAGATCTATGTCTGTGCTTGAGGGATGTGAGGTAGCTACGGTAGGTGGGTGAGTGACAAAGGTACCGTGAGTAGATGGTTGGTGCATGTCGTTTTGGGTGGGAGCTGTGGTGTCAAGGGTGGGAAAGGGGATGAGGGCTGGTGTGTGAGGGGAAGGGGTGGGGAGGTTGGTGTAAGAGGGGGAGTGTACTATATCTGTGCTCGACGGGAGTGAGGTAGTTACAGTAGGTGGATGAGTGACTAGGGTGTCGGGCGTAGAGGAGAGGTGCAAGTCGTTTTGGGGCTGGGCTAGGTTAGAATGAATGTGGTTTGAGGCTGTGGTGTCAGGGGTGACAGGAATGGGTGAGGTATGAGAGGCTGACCAGGTGAGGTTATAGGGGGGGGTGCCGCTGGAATGTGTGGGTGAGGGATCTATGTCTGTAAATGTGGAGTGAGAGGTAGCTACATTAGGTGGGTGAATGTCTAGAGTGCCGGGGGTGGAGGGAAGGTGCGTGTCGTTTTGGGGTTGAGCTAGGTTAGGAGGGTTGTGATTGGGGGCTCTGGATTCAGGGGTGATTGGCCTGCGGGTGCTATGAGTGGGGGGCTGATGACTGGCGAGGTATTGTTTGAACGTGGGGAACAGGTTGTCTAGTAGTTCCAGGTTCTTGTCTGTGGATTGAATTAGGATAATCCCGTTGTTGTAAATAGTGATGGTTGTTCTGCCCGGGAAGAGTTGGGATGGAGTGATGGTGAGTTTTTGGCCATGCGCGAAATTCCTGGAGGTGGAGACGGTGAGTAAGGTGCGGAACGTGTTTCTCCATTGGGCTCTGCGTGTGGTGTGGAAGATAATATCAATGTTCAGTGAACCATTGACTGGTGAGAAGTAGGTGTCTGCACAAGGAGTTTCAGGGTGGGACCTCAGGAAGTTGTGTTTAAAGCGTTTAGCGGCTTTTTTAGTGAGTGAGGGTGGGTAGTTAATTCTATATGTGTGTTTGCCGACGGGTTCCATGATGGGAGGACAGACTAGGATGGTGTAGTGTAGGGGGGAAGGGTGCACTGTCCTAGACAGTTGCGTGGGCCTAAAGTGACACTAGTGAGTGCACAGTAATGCTATACGCAGTATACAAAGTATTCCTAAGTGCATTTTCGCAATTTCCATTGATTCCTATGGGCCAAAAGGCCCATAGGAGTCAATGGGAAGGCATTTCCAAATTCGCAATTTGTTGATGCATTCCAAGGGTGCAGGGGGGGGGTCCAAAGGACCCCCCCTGCACCCCTGAAATGCATTTGAAAGTGCATGTTTCACACACACATGTCCTAAGGACATGTGTGTCTGTAACATGACAGTGTAAAAAATGATTTTTTTTTCTTTTGTAAACATTTTCGCAAATTACCACGAGGGTCAACCTCGTGTTAATTTGCACTTCCAATTTCAGAATTCGCATTTTTTAAAAAAATGATGCATTGCATTTAAGGAATCGCACAAATGCGATTCCTTAAATGCATTCGCATTTTTTGGAAATGCAAAAAAATGCGAATTCTGAAAAATACTTTGATGCATCCCAAAAACGTATTTAGGAAGTGCAAACGGCCGAATTTACCGATTCGCACCGTTTGCACTTCCTAAATAGGTTGATGCATGTGCCCAATAGTTTAAAACCTTTCAGACATCGTAAATTTGCTATACTGTGGATTATGTATGCATAGTCTGTAGAAATAAAAACACGTCTTGAACTTACCCCATCCTCAAAGAGGCACTATTTTGAGCTGCAAAGCCCGGTCTAAAAAATGTTAGTAGCTAGTGCTTTGTATTAAATACTTTGTGTGGTTGCATGGGAAAGCCCATGTGTCACACATGGAATGGCCCCGTTGATGCAAAGTAATGGTAAGCCAATAGTGTTAATTTGTGTTACTTTGGGGATACCTTCTAACAGAAAACAACTTTTGTGCTGGAAAGTGATTCCAAATTCCACATTTTGTGCTGAAAAACGCAGCCCAAAGTGTTACTAAATGTTCCCCTACACTTTACCCTCTTCCTAGGACACGGTGATAAAATAGAAGATAATCTTGGCCTGAAGTTCATTCACATCACAGGGATCAAGGAAGCCAGCCTAAGAGTTCAGACCTGCAGCAATCACAAACAATGAAGCATTTCCTCTCTAGTGAAGCCAAGAGCTGCTGAGCCACATGTACCCATGCCAAGGACTGCCTGCTGCTGCTGAGTGACTGGAGTTCTGTATCCAGAATTAGATATTTCCAACCTTCCATCCATGTCCCAGCAGACTCCCTGCTGCTTGGAATGTCTCGCTAAATATTTCTCTCGGGAACAACACCTGCGTTGTGCACAGCTAATTCTGGAAAGAGGGGAATGTATGTGAAAACCGAGAAAGGAAATCTGCAAGGAACTTTCAACATGGAACCCTAGAAACATCCTGGATCTGACTGTCCTAATCAGCAGGGGCATGGAACCAGCAGGGGCATGGAACCAGCAGGGGCATGGTACCAGCAGGACGATAGAACCATCATGGGCATCTAACCAGAAGGAGCATGGAACTAGCCGGAGCATGGAACCAACAGGTGCATGGAGCCATGCGGGTGCATGGATCAATCAGGAACATCTAACCAGCAGGGGCATGGAACCAGCAGGGGCATCTAACCAGCAGGGGTGCAGAACCTGTAGGAGCATGGAACCAGCTGGGGCATGAAACAAGAAGGGGCATCTAACCAGCAGGAGCATAGAGCCAGC